>NC_045691.1:29272767-29632504 GCF_003331165.1 Xiphophorus hellerii | reverse complement strand
CCTCAATACGTGGGTTGTGCTTTGCCCCTGCGCTACCACAACCCCCCAGTTGGAGGCTTGTTTGATACTTAAGTGTTGTTGGGCAGCTTCAATGACAATTCTTCATTTGTCGCCTCTATCAGCACAACAGGATAATTGAATTGCTTCAAAGTAAGAGTCTCATAGGATGCCGCACTTAAAACGCACACCTTCATATCAAGGCCTCATAAATATATATAGCAGTTGTTAGATGAAGTCGCGTGTGGTGCTTGGTGCCTTTGCAAGTTGGGTCCTCACATTGATGATTAGTATAATCGGCAAACAGCACCTCATCCATCTCTGAGATATTCAAAGACAGAAAAGTTAGTTGCACTCAAAACTGAAACAAGTATAAATTAGAAATGGTTGTGTTCAGTAAGGGTATACTGTTCTTTAGGTGGTGACATAATGTGACAAAAATACCCTAAGAGCCGCTGGCACATCACAAACAAGCTGCTCTACCTGCGCAGCGCCCTGAAGCGCTTTCCAAGCCGTCAGAGAGAGGTGTGTTAGTTCACACACACCGGAGTGGCAGGAGTGATAATTAGGGTGTTTAAGAGAGGGCGGGAGAGGTGACATGCTCTCACACATCAAAGGCCGCCCTTGTCAAGAATCCTCGGCAAATATTTTGAATGCTGTCAATGCAAAGAAGCGAGACTGCAGCTAAGAGGGTGTTATTATTCCTCACAGTCTCTGAAGACCCGCTTCTTCTGCAAACAGGACTCATAGAACAGCAGAAGGCAACTTCAGAGAAATCCTGTAGGTGGTGAGGAGTGGGGGGGCTGCAAAGGAGGCAGTTGGGTCAACTTTTAATAGGGTGCATTAATGAGCCGAGACGCCACAGGCGACAGTGACACAGGTTTTAGAGACCTGCTCAATGGAATAATTTCCATTAATTCAGGTGAGCCTCGGCTGTCTGCTGCCTCTGGGCCTGTGTGGATATTCTCTGGTTTGTATGTTTGTTGAAATTTAGATTGAGCGTACAGACAACTTCAATCTGCTGCATGATCTAGTAAACCTGTTTTGGTCTGTCTATCTTTCTCTAACCTGCTGTTGTTTCTTAAGTAGATTCCTGTTTACTTCTCCGGTACAAACAAGCTAATCCTCCTGAGCTCCAGATTAATTCTCTGCAGATGATACTTTGTTCTAATTTGGGAATATGCTTTTTAAAAAATGACGAAAGACAAGCACGGCTCATTTTGTTTGAGCAAGTAGAGCTTTAACCCTGGAAGACCCAGACATAGAAAAACATGAAAAATAAAGTTCAACCTTTTAGACGGTTTTGCAGGAGTATTTTGGAAATTAAAGTATAATTTTTTTATAAAGTTTTATACAAATGTCCAAATATTAAGGGGCAATATTGTGTATTGTTATCTTTAAAAAGCCCTGCTCTGTGAGGAGGAGCTGTGTCTCTAAGGCGGAGCTAGGTCCAACCAGGCGTTGTGCACAGTTGAATGGTTGCCGTAGGAGATTAAAGGATTACTCAAACATGCATGAAAGAATCAAAGCAACACTCCATGTATGGTTTTAATGAGATACACGATGTAAAGCTAAAAAAAAGTCTAACTTACATAATAATGACCCTTTAAATATAGTATTAAACATGCTCTACTTTGGATTTTGTACAAGGGGTGCACAAAAATTATGCAAGTTCTAGACATTGTGATGATCACCTAAAATAATTTTAAGGATATTCTATGTACTTCATTTTGGTTCATTTGGTAGTGTGAATCACAGAGATGTTGCTTAGCCAAGGTTTTTCAAGTTGTTTTCCTGTTAGGGGAACTTGTATGCAAATCTCCTATCCAATAGCATTCCAACACTGAAGAATAGGCTTCAATCTCTAGAGTTGAGTATAGACAAGTTAAAAAGTCCAGATTTATTAAAAAAAGAAGAAGTTTGAAATAAAGATGTTGTGACATTGCAACACTAGGTCTTACAGTTCAGTGCTCAACTTTTGACCTGCCATGTGGTATTTCTCTGCTGCGTGTCAATGATTATTCACTTTCCTGCAAACTAGCAATTGAACAAAAAACAAGAAACTGTCACAAAACGTCTGCAACGGTTTCTTTAATGCAACGTGACAATGTGTTTTCACATGAGAGTTTTTCATTACAGTTTAATCAAAGAAAGGCAATTTACATGCAAATTAACGTGGTGTGTTTACACAGAGTGTTCCTGGCTTACATCCAGATGACCATATCCGACAGCCGCTGCTTTTTTTTCCTCTTCGCTCTTATCTTAATCTAGCGCCAACTTTCTCACAATGACTTCCTGCGTTCGCAGGATAAGGAAGCACCTGAAATGGGGGCAATCAGTGGGCATAGTGACACGCAGATGGAGATTAAAGTGCCATCTCCTCTTGGACAAGTGTTTGCCCGCTGGATGCCTGATAGGCCACCTGCACTCCTATCTCGTTAGTGGAGCCACTTCTAATCAGCCGGTTTTGAGGCTCGCAGCCTCATTCAGCAGCGGCTACTTTTAACACGACTCGTCTCCGTGTCAAACGTTACGAGTAATTTGGGTTTGTGTAAGCTGTACGCTTCAAAGCTAACATAGAGGTGACAGAGCTGCTAAAGAATGTGTGTGGAGAGTGGGCATGAGGTTAGCTGTGCTGCTAAATGAGAAGGAACGATAACGGCATAAGAATGCAACAGCTGCTTGCCTTGGCTTAGTCACCCTTTTGAAGAAGGGGGAGGACATTAAAAGTGAGCAGCCACTCAGTGCCAAATCAGAAGGGATGTGTCACTTAGTAAATAACTAAGCAAGGGCAACTGACTGAGATATGATCTGACCCACTGATTATGACAAAGAGCCTGAAACTGAGGAGAGGAATGCTATTGTGAGGTGTATCCTGTGTGTGTTTTAATATTATAAGTGATGCTAAAAGTGAGGTTGTTCATGAGTTTCTGCCCCACTGGGAAAGGGTGTGACCCTCTCTTGTCACAACTGGTGTTGAATGTAAACTGCATGGTGGATCTACAGCGAGGGCGCTCCCACATCACACATCATTAACCAGATCGTTCAACCTTCCTGCATCCACAAGTTGCACTATGATGCCCTGCGAGGTGTAAAGGGACGTGACACCTTGATGTTCAGCCCCGTTGCCACCTCACTGCTACTGCCCCGCTCACCCCTCTTGGCCTTACGCGCTCTGTGCCGACCTGGGGGGGCTCACTCACTCTATAATTAGGACCCACTGTCGTACCCTTCCCCCATCTTTGCTAATGGCACCAATTTGTATTCACTGTCAGGTCCGATGAGCCCTCATGCGGAGAGATGGCCTTATCGCGGGGGCCTCTGGCTCCTGTCACCTAAGCCCCGCTCACTGACGGACAGAGGGAGACGGCGAGGCGGGAGGAGGGGCACCTTGTCTCCTTTTTCATGTAAACTCTCCTAACAGCAGACAGATGTGCTTTTGGTGCAACAAAGTGTGACAAAGCGCTGCTGCAAAAAAAGGTGACGAGCTCCATCGAGCTCATGGCGTCTCACCAAACAAATGTACGTCCGTCTCCCTCAGTTTGGTAGAAACGTATAAAAACAGATGCATGTGGAATTTGGAGATGCGGTCATGAAAGAGATCATCCCTCGACTGTCCCGGTTTAATAACACCCATCTGCAATAGCAGAGCTCTGTTTTAATGGAAACAGGGTTTTCATAGTCCGCACATAAAAAAATAACACGTTCCCATCCCACACGTCCAATTTGGTAATCCTCTTCCTTGTGACTCCTGAGAATCATTCTGGGGATCTTCAGAAAAAAAAAGGCAGACATGCTGCTCGTCTCTTCTGGATGACGCCTTGGTAACGCCCGCCTCAGCTAATGACAGTCAGCAGGGATGCTCGGACAGCCGCCAGGAGACACGGTGGAGGTGAAGGGTCATCTGTTGGCGGCGGTTGGCGATTTATGTCCTGGTTTAATCTCGGATTAACTCAGGGTCAGGGTCATCCCTCCTCAACTGAAGCAGAATCAGAAAACAGGGATCGCCTGGGGTAAAGTAGCATTATTGCACCGCCTGTCCTGAATTACAACGAGAGCGTCCCAGTGGGGTAAACCGCTTCAGGGAGAGCCGATTCTGTAAAATGTGGCTCAACGGACTCAAGGTCGTAAACTTTCTGCCGTTGCTGTTACTCATCTTAATACAGAACTCCAGCTGGGACAGAGATCCTCACACACACGCCCACAGTGTGTGGAAGTGTGGGTCGCCCCATGACCCGGTGACTCAGTCTAGCCACAGTAATGTGCGTAGTACGTTCAAGTTTCCTAAGCACATTTAGTGAAGTGAATTAATCTTCAAGCTGATTTCATACAGTGGCCAAAGAAATAGTGGCCAAAGAAGTAGAAAAAAACAACAACTTGATATTTCATGAAGCAGACGCCACTAAGACTAAACCTAAAACCCTGGCTCAGAGAGCTGTGATACCTTCAGCCTCCCTTATCTTAACTCGACATGCCTCAGCTGAATGTCAGACAATAATCCCTGCATGCTGGACACATTTAGAGGCAGAGAAAAAATTGCTGCCATGTCTGGCTCTGATGTCTGAGTCCAGACTGGGATAAACCCGGAGGACACCATCAGCCAGAACAGCAATATAAACTATGGAAGATGATTCGTTGCCACCCTAAGCTGGTGCTAAATGTCAGTGAGATTCCCCGAGTTCACCAAAAACAACGGGTCAATCCAGCTTCCCAGATGAGGCAATATCCAACATCAGGTTCACAAGAAAAAATGAGATAAACTAATAATATTTTGGGGAATACTAGGAATTTCTATTTTAGCTTTTCAAAATAAAGTAAAAAATTCAACAAGTCAAACGATTATAATTCCACAATGCCCACGATAACAAACTCTCCCTAAGAATCATGTTGTCAATATCATTCGATCACATCCATCTAGATCACAGAGGTGTACAAGCTTTTGGGTTATTGGAAGTAAATTCATCATGATGTCCAATTCATGAAGTCTTGTTACACCACAACAACAAACAGAAACAGAGAGGTTAAAAGAGTCCAACGGATTATATATGTATAGTCGTTCCAATGGAAGTACTAGATAGTTTTTTTTATTGAAATATAAATTATATGTGTTTGGTTGAACAAACAATATGCAAATGTCAGCCAATTATTTGAAAGATGCACAAATTATGGATTTTGGTGTTGCTTCAAATCCTGGTCAGATCAACACAAAGAAACTACAGCAGAAGAAATGTTTGATCTTCAGAAAATCTTTAAGTGTGTTTACGCAACTGAAAAACGCTGCAGTAGTCAAATACAGCTGATTCTTCAGCATGTTGACTTGTTTCAGAAAAGGGAGGTCAGAAAATAGAGTATTGATCTCTCGGCTTTGTGATGGCTAAAGTACTCTGTACAGGATGCTTTGCCTTGGCCATAAACCAATTGACTGAATGTATCTCACCGCAAGAATCACACTGCCTTGCAGGGAGAGAGAAACCCATTAAAACTCAAGTTTTCACCTTCTACTGCATTGAGGCTGTCAAATGCCAAGAACAAAGTGATTTCTTATTTTCTTTATTCCTGAAATGACGGTGGATTTTTTTTTTTATTATAAATGACGCAGAATGTCATAAGCGCTGATAAACACTCATCTCTGATGTTTCTGGCATGATAAAAGCAACCAGTTTCATCAAAGGGAATCAAAAAGCAAGTTTAAGCTCTGGTAAGGATTAAAGTTGTCTTTGATAGTTTTGCAGTTTTCACTATTTCCCAATCTTTGGCTCTGTGAAAAGTAAATCCTTGTTCTCAAAAGTCTAAAAAGGAATGCAGAAAATTTTTCTCTTCACTAAGGTGGAGCGACTTTAAATTATATTTGTACCTTTGAGCCAACATCTTCGTTGTAAAAATCATTAATTTCTTGAGGGCCTTGCTTGAGTTGTGTGAGCAAGCCTCTCCGCCGTATATCTCCGTCTTTCTCAGGTGTTTTCTCAAAGTGCCAGAGGAAGATTTACAGTTGCAAAGACACAGGATACAGCAGCTATGCAGCCGACAGCAGTAGCCCACTGTTATACCGGAGGGGTGCAATGAATGCCTTACTTGTGTAGGGGGTCAAAGTGAGGGAGGCCAGTTGTTCCAGGCCCTTCCTGAGAATGACATCGATGCTCAACACATTGTGACAGCAGCTATTGTGGCCCGGCTCTAGTCCTCTTCCTCCCACCGGTCTCCCACTGCGCTCTCGTCCTCACCGGCGCCCCACCTCGCCTCTCGTTTTTCCTGTTTCTTGGGTGGGCAGAGTAAGATGTGAGACGTTGGAAGGAAAATTTGCTGCGTTGGAGCCTCTGCGGTCATCAGTCACGCTTGTCAAAAGGTTGATGTTGTGGACAGAAGCAGGAAGCTGGTGGGGCGTTTTGAACAGAGGCAGACAATCAGCTGGGTTCAAACCTGTCCATGAATCCCAGGCTTTGGGGGATAGGAAGTGGGATTAGGAAGCTAATCCCAGTTTTTTTATCATGTGTACACCAGCTTTAGTCTATTTTGTCTCATCACATTTTTTCTATACAACCGGGCGTTCCTCTGACATGAAGATGATCAATTCTTTTTCAAACAGCATTGTGTTTTGGGCCTGCACCATGAACACCCAGGGGAATCAAGGCTCACATAGCCGACTTCCTCCAAACCCAACTGATGCGGACTCTAAGGGAAACCCATCAGCATCCAACAAGCACCACAGAGTAGGGATGGGCAATATGCAAATACAGTTTTATCGCAATATTTCATGGTACTATTGTGATAACGATTAAAGTGACAATAAGAACTTTTTTTTTTTTCCATACATGGGGCCGCAATTATATCTCCCTTAGAACACCAGTCACAAAAAAGTGTGACTTTTATCAAAACTGCCCACAGTAACGGCATTTAATCATACTTTCAAATTAATTGATATTTATTGATACACCTTTACTGAACACACAGTGGAGGAAAATGGCTAAACTAACAAGCCTAACAAGACAGGCAGTTTTAGGGGTTTTAACTATGATTAATTGGAATCTATTGTGACCGCAATAAATCAGAATTTTATTGTGATAAGAAAGTGATCATGGTCAATGCTAAAAGATACGATAAATGCCCACTTGTACAACAGAGGGTAACCTCACTGATTCCATGACACTGATCCTGAAGCTGTAAACCCGGAGTCCGTAAACTATGGTCGTTTTAAAAAGGACCTTCGAAAGCTTCACAATCTTATCCTCTGAGTCAGAATGAGATAATCAGGTTTCCTTAAGAAGCACGGAATCAATCAGAAGGGATCGGTTTTCCCTCAGGAGACCCGATTCCTGAGGCTCCATTTCTATAAACTCAAAACACACCTGTTTAAAACCCTTAAAAACACACAAAAAAGTAGAAAATTAACAGCATTTTTCATAAAGCAGGTTTTGAAACAGTACCCAACTATGCTTTCCACTGTTCTGCAGCTCGAGTTGTGCTGCATAAATTCAGAGTTTGGCCCGACCGGAGCTTTGAAATATGTCTTCCAATGCTATCGCCTCAACAGCTCTTCTGAGCTTTATCTCGTTAAGACTGTTATTCTGGACGACCACATGCCATAACGGCCTGATGAAGGTGGAGTTAAGGAGATAGTGTCCGAGGCGCTGGTTGGAGCTTTGCGGGGTCAGCAGGTTTACCAAGCCGATTTAGCCATCCCAGTTTGTCACTGGTAATCTCCTCGGCAGAAAGCGGGGTGATAAAATCAGCCCGATAACCGCGGGAGATGGACAGGACGAGGCAGACTGAGTGGGTGAGAGTGAGATGTTTTTGCTTGCCCTCTTAGACCTCGACCCTCTCTCTCATGCACATGCTGATAATACACATTGCATATATACACAAGGAAGAGAAGTGCCTAGCAGGAAGGTGTAAAATGTGAAGGTTCAAACGGTGCTGTACACCAGCAGGGATGCTGCCATGGACACAAGTGGAAACAGTCCAGTTTTTTCCACAGTCAGTCTTTTTGGCAGTGATTCTTATAGGGGTGGGAATTTATCGTTTATCGTGATAAATTTCTTGTCACGATGCAACTTTGATGTATCATGGTCACAATAAATTCAAATGAATGATGTTTTACATGCTCAAAAGCTGTATTGTGGGAAATTTTAGTTTTACTATTTTTCTTCCCTGTTTAATAAAGGTGTAAATATCAATAAATTAAACATATGATTAAATGTGTGCATCTCAGTAATGCAAATCACACATGTGACTGGCGTCCTGAAGGGACTATGATTACTGTGCCATGCAGTCACAGCCATACACATACGTAAAAAAAGAAAAAAAAAGATAGTCATTTATCACAATATTACAAAGTATCGTGACAAAACTTTAGGTCCATATTGCCCTCCCCTAGTTTTTTCTTCTTAGCAGAAGAAGACATGGCTCGGCTAATTTGTTTGCTGTTCTACTGTGACAAAATGCAAGAAAAAAAAAAGAGGTCTGAGTATTTTTGCAAAGCACTGTAAATGAAATCAGTGCAGAGATGAAGCAATTCCTGGAAGGAAGAGACATGCTATAAGGAAGTGTGTGAAAAGTTCAGATTTGTTCTTCTGAGGCACACTATGGAGGTGCTTGCTTTGGCACTCTCGACCAAAACCTCAAGCGACGGGAAAAATAAAAAGTAAAAAGAGAGACGTTCGGCGAAAGCATCTCTGATGTCTTCCACCCCTCTAGTTTGGCCTCTTTTTGCCCCACCATAAACACTTCATTTCTTTCCCAACTCAGGAAATATGCTTTCTAAATCATCAGAGCGCTGCGCAGTTATTCTCTCACATTCCCAGCCAAACAGAATTAAACCTAAGAGGTGGGACGTTTATGAACAAAACTCAACCGACATGTCGCGTAACAAAACAGACCTCGTAAAACGGTGAAGCTGATGGGTTTCACATTCCGCCCAGAGCCCGGCAGGACCTCATTTAGCAGCCAGCTTTTACTGATGGATGTTGGGAGGAAATGTGCGTGTCAGAAAGCATTTACCAACTTCAGGTGCAAACAGGTTAAAGTGTGACACGGAGAAAGTTCTGGAGGAAGAAATGCAGACCCAGAGGTTGCTTTGGCTCTCCTCTGACTGTACAGTCATGCGTTTTCTTTTCAACAATAAAAGCACATTACAGGAATCCAATGGCTAGGATAAACACACACACACACTTGTAAAGATAACTGACTGCCATTTGTCAGGTTTACTTTTTTTCCCCATGCAAGGTCAGAGGATTTAGTGAATGAAATCATCTTTTGAAAACTAATTTATGTACTTACTCTGACAATAAAGCTTGCCTAATGATCTGAAACATGTAGCTGTGACAAAATATGAAAACAAAAAGAGTCTGTGAACTCAGAATTTGTGGCGCATTTATATTGATCCATTTTGTAGGCAAGTTCTAGTCTTTTTCTTTATTCTAGTTCTATAAGGAGTATTCTGCCCTCAAAAGGTAAGCTTTCATGTAATTCCAGATCGTGAGTCTGGAAGTGTCAAAAGCGATATTTGATTTTGGTAAATGAAAGGTTACATTTGAGAATTGGGTGGAGTTCTTTTAGATGTATTGTGCCGCGGTACTTACAAGCATTTGTTGTGTTAGACAAAAATTATTTTAAAAAAAGGTGTCTGTGTTAAAGAAAAAGGAATATTCCCTGTGTTGGGATATCTGCAGTATGCGGAAATGTATAAAATGAAAGATTAAATGAGTGAGGCTAATGTTCAAAATGAGGCTTGTTTTAAAGAGCCTCAGCCCAAAAGAGGATTTAACTAGCAACCCAATCTCTGCTAACTACCAGAGAATATAAACCCAGGCCATCGCTTGAGTTTCAGGGCAAAAACAGCACTGCGCTCGCCAGGGGGGAAACAAAGATCCATTTCTCCTCTTCTCCTGTTAGCCATGTGCTGTTGTCCTCTAGGACCTAAAGTACTGCTCTGATTGAAAGTCCTTCCTACAGCTTAACCTCCCCCAGGTACTGAGGAGACTCCACAAAGCCTCTTTCCTCCTCATCACTTGATTGTCCTGCAACACGCTGAAATTGGCAAGGTGACCCCGATGAGGGAAATAATAACTGTCAATCATTGATTGCCAGGACTTTTTACACATTCACTTAGAGGCTCCCCTTTCAGGTTTGATCAATATCAGCCTAAATGTGGCTGTAGACTCTCACCAAGGCGTGGCCATTAATGGGAACTCTAGACTTAGGAAAGACTGGCGTTGAAAAAGGTCGAGTTTATATGAGAGTAGGCATGGGCTGGACTGAGATTCTCATGGTATGACAACTATGTGTAAATATGTAAGGATTTAACTGTATTTATGCAAATATCTAAAACAACCCAAACAAAAAACAGTTCACTGCAAAAACACAAAATCTTTCCAAGTATTTTTGAGAAAGCAATAGTTCCACTGGCACATAATTTCATTTATAACATGAAATATGTCTTGGTATTAGTAAAATAATCTGCTAATGGAACTAGAACTTTTTCATCAATATTAAGAGATAATTGCCTTAAAAGAAGCTCATATTTCTTTCTGAAAAGTCACTTGGAAGTTAGTTTTGTCTTATTTCAAGCAGACTAAGAGGTTTGCACTAGAAACTAGACCAATAAAAAACCTGGTAAGATTTTGTGTTTCTGCAGTGTTGTTTTTATGTTAAAAAAAAAAAAAAAAAGCAAAAATAATTCAACCAGAAATTTCCAGACGGATTACCTTTGTTCTAAGTGAGGAAACTTGACAAGAACCTTCTTACAGCCAGCTGACTAGCTGTGCGCAGCAACAGGTGGTGGATGGGCAAGACGCTGCCACTCTTAGGCTCCATACAGCTGAATAAAACAGTCCACCGCACTTTGGCGTCACATTTAAAGAGCTTTAAATTGTTCGGAGGGTGTGTTGCAAAATTTTATTGTTTTCTTAAATTGGTTACTTTTTAAAACCTTGGCAGATACCGATGACTGGCCCGATGCCTACAGGACATCTTTGAGTTATACAACATTGCTTCTCTCTCTCTTTCACTGCTGAAACATGCACACAGACCGACACAGAACAATAAAAATACTTTCTTTTCTTTATTGTGATTGAGCTTGTTAAACTTGCACCACAAAATTTCCCATTGCAATCAAATCCAATGTGTAAGCCTTTGTATATGCTCCGTCAAGCATACCTTTGCACCTAGATACCACAGACTGGTGATAAATCTATCAAATAATTAGAGGCACCGCAGGGGGTGTTGTTAGCACCTCAAAGCAACAGCAAAAAAAAAGAAACTGAAGTTTAAATTTTAGCAGTGGAAACCACATATTTTGAACCGTAATGTAGCATTTCAATAGTTTTAAAAGTCATGTTTTAAAAAAAAAAGCTAAAATTTTAACAAGATACCACAACAAAACAGCAAGTGTGACTGAAATTTTCTGGTTACTTGATGCTAGCTAGCTAGCTAGCTGACTGAAAAAAATGCCAGCTATTTTCTCTGGTCTAAATGAAAGACAAAGTTCGGTTGAACTTTGTCAGTGGAAAATATTTCCCATAGGAAAAAAAATAAATAAATCCGCTGAACACTAAAAAATGTATTTACCACAAAACGTATGTGCTAGCATGCGATCCAGAAATTGTTGTTGTCGTTTCCTATTTCATGTGGTATCTGTTAGAAAACACATGAAATACATTTTGCAATGATTTTTGCTGGTTCTTAATGGTAATTTTAAAGTTAGTCTCAGATTTAGAATTTTAAATTTGACTTTCAAAATTACAGCAGAAAGACAAATCAGTAATAGTTTATGAAGTGACTGATATTAAGAGGAATTGTCAAGATGTAACCCCTTCAATCCACATAAATTCACATGTATCAAAATCCAGATATCAATTATTATAGATATCATAGCTATAATAACTACATTTAAGGTAAAATGTATTTTTATTTACGTGGTGATAGTAAAATAAGTTTTAACTGTTTTAAATCAAAGCAATAAGATCATATTACACACTTTTTTCATCGCTGCATCATAATGCTGTGATGTTGTGGCTTTTTCTCAAGGTTATCATAGTCGGAATCTCACATGGGCTTATATTCATGTCAACAGGTAAGAATTATTGCCTGAACTGCCCAAATATAACCTTGTTGGATATAAAGAAAAACACTCGCACTTCAGCAGTTCATCCATAAAAATGTCACTTTTGAAGGAAGTATGAACCAAAAACCTGCAACAACCAGACTTAAATTCAGTAAATGGGACCTAACCCATAAAAATGTTAAGAGGATTCTCAGCTGGTTGGAAACACCTGATAAGTATCTTGTTTTCAGAAGCTGGTTTACTTTTCACTAACAGCTAAATCCTGTTTGGCACAAGAGACCGTGGAGCAAAGGAGAGCCTTGATCCGCATGGACAGCTACTGCATTCCACCGAAAAGCAAAACCCACAAATAGGTAATAAAGTAGAACAACCCAAGGTAATAAACCTGTGAATGTCAGGAAAAGGCTGCTGCCCCGTCTCATTACTCCTGGATAGCATATTTGACATGGACTCAAAAGTTAATCCACAGAAAATCCTGCTGGGTTTTTTCATTAGGATGGGCCTCACTGTGGCCTAATGGAAAGCGACTAAGGGATTTTTTTTTATTTTTGTGTGTGTGTGTGTGTACAACTCCAAGCATTAAAAAACACTCTACTCCTCATAATGACGCATCGATTTGAGCTTCCCAAACCCTACCAATCTTATCTCAGAAAATGGGATGGGATCAGGCAGCAATCTCCAGAAAACATGACACTTAAAGGTCAACCGTGATGATAACCAGCTGCTTTTAAACACTAACCAACTAAAAAATACAAAAAGCCCAACAAAAAACAAAAAGAAAATCAAGAGAAACGCTTTAACTGGACTCCTGTGCATCTTATTTAACAAACCCGCACTCACTTTATCAAACATTTGTCTGCTTTTTGCTTGTTATACTCTTCCCATAGGCCTTTTCAGAAGACAATTCAATAACAAACTTCACACATCCACAGTTCTTTTGGGTCCATGATAACCTGGCTTTGACCCTGAACATTTGAACCTTACAAAGGGATTCCTCCTGACAGCAGCATGAAAAGGAGATTCATAACGTTGAAAGCTGGCATGACAGTGGAAGCAACAGGGAGTAGGTGGAGATGGAAGGGGAGAACATAAAAGGTCTAAATGGGAGGAAACAAGTTCACTATACAGAACAACAAGTCCCCTGGCAGCCGCGGCTTGCCTGGGGTTCCCCCATGGCTAACATTATAGAGATTAAAGATTTTTTAAGAACCACAAGTACAAACACTTCGGCCTAAACGATGTGAACTTTCAGACTCGCACATCGTACGAAAACTGTTCAAACATACAGAAATCCATGCGCATGTAGCTAATTTTTTCCAAACAGTATCATAGTTCATTTGGGAATGCAAACAGAGAAAAGTCCATTGCCAGAAGGAACTTGCATGGCGTCACTGGTTAACAATATGATGTACTTTTAATATACAGGGATTTAAAAAAGTACAGTGTGTGCGTTTTATTCTGAAAAGTGTAATTACGTTGGGAGCAATGTTGCGGGATTCAGGATAGTGTTGGCATGAAGATATCTTGTTTTATTCCAGTATGTTTACTACAACCAAACGCTGAGCAGCAGCATTCAGTGTCTATGCATCACAAATCTGGAACAAACTTACAGAAAACTGCAAAGATGCTGAAACAATGAGTTCCTTTAAATCGAGGCTAAAGAGCCACCTGTTTGAGTTGCCTTTGATTAGTAATCAAAGGCAACTCACTGATCAATGTATTTTATGAATATTTGCTTGATTTTGACAATGGCATTTGACAAAATATGTTTATTGCTTGTTTCATAATTGGTTGCTGTATTGTGTTTTTATGGTGTAAAGCATTTCCTATACAAATAAACCTGCCTGCTTCATATTTGGTAATCAACTGACTCACCTGGAGTGAATGCACTATTCCCCAAAGTGGTAAAATAATTGTTAGCTAAAGACAGTAAGTCATAGTTTCACATTAAATTTCAAACATCTAGCATGCCGAGGTGAGAAAATCCTCTGTGTATCGTATGAGACCAATGTCGCTGCTGGTTCATTGGTGCAATTGTTCAGTTGTGTCGGTGCTGTACCAGTGGTCCGCATGTGTGACATACATTTAGATGGAGAAGCTGTGAGATGGAGTTTCTTTTGCATGCCTAAAACATCGGTGGCAGTCGGGTTAATCTGGTGATCAAATTGTGTATGCTAATCCTAGCTAAGGTGATGGCAGAGCATTATTTTTCATCTTGTCTTCCTAAGCCATTGAAACAAAGAACAGATGAGCAATAGCGTAACGGCTGTCTAATCTAGCGCGGTTGTAAAATTCAGAAGGTTCCAACACTTTTTTTTGTTTTTTTTTTACAAAAAAGACAAAAATTGTTTGGGAATATTTAGAGCAATGCAAAACACAGTGTCTTGTCATGGAAACTAAAGATGTACCAGTCACTGCTCTTGATAGTGTGGCGATTTCTTACAAACACTTAGCAAGCTACGAACAGGATCTGCTCTGCCAGAGCTGATAGCGAGACTAGCTAATCATCTAAGCTAATACTTGTGGTAATGGCAATGAGTACACTGACTCGAGAACTACACCTATATTTAGCAAGTGTGTGTTGTATATACAGTACATATACATAACTCTTAACTAAGTATTTTTATAAAAGTAAATTACTGAAATAGTCAATGTGATGTATTTCTGAGCAACAGCAGAAATAATTACTTGTATTTTTACTCAAGGTTGTTATCAGAATCTGATATCAGAATCAGATATCAGCTTGGTATTTACTTTATAATCACTCTAATTTGTAAGTTCATTCTGCGATAACTCTGTCAATCAATATTTTTGGACCTATTCACAAGTTAACCTCAAGAAAAAAGAAATTACAGAAGAGAGAGTAACGTAACCCACAGTTCCACATGTCTACCCCTCCATCATTGTTCCTCATTAATCCAGAGGAGACCTGTGTATCTTCTCCACTCAGTCAGGCCCGAGGTGACATCCACACACGGCCGCCGACATACAGACGGCTTGACAGCTGTGGAAATACAGCAAGACTGGGCAAAATCCAAAACCCGACCTCCCTGGGAGAATTTAATGACCAGTCAGTCTCTCTTCACTTTGGCTTTAAAATTCGACACACCTAACAGTCCTGACATTTGACTGACAGGCTGGATGCCTCGCTCTGTGACCCTGCAGCCCGCTTCTGGAAAAGTTCGGGCATAAAGGTAACGAGCTGCAGGAGTGGCCGGAAGTTCATTTTGCCAAGAGGCTGAAGAACAGCCGCTGTTCAAGAAGGAATCCTGGGTGCTGAAGACAAGAAACATGAGAGGAAGGGGGGAAAACCTCTGCACTTCCATTTGTTCCCTTTAGGGAGAAAGCAGTCAATTTATTACTGCAAAACACACAACAGGTTGTGTGTTTTGCAGTAAGTATTTGGGAAAATATATTTTGTATAGATATGCACAGACAAACGGGACCAAAAGAGAGAAATAAATGTTGGTGTTCTGTGTAAGAATGTTTTTTGTTATGTACTGAAAATGACCAACTTATAGTTTTGGCCTCTTTTTTGAAACTAAGTCAACTAGGGTACGCAAAGCATTATTTTGTCAGATGTTGATGCAACAAATAGCTGTAATAAACAGAAAGTAGAGGTTGTAAAAATGACGATGCCTCTGAAGTTTTGCAGCTTTTTGTAACTAGCCTTTTTTAAAAACATGGTGGGCTGCTGGTAGTTTGCCCCTACCACCTGCCTTAGCAAGATCTCTAGCAGGAGAAATCCTGTATTCGGCATTTGTGTTTCCATCTCTCTTTTTTAACTTTTAACAATTCTTTTGGAAAAGCCAAAACTCACCTCAAACAAAAGTAAAAACGTTTTGGCCAAATTGAGGAAGTCATTTGAAACCTGGCCATTTCCGTCAACCTTTCCTAATACGATCTTTCAAAATGGAAACACTGATGGAAACATTGCTGGTGGCACCGTCGGCAAAACGTTATACGCATGAATCTTTGTGCACTTCCACAGAACAACATAAGGAGAAGAAAAGCTTTACTGGTCTATTAGCTTCCAGTAATTGGACTGGGATTACTGTCCCATTATTGCTCTAATAATTGGACAGTAAACCCAGTGAGCTAATACTTGTGGTACTGTAAAGTTATTTCTGCTAAAGTTATTTTTTAGCAGAAAGTTATTTTTTAGCAGAAAGTTATTTTTTGCGATTTTCTATCTTACCGTCAGTCTCTCAGATGAATGTAGAGTAATTCTGATTAACTCGATCTTACACCATTGCATAGGTTCACTAAAGTTGCTCTCTTAAGCTCCCGCCACATCACTTTAATCAGGCTGAGGTGTGGACTTTGACTGGGTTATTGACACAACTTGACTCTTTGCTTCCACCTCTATTCTGTTACAGACCTACTCTGGTGTGTGGTCAAGTAGTGGGAGGATCGTGGAGCGGCATGTTTTTTAGTGACCTATCGAGTGAACAAGTTTATTCATGTGTGATTTTAATTTCATTTTTTATTAAGTCGAAACACAGCAATTGTGAAATTATTATTTTTTTGGACATTAGCGGAATATTGACATCAATTTTGCGCGCATTTGTAATGGAGACACTGTTGTTGCTGAGCTGTTTTCTCTTTGGCAAACACACACTTGCAAGCCAGCAAACTCCAGGTGCTTTGGAGGTGGTCACCGTTGCCATTTATCTGGTAAGTGCATTTGGTTAGTCATACCTGACTGCGTCTTCCCTCTTAAATCTTATGGAAGCAGCAGAGGTGTACTATTCTGACAGTCATTGAAGTTTTTTTTTCCCATGGCAAAACTACAAAACAAAAACAAAAAAAAAGCTCCCACCTTTTCTCCTGCTGCTCAGCCCTTCAGATCTTTGATAACTCAAAACACACTTTCTCTCAGACTCTCCTCCCCAACACTGCAGGCAACGTGCAGCTGCGAACAAGCCACGGCACCTTGCAGTTGTTCAGACCGCCTCCCCTCCTGCGCCATGTTACTGAAGAACATTTTAATTGGCTTGGCAATTAAGCAAGACAAGTCAAAACAGAGCCCTCCTGGAGACTCTTTGCAAAGGAGAAAAATACTGTAGTTCCCGCGGCAAGTCTATCCTGAGAATGTGGAAAATTCATCAGAGATGTATGGCTTGTACCTGAGCCAGAGGGAGTTCGGCGCAGGGAAAATATTTGGGAATAATGGATGATTAGCCTCGGCATATCAACACAGAGGAGCATGGGAGATTGTCTGGTGCGCATAATTATGGTGTCGAGCTGTTTTAGGGCCATTTGAAACAAAAACACGCAACAAGAAACTAAATGTAAATGTTGTGAATGTTAGACATGTTACTATGGACAGTCCTTTTCTAAAATGGCTTCAAAAACACCCCCTCTGAATGGAGATCGCAGTTTGTAAAAACAGCTGTTCACAGAGATAATACCTTAATAGTTTGGAGTTACAACAAAAAGCTAAAAAAAACATGCAATTATCAGACTTGCACATTAAATTGCCCTCTAAAACTATGTTTTCCTTTTCACTGTTTATATAATTGGCCTGCATGGTGGATTAGGTTGTTACTATTGACTCAGGTTTTTATTTTGGTGTGAAGTCTGGATATTCTCTCTGTACACGCAAGATCTTTCTCAAAGCACTGTGGCTTTCTCACATAATCCAAAAACATAAATATTGGGTTAAATAATAATGGGCATGCTCTGCTGACCTGTCCAGAGAATGCCCAGCTTCTCAGCCGTCAATATCTGGGACAGAATTAAGAATCGGCTTCAAGAGTTTTTGCTTTTTCCATGCAGGTTTTAGATGGACGTGGTCACAACCGAGGAAATAAAACTCAAAAATCCTATCTTTTGTTAATTAGGTTGCGCCGACAACCATAATCTTGGTGTGTATGCAGCTGCTGAGAGAAGCAAACTCAAAGTCAATGATTTTCAGGATCAGTGAAGTGTTTAAAACTGAACTTAGAGGACACACAGAGAATTTTATTAGTTATCCAGTCAGATAGTGACTGCAACAGACTTTTCACGAGAAAAGCGTTATATGTGCTACGTGTAACAAACATCATTTCTGTTGTTACATATGACAAATGTTGATATGTTTGTTACATATCAATGTTGATATGTAACAAATATTAATTTATGTAACATTAGTTACATAAAGTAACAAACATTATTGAAAAAATAGACATTTCTGTTTTTTTAATAAAAATAATAAAGCTTTTTTGGGAGTTCCTCAGATTCCACTTACTTGTGAACTTAAGGACCAAAACCATTTAGTAACAAAAACATTCCCATATGAATGGATCAAAGCTTTTAGCAGAAATCTTTACACTCATTTCATTCACCACTTAAAATGTTCCAGTTTATTAACAGGACAAATTAAAGACAATGAGTAATTAAAGGTGCAGGTACAGACCCATAACTCTTGTTAATTAAATGGACAGTGTTGAGGCTCAGACACATCCACAGGTATGAGATCCCATGAAAGCACCTCAGAGTAGAAAGAGTTGGAGGTGAGAATGCTTTGACGAGTAAACCATCAGGTGCAACAGTGATTGTCTGGGGTTATGACAGCTCTTTTCAGGTGTGTGTTAGACTTCCACCCTCCTGATTTAACACATGAAAGTGGATTTTCTTGACATCTCGAGAGGCAGCCGCCGCCCTCCAGGCAGCTACAGCACACTGCTTGGAGAGAAAGAACTGCGGACGTGTTAAACCTGGGAGTGTAGGGAGGCAGGGGTCGCTTCCAGCTGAGAAAAGACTCATCACTGCTTTTATCTCTCAGCCAATCCGAAGTTGGCAGGCTAAAAAAAAACTTTGCCAGAACTTGAAGCAACCTAGTTTTTTTTGGATTCTACACAATGTTCTTTTCTGCTGCTTCTACTTTCCTTCCTGTCATGTTTTGTCAGGGCAGAAACGATGAACTGGGATTATGTACTTAAGGTGGGTGTTATTTTTTGGGAAAAATCTCATGGTCTCTTGCGGCGATATTGACTGTCATTCGCCAAGCTTACGCACACTGTTGGTTCAGCTCCAATCAGAACAAGCTCGAGCTTCTCCAGGAGCCACACAAATCAAATCAAATGAAGCAGTCAGACGAACTTTGCTGTGGTTGTGTGTGTGTTACAGATTATGTGATGGAAAAATAAAGAAAGAAAAATATATACTGTTGAGAGAAAGACCCAAGTCAAGACTGACAACAAAACCTACAGCATCACATGGCGGAACAGTAAAATGTAAACTTTGTGCTCTGATAAAAGAGTATTTACTACCTGGGTTCACTCAGGTCAGCCTAAGGATAATTTATTAACATTCAAACCATGACAGTGTTTGCATGACCGTTGCATTTTTACACAGAAATTGAGGTTGGAGGTAACGCATCGAAAATGGTCTTCCGGTATGAAACAGAGAATGGAACAGACTTCCCAGCAAACGCAACAACTTATTAGAAATGTAAGGCACTGCAATAAACCATAAAATAGCATTTAGCTAAAAAAAATTATTAACCACACTTTGCTGTTAGTTTTGACAGATTTAGATTTCCATTTCAAATCATTTGTTTCTTAGGACCGTCCAATGGAAACATGACAACAGTCTAAGGCTCCTGAAACAGTTTGCAAAAGCTGCTAGCACATTCTTGAGGATGGAGTTGTTATTGAAATGGTAAAAGTCCTATTTGTCTGAATCAAAGTAAATTTTATCCTAATTTGTACCAATATTTTCTGTCTTCACTTTACCATTTTGTGCTTTCCTACTTCCATTTGAAACCAGTAAACCAAGCATTTGAACCCAGGTATTATCACTGCAAACCAGCTTATCTTCATGACTGGAGATTAAGTGTCATAAAATGCACAAATTTCAATCATAATTGCTTTAGATCTCATTGTCATTTATCTTGGTTCTGATCCAGTTCGGTCCTCTTGATGCCAATGAATTATGACAGTTTATAGCCCATAATCAAAGAGAATAACCCTCGGTATTACTTCTTGCATAAGCCTCTTTTCCTTACTGTAGAATATGAGGAGATTGTAAAAATTACTTTAACTTATCAAGTGTCAAAGTGAGTCTGAATTGTCCCTCATTAGGTTCAAACTTACACAAGGTCGGCACAAAACTCTTCATACCCAAATCATTCAGGTACGCAATGGCAAAAACAAACATTGGCCTGGTTAGTTTAATAATGAGACAAAAAGAATAATCCACTGTAAGTAGGGTTTTGACTGTTTACCAGAACCTAACTTTAAAAATCCTGTATGCTGCTTAAAGCACAGACCAAAGCGCCACGGAGGGAAAACCCCAAAACATGACGGGACTAAACGCTGGGAGAGTCACTCAAGAGTTAATTCCAGCCAGCGTTCCTTCCCCACTGGTGCCCATTAAAAGCCACACATCTCACCTAACCATCGTTTATCTCTCCACTGCTAATTAGTTCCGATCAATTACCTTTACTCAATGCTGCTTCCACGTTTAAGAAAACAGGAAGAACTGCTTATTCATTACTGCTCTTTTTTTTCTTTCTTTTTTTTTTGCCAGTCTTTTAAATACTCCCTCGGGTTGGTTCCACTAGCTCCTTTTTTTTTCCGCGGGGAGGCTTCCATTAAAAAGCCATTGCTCACCAGGGGGTCCTGCGTGTGACAGAGGTGGGCACCGGGACCCTCTGGAACCTCTCTGTGTTTTGGGGAGATCTGATGGAAAAAAAAAAAAAAAAAAAGAACAGGGAGGCTGGCCGACTTAATTACAGGCTTTAAAACAGCAAACAATCGTCACAGTCCAGTTGCAGTTCTGAGTTGTGTCTGACAGACTTATGAGGATAGGAAAAGAACCCCTTGAAAAAGGTGGGTGACTGTATAAGTCATTAACCACCTGAGGTGGGGCTGGCAAGTTTATTCTAGCGTAAATACAACCGCGATGATGACAAATGCACAGATGGCTCCCTGATTGCGCACCATTGGAGCGCTACTCTAGTTAAGTGAAAAACGGTGCATGCGTTATGGAGAAAAGCTGCAGACAGAAACTTCTTTGAGCAAGTTTGGGTTTTTTCTTTCCTGGAAAGTAGGGGTGTGGCAGAGGATACCACAACATTAAAACGCCTCAACATTTCTTGTCAAATTAAAGTTTCTCTGCGTAACTTTGTCTGATGAAGTAAGTTCAGCCTGTTATAGGCCCTGGAAATGAGTGTTTGTTTTTGATTGGCAATGACGTTCAATAACCAGTATTTACTAATGCAGAATGCAGATTTTTACAGTGAGCTCTGCAGGCGAACATGAACAGGAGTGTAACAAGGTCTCATGAGGAATCCTAAGTATATAGGGTATCCAGGTAAACAAGCATTCAACACAAAATGGGTTTTCGGAGAATTGACTAGTTCCTTCATATTGGCAATAAAAAAAAATCTTCAATAGGAACAAGAATCTTATACTAAGTTATCTTGTCTACAGTTTTGTCAAACATTCAAATGAAAAAATAAAATAAAAGAGGGCTGAATTCTCCACTAATCATTTTTCAATTTTGTCATAAACCATTTTTTTTTTAAATAGCATAAAATATTGTTTCAAATTTATGGAAGCATTAATCTCTCTGTGAAAACTAAAAAGGCAAAAAAAAAAATGTATTATCTTATTAAAATTAGATAAGTATAAAAACACAATGATATGAACTTGGCAAAACTGAACAACGAGATTCCTCTACACCAGCGGTGCCCAAAGTCGGTCCTGGAGGCCCGGCATCCTGCAGGGTTTAGTTCTCTCTCTGGTTTAACGCACCTGGATCAAATGATGGCTCGTTAGAAGGCCTAAGAAGAACATTGACATGCTGAAGAGGTTGTTGGTACCACCAGGGAGAGAACTAAAACGTGCAGGATGCCGGCCCTCGAAGACCCACTTTGGGCACCCCTGCTCTACACTGATTACATAGCATATGTTGTCTTAAACCTTTGCTCCCTGACAAAATAAAAAAGGCGGATTATAAATTTTTCCTAAAGTGTTGTTAAAATTTCATCTTGCTCGACTTTCCAGCATGTAGAGCATTTGATTGTTTTCTCGTTTGGTGAGCTAGATATCTTGTTACACTCCTACTGAAAAGTTTATTCAGCAAATCGTATCTCTATTCATTCACTTTTAGAAACATTTATTTCCACCCCGGATGATGTAATTACAATCAATTTAAAGACTTTAGGAAGGAGGGACAAGTCAAGCAGAGTGTAGCCAGTGAGAGCGGCTCATTCACAGGTTGGAGGGACCAAAATAGGAATGAGACCCTAACCTGCAGCCTTGCCTCACTCTCGTCTCTTGCATCTCACCCTCCCTCTGTTGAAGAGCTTCGGCCTTGGACTCTTGGTCTGTTTGTCTCAGAAACAGAAAGGAAATGCAAAGCAGGCTGCTTCGAAACTCTGGGAAACGCCACGGGACATCTCTGAGACAAGGGGCGGGGGGCTGAAATTAAATAAGCCAGCTAAGATCCTCGCCGTAAACTGGCAATAAAGTATTCATTAACCCTCTTATTGAGGGGATAAGCAGGAAAACAAGCAGCTAAGCTAAGAAGTTAAATGGGGACTTGAAAACAAAGAGCCCAAGAGTGTGTACATCTTGCTCAGACACGCAGAGAGCGATCAGAGAATCAACAAAGGGATGGAAGTGATTGAACATAATGAGCAACATCGGGGCATTAGCAAATAGTGTCACAAATAAACCCTGCATGCCTCTAATCCTCCTATATTACAATACACTGCGATGGCAGAATGCCAGAGCAGAATGGATGATTCATCTTTGCTCCTATTGGACTTTTATTTTCCCAATCCAAGAAACAAATTTTTCACCTCTACTCTCCACTGCTGTCTTCCTTCTCCTCTGTCGTGCTCCTTGGACCTGCGCTGAGGAATCTATAGGCAGCGCATAGAAAGGCCAGCAGGATGCTCTGCCCTGCATTCATTAGAAGAAGAAGAAGAAGAAAAAAAGGCCTAATGCAAGTTTGATGCCCACCCCCAGATCTCCCAGAATGTGAATGAACTTCTGTGAATAGGAGGCAAACCTACACAAACGCCCCTGCGGCTATAGGACTCTAACGGAGTGTGTGGGCAACGGCAAACAACAACAACAACACGGGGGAAATCGCACTGAATGCCAGGGTTCCCCCCGTCTTCTTTCTTTCTTTTTTTTCCCCCACCTTCGCCAATCAGGAGGAAGCGCCACCGCAGGAGTGCGCCTGAAAGGATGGGCTGTTGACAAAAACAGCCCCTGTAGGGGGTTTGGGAGGGCACCACTGACCCTGCACAGGCCTTCAGTGGGTGTAAAAAGTCACACGTTGCAATTAACACCTACTCCGCCAAACATGCAGAAGGCAGCAGAAAGAGAAATATTCAAATCAGCATTTATAAAAACTGGACCGCAACAAAGACATCAAAGTAAGTGCATTGTTCCCAGGCTGAATGCTCACGATGGCTGAACTCTTCAGTCCCTCTTTCACACAACTTTGTTTCCTTTTACCCCGAAGAAAGTGCATAACCTCAAAAATCAATACACTTTATGGGGACTTTATGTGATTGATCTTCATATTGGGACGTCAAAGGAAAGTAGAACCATCGTTTCACTTCAGCTATGGCTTGAATTTTCTAATTTTCACCCATAGTTCTTTGCAAAATTAGTCAAACTTAATCAGATTGGATACCGGCCGTCTGTGAACAACAACTTTCAATTCTTAAGGATTCTTCAGATGATTTCGATCTGAACTTTGACCTGGCCATAATAATATTTTGTAATGTACAGCGTTAGCTTTCCGACATACGCTGTTTTTTTGCATGTAGGCCACAAAGCTAAATTTTGTTCTCCTCTAACAAGAGCTCCTTCTTCCACATAGTTGCTGTAGCCTCTATGTGGCAAACTGAATGTGGAAAAAAAATGTTGGCTTCCTTTCAACAAAGACTTTCTTATTGCATAGGCCTGTCGCGATAAACGATAAATCAATTAATCGTACGATAAATTAAAACGTCATTTTAATTATCGGCACTATCGTGTCTTCCGACCTTTTTCTCTTTCAGCTAATGACACTAAATGAAAAAAGGCTCAACTCCGGTGCTCTCCACTGATCCTCCCTTCCTCATTTCCTTAGTGTAAAGCCCAGCGCGCACTACACGATCTTAGAGCTGTTGGCCGATTGTCGGCCCATTTTCAAAACCTGAGACCACACACTAGCCGACAGAAATCCTCGGTATAACGGTTCGATCGGGTTCGTTCCTGCCGTGTGGTGTCCAACAATGGGCACAAAATAATGGCTACAAGTTCAGTGAACTAATTTTAAAACCAGGCATTAATTAATGCTTTACTACAATCTACCTGCAATGCGTGTGGCTAGTGTCAGCGTAAAGTCCTGACTGAATGAAAATCATTAGAACCTATTTACGTCACGTTAACGAAGAACAGCTGAAAAGTTACCGGGTTTATCAACTGCGGTAGCAATTTCGCTCCAACTCCTCCTCTTGTCATTTCTATATTCTTTGCATGTTGAATAAACATTAATGTTGTTTCCACGTATCATCTCCGATGTCCGCTGGACTTCGGGTTGCGCCGTGTCAGCTGTTTGGGATCCCCTCTGTAATTTCCCCTCAGAAAGCAATCCGTGCTTTCTGATTGGAGGCCTGTCACATTCAACAGGCTGCGTTAAGATCCCAATCGGGGAAAAACCCTGATTTAGATCGGAGCGGCCACGACGATCGACCGTAACAAACCACACAATCTTAGAAAGACCAACGATCTAAGATTGTTGTAAAGGGGAAAAAAGGAGCAAAAATCATGTAGTGTGAACTATTGCATCAGGTAGTCGATGTGCCCATTTTCTTTATTTAAATCTAATTATTATTGAAGGGCAACATAATATACAGACTTCATAATCTGCACTCTTTTGATTGAATGCAGTATTTATTTCCACTTTGGCTTTATGCTGTTTAGTTTTTTTTCCAGTACATTTTTTGTTAATGGAGACTGAGAATCCATTTTATTTTTGTTTTTGGTTGTTTTGTTTATTTAGTTTATCAGCTCCAGTGTTAAATATTCTTTTGAAAATAAAGTGTATCTAACTTTGGCAAGAAATCGCATGCATTATTTCGTCATTTTCATTAAATCAGTGTAAAAAGGTCTTCAAACAATATTATCGTTTATCGCAATAATTTTTGAGACAATTAATCGCTCAGCAAAATTTGCTATCGTGACAGGCCTATTATTGCACATTCCAAAAAGATAAAAGTCCTCTGGAAAGTTACCTTGGAAGTTTTGACTGCTTATACACTTGTTCTCCAGTTTGCTAATTTAGGTGGATAGTCATGTCTTGGTAGGGTTGGAGTTGTGAAATACACTTTCCATTGTCTGAGCTTCACTTGAACAACTTTTACTCCACAACTTTCTCCCTGACCTGTGTGGTCTGCTCCTTGGTCTTCATGATGCCGTTTGCTCACTAATGTTCTCCAGCAAACCTCTGAGTCCTTCAAAGAACAACTGGATTCATACTGAGTAAGTCAGTTGTTTGGACTTGATTTATTTAGGGGTGTCAGAGTAGAGGGGACTCCATAAAGATGCATGCCAAACTAAGTTTTGTATTTTATAAAGGACTTACATATAGCCTTTACTTTTCACTTAACTGTTACGTGCTACTTAGTGCCGGTCTATAACGAAGGCCCAATAGATACATTGGAATTTGTAAACAAAGACAAATTGAGGAAAAGTTCAAGGAGTTCGAATCATTTTACAAGTCATAGTACTCTGTATTTAAAAGCTAAATGCCAACATAGTTTGCTTCTGATCAGTGCCAGTGTCTCTAAGTGGCCCATGTTGTTCAGCCTAACCCACTGTGCACATTAACCACTGACTGTTAGCAGCCATGTGCACCATGCATGCAGAACAAGCCCCAGCTGAGAAGTTCATTCATTTTAGGGGTTTTGCTGTTGTACAGCAGCCATTTATTGCTCTAAGCTTTAAGCACACACAGCCCTGCCAACAGTGACTTCATCCGCATATCAGCAAATTAACATCACAACCTTGACATAGTGTTTGCTTAATAATGTAATCTTACCAAGATTAATATGACAAAGATTAAGTGGCAATGAAATCTTCCAAATTTATCAAAGGCAGCATGAGATTCTTACACTATGATGATCTGAGGTAAAAATGTCACGGTTCCAAACAAAAAAAATGTCTCAGGCCAGGCCTAAAAGCGTCTTATAAAACAGACTTTGCACCAATAAGTTTGGATTTTTTTTGTGTGGGCTCTAGTATCCCTTATATGAAAGTAGGCTGACAGGAAAGGGGGAAGGAGAGGGGTAAAGACATGTCGGCTGGTCCGGGAATTGAACCCGCGACAGCCGCGTCGAGGACTCAAGGCCTCCAAGCGTGGGTCGCGCTAACCCCTACGCCACCACAGCATGCCCTGAATTTTTTTTTTTTAATAAAAGTACTTTTCCTGATTAAAGTACTTATATATATATTTAGTAAACTCTTAACTAACAAAAGGTTGCTACAATATTCCTATCTTACCATGTGTAATGGTGATTTGAAAAAATGGCGTATGGGTCTGATTATGAGAAAATGAAGGGGATTTTCTGGAACAAAGTTATGCCACATTTTTGCAGTATATGTCACTTTTATATGCTTTTCAACTTTGAGCCGTATTGATAATACCCCAATTCTCAGTCGTCTGCTCCATCATGATCAGGTACGTTAGTTCTTACAATGTCATGAAAAAGTATCAGTTGAATTGATCAGACCCTGAATGACTGCCTGTTTCAAGCATCTAGCATCCCAGGTGAGTGTAGTGTTTGCATGTAAAGATGGCCTGTAAGAGCTTCCATATCATGAAAGGAAATTTTGTGATGTCCAAAAAATCCAGGTCAGTCTTTCTAATATGCTGGGCAAGGCAACTTTATTTATTTAGCGCCTTTCGGCCAAATGCAACTCAAAGTGCTAATCAAATCGTTTATACTACAGTCTAAATTGCAAAACAAGGCAATGCTAGACACCATTGAAACTAAAGGCAGATATTCAATAGCATGATGGTGTTACAACTGAGTGTGGATTTTTGTCAGACGAGATTTATGACATGCCAAGTGCATTTATTGTTCATAGATTTATTGTGCGTAAACGTAATGATTTTCCTCCCATGAACTCATCGCACCCCCCCAAACCAAGTGTATTTCCCGGTGACCTTAAATACATGTCTGGGTGCACAAGTGTGAGTGGTGCAGGCAGTGAGACATCTCTGAAACTCAATCCCCAAGTGACAGAGGGTGAGAAATTACCTTCACGTTAGAGACCAGAGGGGGGCCGTGGCCTTGACCTCCACAGTCAGGCACCTGACCTCCTAACTTGACCTTTCTGAGGAACTCCCCTATACTTAATGTCTGCAGGGATCAACACATATATGGAGAAAAGCCCTAAACAAACGACTACAAGTACTTCTGCTTGACAGCGAGTACATCATTCAGGCGTAACACGCACTCGTCACAATTCTGCAATAATTGTGACTTGCCAACAAGTCACAACCATTCACAACCTGTGATGGACTTTTAAGTATAATTAGTTGAATTTCTGACCATTACATGTTCCTTTAGTGCGTCACTAACTGTATTTTTGTATACAAGGGTAGTGGATTTCACAATCCTTTAGTATCTAACTCAAAAGATCTGAGGTTCTATATCTTCTAATTGAAAGGCTCCCATCTGGCTGACTTAGTCAATTAACCAGAACAACTCAGTGTCTAAGACACTGAGTTCTTTTCACAAGCTTTAAAAAGGTCCATTAAAAGTGATAAAGAATTGTCATCTCATAGATTAAACATGTTGGCAAAATATGTACAGAAAGAGTGAAGAGGGATGTGAGATAGATGGCCTTAAGGTCTCCGGCTGCAGAAAGGGAGTGCCTCTACCAATCAACCATTTTGACACTCAAAATAAGTAACAGAAGCAAACAAGTGAGAACTTGGCTATTTGTGGTTGAGACTGAGCCAAGCACCTTGTAGGCCCTGAGCCTGAAGGTAAAGGGCAGGGTGGAGGCAGGGCAGACATACACGTTCAAAGGCAAGCTTAAACTGCAGCTTAAATACCGAGCTTTAAATTACTAATGGCTAAAGGAGACGGAGGAGGGGAGTTCCTCAAAGTTTTGTGATGTATTCCAGCTAAGTTGCACAAGACGTTATTTAAAATGAAGATGAATTTACCAAAAAAGGTAATAAAGACTGAGCAATTTTTTTCAAGCGCCAAAAAGTCCAAAGCAATTCTAAACCTATGTGCAATAGATCATCATCATTAGAGTTGGCAGACATTGACTTTTTACTCTCCATTATTCTTAATACATTTTGGAGAGGGTGGGGCAGAATCAATAAGGATGGATTAACATTGTTTTGTCTTTTAAAGAGGATGAGCATTTGGAAATATATCAAATGCAATAAATGGTGGTGGTTTCACATTCTACATCTCTTAAATTCATTTGGTGTGGTCCAAACAAACATGAACAGCACCACCACCAACAACATTCAGTCAAAGCTAAAACCACGTTCCCATAAGTGGTCTAAAAAGTTCAGAAAAACCTCAGGAATGGACTGACAAGTTAAGCCAAATGTTCGCTGTGACTCTTTACAAGAAGTGGGTTAACAGAGGAATAGAGATGTGTATTTTGACTGGTCTCCTCTAGTTACGTAAGCTTAGCGCTGTGATTTAGCCTGCTGGACCAGTTCAACAAATGACTTGCTATAAGCTCTGAACTGTTCATGGTTGATATGTAGGTCAGAAAAATGTAGGTATTTGACTGTAACAACTCCAGTCAAGACTTGAGGTCTCTGTTTTATTAGCAGTGAGTGTGAGTGGTTTGCTGTGAATAATTAGAAACCTCAACGCGAGGGTCTGCATACATCCAAACATGGAAGTAGAGAGGTTCCAAGGTAGTACATTTTTCTACTTGATACCAAGAGAATTTACAGTTCCATGGATAATGAAGATTAAAAACCAGTCTTAAAGGAGGATAGTGGGAGTGGATGGAGCTGTAAGTACAGTAATGAAGAATGTAGGTGAATGGTTGCATCCAAAAATTTCACATTTCATTAAGTACACAAAAGAAAAATTAACTCTCTCCTACTATCTAAGGTGAAGTTTGCATAAGAATTTACATGACATTGCTGTCTATGAAGCGTAGATGTTCTGTGAGGACGGATGCAGGTATGAACCGGACACAATGGTTCACGTAATCCGTCTGGTCTATTATTGACTCTGACACCCTACTCTGCCACAAAAGAAACTCGAGTGCTAAGAATACACAATGTCCAACAGCAGGGGAAGAGCAGACACAAAGCCAGGCTGAGACGTCAACCTGTTCAGCCAGTCTTCACTAATGCCCCATTTCTTTACAGGTGAGACAAGATGAAAGTCCTGCAGGAAGTCTAAATAAAAGCCGACCCGCCTTAGTGAATGGCAGGTGTGTAGTACACAATGAGTTCTCGCTTCCTATTTAAGAGCCGGAACTAGAACAAAACTGTACAATAGACTATGAGAAATGACGGATCAAAAGTTGCCGGATCAGAGGATAGAAAACATATATCTTGAGCCATTTGGTTAGTATTTCCCAACTGAGGGTGGGGGAGGGTGGGTGAGATGCAACGACATGCCTGTGAAGGTCTACATGGACAGACAACACTGGGTCCTGTGTCTCCTTGAGAGGGGACTCCGGTTTCCACTGATGAGCCACCGACGCCCTGAAACCTGACTCAGGAGTTTGTTCAGCAGGTGAAACTATCATCTAAAAGGGAAGATCCTGCTCTCATCGCCACATAACCCTGTATCTACAGAGTCCAGAGAAAGATCGCGGATTTCCTTTGCCAGGAATTCCAGACACCATCATCTCTGTATAGTTACTGATGTGCCGATGCCAGAGGAAGAGGAAGAATCATTAGGAAGTGGAAAAACAAAATTGCAGTTGGAGTATTTACCTTAGGAGCAAAAATTAGGCAGACATATGTCTTGTCAGCCTCTTTCACAAAGCGGATGCCTTCTCACCATCTTTGTGATTTCCAAAAGGTCTGAAGCTAGTAGAGACGATGAAGTTAACCTGCCGAGGCAGCACTATAAACACTGACTTATGTAAGGGTAGGTAAGGTCTATGCCCTTAGGGTCAGATGTATCAATAACAGACAGTTTATAAAACCACTCAGTCAAGGGGCCGTAGGTGAAAATACACCTTTACTCAACACGGTTCTGGACACATTTATGTCACCACAAAGTTTGCATCATTTTTGGAAGTTCCCATCTTAGAACTTTTGAACCCGTTATTGAGAAATTGTTTATCCATTAAGGAAGGAAATTAATATTGATTAAAAGGTTGGTAATTTCATCTGTTGGGTTCAGTTTTCTTCATTCCACAATGAGTGAGAATAAGAGCCTGCATGCTTACTATTATAACGCCTCCGTTCTCCATATGTTGGGGAAAGGCAATCCAAGCACTGATACTACTTCCTCTTTTATCAAACATTAGGACCACCCAAGCAAGCTGTGATACACTTTACAACCTTGCTGCCATATGGCATTGGAAGCAATCGGAGCAAAGTGCCAAGTGGCTGCACTCTATACCAGCAAAACAATGTCTCAATTCATGGACCACTATAAAGAAAGGCTTGTGTGTGCTTAACGACCACGGAGAGGAGAAAGTAAAGCCTCACCGCGTCAGGTGGGAGGTGCAGGCGGAGGTAAAGGTTGGACAACATCGCAATGAGATGACCGTGGTTTTATTTCCAAAGAAAAACTGGCACCTTTGGATGGGATGAATCATTTTTCATTGGAGATCATCATCTGTCTTCGTTTAAATTCATCCATCTGTTAGAAGCAAGTCATTGTTTTCATATCAGGTCAAGCAAAAGATGAAATGTAGTTGAGCAACTTGTACAATATAAAGTACATAATGGAAAAACCTTCAAGTCAACAATCAGAAGCTCATATAAGTATCTATATAATCTGAATATTTCCATTCTGTCATTAAAATCCAAACTTGAATGGATTTTAATAAATTTTCATGTGACTACACAAAGTTTAGTCGCTTTGTGACTAACACAAAGTAGAAAATCCTTGACAGTGAAAGGAAAATATTTGTTTTCAAAATTTAATAATTAAAAAATTGGACAAATGTGAACCTCCCTTTACTCTGATGCTCCTAAATAAAAGCCAGTGCAACCACTTGCATTCAGAAGTTCCCTATTTTAGAGGTGAAGGACTTTGAATAGCTTCGCAAGGTTTTAAGAACTTGCAGTTTGAATGCAATGCTACTTTTAATTTTCAGTTCATCCCAATCAGGACAAGGTGCTAACTGGTCTGGAAATAAAATGTAATCACGGTCCTATCAGTCTCCCACCAAAGCAGGGGGCAGAGTTGAAAGCAAACAGGGCCTCACAGGGAGACAGATAATCAATCCCCGATTACTGACCTGTCGCGCTGTGGCTATTGGACATACAATGTGTGCTGTTCGGAGATTGCCTCTGACTGCTCGACTGAACATTCACTCACGTCTGGTCTTCGCTAACCTCACACTTTATCTTAAGGAAATTTGAGGGAAAATTAATGAAAACCTCAAAACGTTTAGGTTTTGATCAAAACACTTTTGTTTAAAACTGGAATAAAGACTCATAAATACCTCCAAACTCTTCAAAAGGCATCTTTCAAGTTGTGTACACCAGAAGATAGAGTGCGTTTCGGACTGGAGACTGGAGCACAGCCTTCTTTTGATTTACGCACACTCCTCTCTACACCCACTCAAATTCTACATGTTTCAGTCTCGCAGTTGAAAATGGCCTCTGGCCGTCCAGCTCCTTCCAATTAAGACAGATGGGTCACAGAAGAGTGCAAGCTGCTGGGGACCAAGCTGCGTTTGCACTTAAATCACCATCACTACCCTGCCGATTGCTTTCAGTGGCTAACCGCGGTTCTCTGAATGACTTCTGTGGACCCACCGAGGGAGGAGAGAGTTTAATGCTAAAAATAAGTGAGCTTAGCTGCTAGACACACTGAGGTCTGGGACATGGCCAGAGTAATAGAGGTTTTCAATGATTTCAGTCGTAACTCTTCTCTATTGTACGGACGCCGTCTCTGACCTTGCAAATAGAAATTACAGCCAATCACCAGCGGTAATGCCAAAATGCCAGGGCGGCGGTTTGACAGGTTTTACATTTGGTCATACAATACAGGAATAACAGAACCAAAATAACAGTGATTCAGTGTGGTGAGATCTGCACAAGAAATGGTGAGCAGAGGTTAAAGAGTGCACATTAATGACAGTGCATTTGCTTTTAAGTGCTGCGACAGGAATGCAAAAAACACACATATACACAATTGTGTTTCTCACTCTGAAGTCAGACAGTGAATACAGAGTAAACACTCAAGACTTAAGCCTCAAAACTGCATACTGTCAACACCGTTAAGGTCAGCTCGGGGCTAATGTGAACCTCCGAACAAAGACAAAAGTGACATCATGGATATATGCTGAGAAAACAACAGTAAAAACTGTTTAAACATTTACCTGCATGTCGTAGAGCGGCAGTAAAAAGGCCAAACCCTAAGCTGAATTCACCAACAATTATTTACTAAGCAGTACTATTTATAAATCCATTTATTTCTATAATTTTTGATAAAACCTAGAAACCCCCTTTTTTTTTAGTTTTCATAAAAAGAAAAAAAGTTTTAGTAAATCTCAAATTAATTTTAAAGAATCTGTAAACGTTGTTAAGAACAGTTGATATTTGTTCTCTCTACATATTGCAGCTCTTAAGATTATGTAATTTTAAGGTGACCCTACTGCCAAAAAACAAACTGAAAAGGCAAGTTTTTATAGTTTCACATCTAGCAAAAAAATTTATACCGAACATTAAATACTCTTCAATCAAACCTGAACTGGATAATTATTTCATAGATGTTTTAAATTATGAACTAAAGATGCTCAAATGGATTCTAAGCTCATAAAAATATAAAACAGCATTTTTAAAGACAGAAAGCTCGAACAAATCTCTACTAGTGGCTAACAGTTAGCAAATAGCAAGGTTGTTTTAAGAAAAAAATATTTTAAAAGCTCTTTTGTGTTGTCAGCCAGTTTCATAAAAAGTCTTAATATCTGAATCTTGACCCCATTTGGAAGTTTTGAAGCACATGCTAACTTTAGCTCTATTAGATGCTAATGGTTTGTTGTGGTATTCTCACAGTACTTAAAATTCCTTTCATTTTTTTGAATCATTTTGTCATTTTACAATATTTTAGCTTTTTGCCATTCCGTGTAGCACAATAATAACACTGCTAGATAATTAGTCAGGCTATCTGCTTGAGGTAGCTAACTTGCAGTTTGCCACTTGCTTGCCAACTGTAGTTTTAAAAAAAGAATAGCCTTTTAAGATTATGTTAAATCCATAAGGAGCGATGGTTGGCACACTATGACAGTGTGTGTTTATCCCTAATGTCTATTTCTTATGAGAGAAATGTTTATTGTCGCATCCTTATTTTAGCTAGCCAACAGGTGGAGACGAGCTAGCTAACAGGTACGGCCAGACAAAACTCTTTCTGGTTTCTCACTCATCACAAGGATTTTCAAACAAGCATGACAAAAAAACTGAGTTTTTGAAATTGTAATTTTAAACCCCTTGATAACTGGCCCACACCAGTCTCAATATATAGGGCTCATAATAAATGTTTAAACTTGGCGCTTCAAATGATCCATATTTGGGTTATTCTGTGGCATTTAGCTACTTCTTAAAAATTAAGTAGATTATTTTTATTTAAAAATTTACGCTGAGCCTTCTAGAAACAAGACTTTCCAAACCTACTGGCTGCAGTAGGTTTGGAAAAGACAATAAACTGCAGACTTTGTCAATGGGTAAAAATAGAAAGCAACCATTCATAAAAAGGGAACATGGATGGGATTAGAAATATTTGCAATACCAATAAAGCCATGGTTGCTTTCTCTTACTGCCACCTGCATTGCCATGTGGTGACCCACATACATGTGTCATCCCAGTGGATTTTGGTCTCACGTGTGCTTGGTTACCAGGCGGAGGACGAGGAGGAGAAAGAGGAGAGGATGTGAGTAATCCTTCTGATGTTATGGCATTTAAAGGACTTTTCCTTTGTACTGACAAAACCATGATTTCATGGTTGTGGTTGTGAATGAAGTCGTTTCCAATTTTATTAACACCAAGCCAGAGGGAGGGAAGAAGAGCACAGCGTTAATTCTCCTGTGCTCTTTGTGGAGCAGGACGCCGGTCCACCCTCGGCTATAGAGCTAGTCTTTGTGGCTTTTCGGAGGGGATATTTTATGTTTGCTGAGATTCATGATCCTGTGCCTGTTTATTCTAAACTGGTGCTTACCTGTTGCCCGTTTGTCTAAGCGGAGTGTGAAAAGCTCCACGCTGAAGGTATTTATGTAAACAGCTCCAAAAGGCTAAGCCGCACAAAGTGGATGCACTGGGAGTGGAATCGCACTCCTGGCAGTCCAGATGAGGCACTGGGTTCATGTGAGGTAGAAAGCTTACAATAGCAGAGGCATAATAGTGGATTTAGATTCAAATCTGCTTAATGCACGAAGTCGCATATGTCATAGCTGGAATGTGGGCCAAGAGCAATGATGTCACACTCTACACACAACCTGGCATGGCAAAAACTTCCCCCCGGGGAGCGATTTTTTATTTTTTCCCATTTAGAAAATGTCATGTTTTCTTTGCCTCACAGTGTGATCCATGAGGAGGAATGTGAAAAGAGAATAAAAAAAAAGAAAAAGAAAAGGTGGCACATGTAAATCAGTCGAGCACGTAATGGAGCCATGCTACAACAACCCCTGCATGACTGGGGAGTCCCAGAGAGGCGAGTGCCTTTCTCATGTTAATTCAGCGATTCACTGTGGTGATGGGAGGCGAAACAAAGTGGGACGATCTGGTGGCTCTAAATTTGTATCAAATTAAATCAAGAGTGATGTCTTTACTGCTCTGTTTCGGGGCACAGAGCAGAAAGAATGACCATAATTGAGAGGAAATTTTGACCTCGTTTCCAGGCACCTGGTGAAGTCATAAAAAACATTACAACACATGAATATATTAAGTATAAACTGGTGGTGACAAGGGATGCACCGATCCACTCTTTTCACTTCCGATACCGATATCTGAGATGTAGTATTGGCCAATACTGGTCCGATATGGAATAACAGCGCTGAATTGACTTTCTTTTTCTTTTTTAAACACAGACATATGTGTATGGAATTACAAATTCATTTCATATCTCTGCATACAACACACTTTAATACACCAATAGCTTCACAAGCTTGGTCAAACTTGTAAAACAACAAAAACAACAGATGTTTAATTGGTTCAGTCAGCTCAATTAGGAGTATAACAGCCAATGAAAAATAGATCATAAAAAAACTGAAGCTGATCTAGCCCCGATCTAGCATTTTTTTCAGCATGGGGACCGATACAGATGTTAATATCTGATTGGTGCATTTCTAGCCGTGACCATTCTCTGTCTGAAACCGGTTACAACAAATTAAACTATCAATCTCTAGTCAGATGAGATCAGTACTGAACTTTATGGCCTGGATGCAAAACGCAGAAAAGAAAGACTCCGCACTACCCTGCACGCACATACAGGGTACCTCCCCCACAGTTAAGACGTGGTGGTAACATCATGATATAGGGATGGTTTTCTGAAGGTACAATGGGGCTCATCAGAGAAGATGGATGGAGGTAAATATGGGCATTTTGAAAAGACAAAAAAACCAAACTATTAGAGGTTGCAAAAGATTATAGACTGGTACAGAGGTTCAACGTTTAGCAGAATAATGACCATAAAGGTACAACCAGAGCTGCAGTGGAATGACTTGGGCTCGCCAAAGTGTGTCACTGCTTCTAATTCAAAGAAAGATTGACCCAAAGCAGTCCTTATAATCATTTTTCTATTTTTTTTTTAGTCGAGTCCAAAATAATTTGCAAACTGAATGCCTCCTTTTTAATAAAGAAAACATGCAAAATCAATTTAAACTTCAGATCTGCAATGATTCAATTAGTCCTTTCCAAACAAACTACTGACTACTTTATTCGTTTAATTAAATGATTACAAGCTCAGTTGTTACGCAGGTAAAAAAACAAAACAAAACTTAATTTAGTAAGTCTGCACACCACTGGCTTACATCAAAGCATATCCATATCCAATGGACCAAAGTCAAATTGAGAATTTGCTGTGACACACTAAAATTGCTGCTCACAGACACTCCGCAGCCAGTCTGACTGAGATTCGTCCGTTTTAAAAGCAGAACTGTCCACCACATTCGTCTGAAGATGCACAAACCTGGTAGGAACACGCGCCCAAAAGACTCGCAACGCTTAACAGCAGCGACATGTGGTTCTACAAAAGCAATGACTCCAAAGGGCAGAGAACAAATGCGCACCACACATTTAGGATTTTATTACCAAAATCGTTTCAGAAACAATGCTGACTTTTCTTTTTACTGCACAATTATGCACTACTTTGTGTTGGTCTATTTCATGAAATCGCAATAAAATCCACTGATGTTTGAGACTCGCTTTATAAAATGGAAAACTTCTCCACGGATATAAATACTTTTTAAAGCCTTTAAAACTGCATTTTTTGTTTTTCGCCCAAATGGTTTCTCTAGAAAGCTGCTTTTTTTTTTTTTACTCTGATCAATGAAACAGCTTCCACCTTCTGCAGCGTTTTGACGACGGAGTGCAGCGGAAAAGCGCTTGAGCAGCATTGAACTGATGGTCCTGCATTACTTTGACTTTGCAGAAGTTGTGGATATGTATTAGCTGCAAGACTGGGCACAGCTCAATAATCATTCATTAACTAACTACCTAATATTTACAACAATAAAGAAAAACAACAGGGCTGATCAATTTTACCTGTGTGAGATAACTGGTTCACTTTCAGAAACCGAGGTCTGTTAAAGCCAACAGGAAGCAGCGTAATGCCATCCGTTGGCGCCGGAGCTTACAGGGTAATCCCCGTGTTTGTTTTAGCCCCCAGCATGCCGACGGTAAACACATCATGGCTGACACTGGGAACGGATTTAATTGGCTTGTTTAAAGAGGAAAAAAAAAAGATTTTAAAAGCACAAAGCTTTATGGAGGGTCATCGAGTTTGCTCTACTCTAAACTGTCTTTTTGAAGGGGAAAAACTAGTTAGCCCTGTGCAGGGTCCAGGTAGGTTTTTTTCTTTAATATGAGAGGCCTGCGGGTCCCTGGCGACAGCGGACCTCGGACCTCTGTGAGTTTGCTCCGCTCCCTCGGCTTATTGGAAACACTGTTTTCTCACCTGATGGTTTTAAAACCGAGGAAGCCTGTTCTCTCTCCCCTCAGCTTATTGGGACAGAAGACATGATAAGCCTGAACAAAGTCCAGTTCCAAGATTCATCTGTCACTTTTTAAACACGTAATCTCATTAAAATGAGCGTAAACAGGCAAATTTTTATTGCGGTTCCTATGTTCGCTGAGGGTTTTTATGGGTGGTGGTTCTATGTAAATAATAAAAGGTGTTTTCCTGTCATAAAACAAAGCCTGCGCAGTTAAAGCAAAGCAATTAGGCTTCATGATTTACTTTGCCTGCTTTTAATAGGAAAGTGAGGGCTTCCCAGATGGAGGTCACGGTTCTTAACCTCATCCCTCAGCTACCGAGTTAATCAGTTTGGAACATGTGTTCAAAACAACCCTGAGTGGCACAAGCAACTTTCACAATGACAACTGTTGCCTTTTCTATCCAGAGCAATCAATCTTGACTGACTGAAAACTTGTGAACCGATAACCAAGATCCAGTATACAAGCTTAAAAATATAATAATAATAATAATAATAATAATAATAATAATAATAATAATAATAATAATAATGGGTTCAAAAACAGCCTTAGGGATCAGCTGGTCTGAGATTCTCAGGATATGATAAAGTTTACATTTATGGTACGAGTACGACGCAAACTCAAAATGAAATTCAGGATGAGTTGGGCCAAATTGTTTGCTTGATGATTGGCTTGAGCTTCTGTGGTTCGTCTAATAAGCATACAGTACATCCAGCGCATAGAAACCGAAACGAGAATGTGCAACAAAGTCATCTACTTGGTTAACACAAGTCTAAATAGAGGAGAGTGCAGAAGTTACATCGCTTATTTAAATAATGGTCTAAAAACGAAAGCAGTGAAACGTCACTTAAAATAATATGTCGGGTTTACTTCAGACTTGGGCCTATTATTAATCTTAATTAGTCGGATCAGGCTCAGACACAAAGCCAATAGCCTCAGGTTGCTTCGGGTCGACCTTTTATATTCTATTTTATTCCATTTGTAGGCCTGATCTAGACTCTATGCAATAACCTTGAGTGAAAAATACTTACGATACATGTTAACACCTCATTTTAAAAAAATTTAAAGAGTGATGAGGATCATTTAAAGACACACATCTTCCTCCCGCTATTGATATATTCTATCATGTTTACAATTATTATTCAAAAATATTTTAACATAAATTGCTTTCTTTTTGTTTTGAACCATAAACCTTAGCAGAAATGCAGAACTAACACCATCTGAATGAAATACTACCTTTCAAGTGTTAACTCACCCTTTTAGCTGATCTGCTCTTTATAAAGTAACATATACATTTTGCTGATATTTGCGGCGTAACGAGCCCTGCCAGCCTGCAGATGGCCACTTAACGAACATGCTGCTCACAGCTCGCCAACTGTTGCTTTACCAGTGATGGGTGCCGCTCATTTGGCTTTCACACCATGCATTTCCGCATCTTTCTCAACCTAAAATATTTCTAAATAGCTGAATTTATACTTTTTTTGTAAAGAAATGAAAAATGTAGAAGCCCTCTTTCAGCAAGCTGACCAGCATTGTGCAGCAATTATCCTACAATGAGCTGAGCAGTAAAAGGTTATAATATTCCACGCAATAAGAACAAACTGTTAAATTAGATATCAATTCTATATTTTTCCGCCTGAATCTAAAGCAATATTTGTTTACTTGGCTACTAATTATTCAGTAATAAATTAACAGCAGCTCCTGTCCTACATTTTTCTTCTGTTTTTGTGTAAATGCCACCACATTTACAGTGCTATGCTCGTCTTCATGTTGTACTGCATTAAAGCTCCACCTCAGACCGCCTTTTTTCCCCCAGACAGCTCAAGCAAAGAGGAAAAAATAAACTAAACTTAACACCTCGCAGTTGCATCAGGGGAAGTGCAGCAAGCTTGCCAAGCTAAGGACAACACGGGCCTCTCAAAAAGCAATTAAGGCAGAGAGAGCCATTTTATTGAATGGAGAGCAGGGAGTATTCCTCTGAGAGAAGCAGCAGCAGTAGACTGTGAAATTCATATTGACTAGAGAGGCAAACACACACAGGTAAGCAGCAGAGTGGAGCTTTTTTCCCCCTTCTTTAGTCCACCACTATAGTCTGCTGCTTTCAGGTATATTCAGAATGATTTTGGACATCAACCAAAATTGCAGCTCCTTTAATCAGATGCATCAAAGATTAAAGAAAAAAAAGGGCAATAGAACCCATCTCTGTAAGATAAACACTGCATTAGGCAGAAATGATATCTGTTTTTTTTTTTTTTTTGGTTTGTTTGAAATCTGCTGAGCTCTGGACATGTGCTCACTGAAGTGTTAAATCCCACTTGATTAAAGCAGGAAAACGCCTTTAACAATGAGCTGTGCCAGTCCACTTAATTAAGTCAACTTGCACTACACCAAGGGAGCTCTGGGAAACGGAGAGCAAAGCAAACAGGGCGCTCCTGCCTTTTCTCTGGATGCTAATCAAAGACTCGATCGGCGTCCTGGGGACAACACTCTGCACGACGGATCCCTGCAATATGCTCTCAGTAATGCCAACCCTCGCCCGGGCGTCACGGCGAACCCCCGGAGGATCCCTGGAGAACCTCCGGAGAACCCCCCAGGGACGCGTCTCTTCTAATCTTCTCCGTCGCTGAAATGCACACACACACACACACCCCGACACGTGAAATACACATTTGCCTCAGCCTGACGGAGGGAACACATAAAGGCCCAGCGGGTCACCGCACGCTCCTTGCTGACTTGCCAACCTTGGCGGTGCAAGTACTGGTTTGTGCAAGGCTGCTGCACTTACAACAAGAATAACAATCGTCACAAATATTCTCTAAAAGACAATATTCACAATCTTAAGGAGTCATACACAATCGCCTTTGTGTCTACTTGGTCATTGTGTTTTTTAATTGTTTGTGGATTATAAGCCAGAGGAAGCATCTGGTGGTTATTACAGAGCCTGAGGTCTGGATAGTAGGGGGACGGTGGTGACGATGGGGGCCTTACAGGAATCTAATGATTTGTTTGCGGTCTGCTCAGTGTTGCTCCGACGAGGCTGTACAAGCTATTCCCACGCAAAACCCATCACAACTTGAAGCCACAGACTCTGCAGTTAGGCAATGTGTATCGTCACTCATTCAAGCAGCAAACAGATGGAAACGCTTGAAAAACATTTGAAAATATTCACAATCCATTGAACTTTTTCACATTTCGTCACTTTTATGTATTTAATTGGGATTTTATTCAAGAGACACAAACTAAGCAGTGCATAGTTGTGCAGTGAAAGAAAAAGAATGCAAAATTTGTTGAATATGGTTACTCTGAAAAAAAAAAAGAAGTTTGACATGCGTGCCTCTAAATAAAACCCAGTATTGGTTGTTGGCTTCACAACGACGGAGAAAATTGTGGCAAAGTTTACAGCTGGCCTGGTAAAAACCAGTCTCTTGTTCCAAGCTTTGCTTCACCCAGAGCGCGTGAACCATCGGCTATTGAGAAATGATTGATTGCTGCACTCTGTTGACGTATCAAACGATTGGATCAGATTTTTTCCAATTGCCAATGGTTGACCATGACATATGTAATGCGCAAACTTGATTGCGAAGGAAGCTACACTATAAAGCTTGCTGGAAATTGCGTGCACTGTAATCAGCCATCCCTCACTGCAAAGAAAGAAGTCCAGAGTCCTAAGTAGGGCTGTGACATCTTGGCCAGCATTAACATGTCTTAAACATTCCTCTTGCTCCAACTTGATTCACTCAACATTTGGAAGCGTGATCAACACGGACTGCGTGGCTTCTCTCCATTGCCAAACTACAACCTTAGGCAGACTACAAATCTAAAGCAACGCAGAAACTCTTGTTCAAAAACTCCTTTTGTTCACTGATTGGCCAGGATAAAGTGTAACTTGAGAAATTCGAGATCAACGAGACAAATTCCATACATAGCACTGATGGAAGATGAGAAGGCAGTGCGTCAGAAGGCAATGGTCAGGATAGTTTAAAGCAAGTTTAGATTAAAAAAAACAAAACAATATCTCAAGCTTTGAAACACCTCACAGAACAATTTCAATCCATCATGTGGACATGGAAAGTGTATGGTATAACTGCTAAGCCCAAAGGCACGGCTGTTCCTCTGCAGTGAAAGGTTGGGAAAGGAGAGCATTAATCACAGACAGAACAAGAATGACACGGTAACCCTGGAGAAGCTGCAGAGATCCACAACTCAGGTGGGAAGGTCTGGAAGGTTCACAACTATCATGTGAACCTTGGTGTGGCTACAAGACCATCGTGTTGAAAGAAAGCAAAAGAAGAAGGTAATAGAGAGAAATAGACAGAAATAGAGGCTTTTTTGCAGAAAAACAATGCACACAACCCCAAACTTGAAACCTGATGTGAGCAGAATCACGCTGTAGGGAAAACCTGTCAGAAGCTGAAAGATCACAAACCTTGCATTTACTTCCACTTCAAAAACATTTATTGGTTTTTATTTTATGAGTGCATTAATTTGTGGTCGTAAGGTAGCAAGGTACAAGGCCTAAGGGGTATAAATACTTTTATAAGACATACCTGAAGCAAGCAAAGTTGAGGACACAGAAAGAAAAAGATTGGATTCCTACCTTTGAAGGAGATAAAGACTCTGGGTGCGGCAACTACTTCATTACTGCTGATTTGATTCCCCAAAGTAAAGCTGGACAGCACCAGGAGGACGAGCACCGTCCACATCTCATCCGGCCTCATGGTGGACAAACGTCCAACGGCACGCTCTCTCTTTAAATCTGCAAAGACAAACACAAACATGTGAGAAGCGGAGATGCTGGCGCAACCAAGTGCTCCATAAAATCTCCCACAGAAAGTCTGGTTTTGTTTATCAATTTATGCGATGTGTCAAACCAGCGGCTCCCAGGGGCCCCATCGACTGTTGCTTTGGGCGGCAGAAAGAGAGCGAGAGAGCTGAGGTGCAGGAATGACGCCCAGATTTTCTTGGAGGCACCATAAAAACTGATGAGCCCTGACAAAGGGGAGCCAAGCTTTTAGCGATGTGCTTGCACTTCCATTTGGGAAAAATTATGTTTGTTTCCCAGAGTGTGACAAACCAGTGGAGAGAGAGTGCGCCGACTCTCCTGGGAGAAGCCTTCTCCTCCCCGCTCCGTCCAGAACGCATTCCTGCCTCATGACAGCACACGTGCGCTGCCGCTCCTGCCCTGTGATTACAGGTTTACCTAATGCCAGGTTACAACTGAGATTACTAGAAAGATAGAATTTTTGTTCTAAAATGTTCTGATTGGTGCAATCAAGACAATAAATATTACTTGTTGCAGAAAGAACTGGATAGCTGGGTTATAAATGATGAAAGAACTGACCGGCGCGCCTCAATAGTCTTGAAAACAACTCAGAAGGGAGCATCAATTAATCTTCAGGGAATGACTAATGGACACGAGGGATGATTACTGATTCATAACTCGTAGATCAACAAAAAGACTCCATTCCTGTCTTTGATTAAACTTCTTGGGGTTAGGGCTAATTGGGTTCATCCAGTCTCCAGTGTTTGGAGCCACTTTCATAGACCCTGGCAGATCTGCGTGGGCCTCAGAGACGTGGGTCGATTTATGAGCATGCTGCAGCTGTTTAAACCTCAACTGTTTACCGACAATTTGTTAACCGTCCAGCTGTTTATTCGGAGACAGAGGCCAAGTCCTTATTCACACAAGCACACAACATCAAACGGGGCGCTGCACCCCAAAACGACACCGTGGACTGTGTAAAGGACACACACACTTGCATTTTACTAGAGATGCACCAGAGATTGGTATCGACCAATTTTGTTTCCGTATCGACTCCGATGGGCAGGGCAAACACTGAAAATTAGAATTTCTGTTTTGCTTGTTAAATGCATCAAAACTAAGAACTCACACAATTTCCAGTTTCTAAACGCGTCTGCAACCATATAGTTTTTATACACATTTTTGATATTAATAGGAAAAATATATAATATTTACAGGAAAGACATAACATCTGCTCTGTAGAGCAGTTCTCTAAGACTATCGCCTCTAACTCCGAGTCTATTTATCATAGTCCTAAGAAAAAAACAATGAAATCAGCAGGTCAGACCTAAAGGTAATCAGAAATCGGTATCAGCCGGTAAAAGGCTGATTGGTGCACTTGTATCATACCACAAAACCAAACATATCTTCTCCCTCAGAAAGTACCATGCATTCAGAAAATATACCGTCAAATTTACAAAGCACATTAAAAACCACATTTGTCATATCAATGTTTCATATCGTTTCATTTTGCCTGTTTAAGTTATTTTGAGACAAATAACATGTTGGTTGGTTAATGCTCAGCGGGTAGAGTTGTTTCCAATTTTAGAGACAATTCACAGCACTTCACTTGCAACTAAAATAAGAAAAACACAGAGAAAACCAGGCGGGATGTTTCAGTGTTCCTGAGAAATAAGAGCTGTAGACTGAAATCAGAGTGTGACAGACTGGCAGCCTTGGCCACACATGGGAGGCAGAACTGTAAACAGTCTGGTGTGGTATTAGAGCGCACAATAGACTGCAGAGCGATTCAACAAATACTCTCAAATTATCTTGTGGGAATCCATTCAGAAATTGATCAGAATCCATACTCTTATTTTATTTTTATGGAATGAGATTATGACATATTGGAAAACATAAAACAAATATATTTTTTTAATCAAGTCGGTGTTTTATACGCATTTATTGATTTTTATTTAATATTATATATAATCCATACCAAAAGAGAATAATTACAACAATAAGTGAATAGAAGTAAAATCAGTCTTACCTCACAGCTTTCCGTAACACAAGTTCAGATCCAACCCTGCAAGCCACTGAAAAAGCCAATCCCAACAGATCGATCACACACTCTCTCTCTCTTTCTCTAAGCTGAAATCAATAATAATAGAAAATCCCTGCGCGGCTCTTCAGCGGCCCGTGTTGCGTTCAGGGGTGCGGTGGCGGGGCCGTCTGTGTACCTGCGCAGAGCGCGCGCGCGTTGGCCCCGGAGTTGTCCGCGAGCAGTCAGGGAGAGAGAACATAAAATGTTTCTCTAATTCATCATTGTCCGAGAGCGCGAGGCGAATACATGCTCTCCTCGCACGAGCGCAGCCAACATCTCGTGGGAGAAGTGGAAAAGAGAAAAGCGAGCAGAAAAGGTAAAAGAAAAAAGTCCCCGCGGTGAAAGATAAGGTCCGACAGCGCGCTGTGCGTGGCGCGCTGGAAAGTTGGAAGCTCCTGTGTGACTGTGGGGGAGAGGCAGGGCGCTAGCAGGTGGATGCGGAGGCCCATTTGCCTGTGAACACACCCACGGGGCGGGCTGGAGCGTACCGAGCCGCCCCTCGGTCTCGGTCTGCCGGGGAGCTACACGATTCACCGCCGCAGGCTTTAGAGCAGCGCGTGCGAGCCGAGAGCAGCAGAGAAGAAGTCAAAGTCATCTTCACCTGAGGGATCCAATCAAGTTGATCCTCACGTGTATCTCACATCGATGAAGGCTAAATAAATGAATACTGGCTCAATGATTCTCGCTTTGTTACCTTTGAATAGAAGTGCTTTACTTTCAGAGTATTTACAATAAAATGTCCCAATTTTATTTTTAAACGCTTTTGAAGAATGGACTTCTTAACTATTTTAGTTATAAAAATATGAATTGTTTTAATTTAGTAGAACATTACTTTTAGGTACATTCGGTGCTTGGCTAGCATAAAATATGAACATGTTAAATGCTGTAGTATCAAGTGCATTTAAGCAAAACAATACTTTTTGCTGCCCTGTTAAACTACTACCACATTAACTAGTCAGGTTATCTGCTCCACTAGTCAGCAGATACTGATCATTAGAAATGGGTTGAAAACCGTAATTTCTTAAGAGGCAAATATCACATTTTGACCAACTAGTATTGAACATATGAAACACAAATAATGATCAGCCTCTCCATCGTTAATCTTAATAAAAGTGATTGAAACTAAGCACGCAACAGGAAGCGAGTACCATATTTGCAAGATGGCTGATGATTGGGAATTGCAGTTTCAGATGCAAACTCCATGGAAAAAGAGTCTCTGTTGAAAACACGTTTTGCCTGAAGTTTATGTATTGAAGTCTTGGATTTAACGGGAAAAAATGCCACCCTGGAGGAAGACATTTTTTGTTGATAAGAGAAATGTAACTTACTTAACTGTCTGTCGCACCCTGAAGTTGTTTTCTGTTGCTATTTTACTAGTGCAGTCAATGTTAAAATAATAAAAAAAAATGTTAAAACCCACATGGGATGAAATGCAATGTCAGTCTTTTAGCTGGAGAGTTCTTTACCATGTGAGGTGCACATCTGGGAACTCTAAAGAAATAAAGTCTTCATACATCCCAGTAATAAACACATTAGATTTACTTTGTTTATGTTTAAGTGCATTTAGTTGAGTTTGGTTGCAGCTGTTTGTGAGCATAAAGTTTATTGGGTAAGAAAACGTGTTCTTTTTATAATGGTGGTTACTTTAATTCTAGATTGAATTATCCTGGCTATTGCCTTCCTACAGAATTCGACTCGATTCTCATTTCCCTTCAGTGCCCTGTCTGGGCTTTCTCCCATTGAACTGGATTTTTCCAGTAGAAATTCAACTGTGCCAATCAACAAACAGAAAGAGAAGTTGTGAACGGCAATGTTGATTTTCTGCGCTGTTTTAGAATCGTAGTCTGCTTGTAGTTTGGCAGTGGCAGCAGAGGAAGCGAACAAAGCATGTTGGCCACGCTTCCAAATATTGAATCAACATTAACAGCCATCTTGTTTGGCTTGGCACTCATCTCTTTGCAGTGGAGGATGGTTGTTTACAGCGCAGGCGATTTCCGGGAAGCTTCATAACATCGAACTAGTGCATTAGCGACTGGGTGAAATTTAAAACTTCAGAGTCCACGCCTCCAGCAAGCAATTGTTTTTCAATAGCCGAGTGTCCAGACCCTCCGGACGAAGCAAAGTGTAGAACCAAGGTCTGGCTGTTACCAGGCTAGCTTTAAACTCCACCACAACCTTCTCTGTTATTGGGTTTTATTTAGAGGCGTCAGAGCAGAGAGAACACAGACGCACACCAAACTTTTTCGTACAGTGACTACCTTCAACAAATTTTGTGTTCTTTTTCTTTCACTTCACAACTATGCACTATGCTGATGAGAATACAAACACCGACATGTTACAGTAGTTATTGGATTCATTAATTTTCTGTTAGTTCTCCTTCCTTCCTCTGCTATCGTCTTTGACAGGAGAGCCGTTTACTTTAAATCACTCGCCTGTATTTTCACCGTCTATTTCCGTGACAACCAATGCATTACCATCTGCCACCCACACTCAAGGTGAGGATTGAACACACTCCTACAAGAACAGGCCTAACTGGTGCTGACATGAGTCCCCCCTCCACAACCCCACCAAGTGAGTGGCAGTGCATTAATTAGACTTTCAAAAAGGTGTGTATTAAAAAAGATAAAAAGAACTTCCATTAACCTAAGAGTTTCATGCATAACAAGGTCTGCGAGGCATTACATCGACTTCTCTTTCTATTGAATGTTTGACTTGTCAGGTTTAGTTTAATGACTTGGAGTGCAGACAATGCAACAATTGCTAAGTCAGAGTTATCACAAATTAAAACTCTTATCTTATTTGTACCCCGGTGATTTGGGAAAAATGGAGCAGAAACATCGTTCGTTCGATGGCACGCAGGAAATGACATGAAAATTCCTAATTTGTTCAGCTATTCAAACACTGATTGGATGCTTGAGAGTCAGAGTTGGGGCCCAGGCAGAATTTCTAAAGCTCATTGAGAAAATTAAACATTTCCCCTCAATTTTAATCATTTTCCATTCAATTTCCCTTTGCACCTACATTATCTGCCTTTCATTCATTCTGGAGTCTTGGTGGCGAAACACCATTAAGCCCGTCGGGGAGAAGTGGAGGGAAAGTTCGTGATGTGTTTGGCTGTCGGCTCAATGAGGTCAAAAGGAGCTGCCAGGTTTCACTTTTCCTCCAAACGCATACAGGACTCTGCAGCCTGATTCAGCACAAAGGGACTTGGCAGAGGTCGAATAGATTCAACTTGATTTCAAGCGGTCATCTTTCTATTCAATGAAGATACAGCAGATTCTCAGCGTGGCTTTGGAGATCTTTTCCTTTAAAACGTTTTTGTCTTGCTTAAACCTTTCAGGTTGTAAAATAATGTTTTAAAGGGGCAGAAATATGTGTTTTACAGGCACATGGTTCCATTTCATTGAATACTCCGGTAACTATGTCATCTTCAGTTGTTATAAAAATGCTATTTAAGTATGACTTAAAAGAAATTAGACTCTGTTGGAATTGGAAAATCAAGGTATTTTAGAATGCTTATTCTCACTTTTATTCAATAATTACTACATTTGTCTTATCATAAATGCTGCTTCATATCTTCTGATTTTATTTGGCCAGGAGTTCTTCGGCGGGTTTTTTCTCAGAGCAGTGTCCGCCGGGTCATTCAGTCCATTTTACCTTGCTGCTCTAGCTTGAGGAGCATAGCAGCTTGATTAATCTGCCAATCAGAAAAAATGAGCACGGCAAATAAAATTTCAATACATTATTTGAGATTACAGATTAAGAAACAGATTTTATGATACAAAAAAATATATACGATTAAAAATTCATGGTTATAACTTTTAATTTCATTTATACTTTTTTATTTTTATTTTCCAGCTTTAAGACTCCCTGAGCGCCCCCTGTTGGCCTCCACTTTGACCACTGATTTAGTCTACTTCATGTTGCCAGACAGGCACTTCTTAATTCTATCGGCCAGGTACTAACCACGCTGCTGACATTGAACTCACCTCCCCAAAAACATAGTAATTATAATCAATTTATGATTTAACAAGGAGGCCATTTTGCTTCAGATACATTTTTCTTCTAAATAAGGTCATTTGAAAATCATATGTTAAATTGAATGAAGTTATATTTGATGTTAAAATTTGTATGATAATCTTAACATAAAACAAAATCTGTGAGGCGGTGAATAGCTTTTCACAGCTTCGTACTTTCTCCTGCCCAGTATTTAGTAAAATAACAAAATATTTTGCTATCAGCCAAGAGAGCATTTCTATTTAAACACTCTTCTGCTTGATGGGAATCTAAAGACATGTTATATTAGAGGTGGATCTCTTGGTCTTTTAGTGAGCCGGAACCATTATCTCTGATAAAATCTTGCGAGTGCATGATACCACACTGTCACCGACGTCTATCCAAGTGGTGTATGAACTTGTAACATTCTGCAAAACGAGCCTGCATTCCAGCTGAAGTGTGAACTTTGCTATCTTCTGGCTCTGCCTGCAGGGCGTGAATGAATGCCAGGTGTTGAACTGCATTTGGGATTCTTATACAGTTCAAGAGATCACCTGCAAATACAATCCCAGTTTCAGTTGTTGCAGAGAGACGCGCCGAACTCCATGCTTCATGGCTGTCGCGTTGCGCTGAACCGTGAAACGTAGCCGAGATTCTTTCTCGGTTCAAGACGAAGTGATGAACTTGCACCCCGTTATGCTTATTTCACAAGTCTTTATCTGCTTTTCTCACCTCTTTTTGGACCCCATCAAGTGCACGGCTGTGTTGCCGCACACAAGAAGTGTTCAGACGCTACACGCTTTAGATTTTTGCCATCACATTGAATTTCAGTGAAGTGACTGAAATCTTGTTTAACAAGATAAAAAAATATATACTTTGAGGAAAGGATGACTCGGGTTTAAAATGCTTAACTATTGAGATGTAATACTGTCATTTCTGGCATCTAAAGAACACAATACATACATAGTATTGTGATCTAGTGATAACAGCTTTTATGTGCTTTTTGAAAACAATTCTTAATTTTTTGACCTGTCAACGTTTCTCTTTGGTTCATTTACAGAGGAAATGCTGTCAAATAAGCATTCGGGACAGTATCTTGTATTTGGCAACAAACAATCTGTTTTAGGTGGCAAACACTGAAGTTAGCATCTGATCTGAAGCTTCCAACTCTATGGTTAAAAAGCTGAAACACCTCTCTAACAGGCACTTCAGATGCTACAAATCATACGTCAACTTTGGCTCGAAAGGAACAACTGAATTCTTTCTTGCGAACATTATTTAGCAAAGATGAAATGTTAGCATTCACCTAAAGACACTGCAATATATAATTAGGAAACTGAATAGAAAACATAAAAATAAATTCCTTTAAACATTTACATGAAAATTTACAATTCAGTCTACAGTCTGCTTCAGTGGGATCTGAATTCTGAATACAAGATTATTCCAAATCTATTTCTAACAATATAAATATGGAATAAATAGTAGTTTTATACTAACCTGTTATTTTTACCACTTTTAGAGGGTTATAAACTTTAGCTAATTCGCATTGTGATAATATTTCTGTCAGATCTGTTTAGAAACGGATATAAAAACCCAGAAATATTTTAAAAACCAAGTTAAACTATATTTAGATTCCTTATTGCCCTCTAATATTGCATATGTACATTCTCATTAGATAAAATCAGTAAAAATGTTCTGACTAACATTTTTTTGCAAGACAAAAAAAAAAAATATATATATATATATAATCTGTTGGCTATAAAGTTCTTTGTTTCACCTCATCTCACTGCCAGGAATAACTCTGATCCCGGAAAGGTTGAATTCTTCCGCTTCCAAACATGCCGATAAACAAAATCAAATGCTCGTGGGCACAAACGCACACAAGTCCTTTAAACAAAGCTGCGACCGCTTCGCTTTTCCAATAAAGATTTAGCTGAATTTTGAATTGAGCAGGCAGGTGCTCACCTTGTGCCGCAGACAGATAGGAGCAAAGCTTCGCTCCCAGCACTCTCTCCGTCAATGGTGTTCTCAAAGCTATTAGCATTTAAATGAGAAAAGAAAAGTGTCCCATCTAGATTACAAAGAAAAAGAAAAAGTCTTTACGAGTGGAGAACTTGTTCAACACTTCTCGTCTGTTCAGAACAAACTTTCTTCTCGTCCTGACTGAGTGCAGTCAGTTCAACAAGCGCACTACAGGGCTTTACATGAGTGTGTGCCCCCTTCAACTTTTTTCCCCCCGCATGTTCTCACTTCACAATCACAAACATAAAGTATTAGACCAAGTCTAAATGTGAACAGGTAGGAAAATGATGGAGGACCTTTTTATAAATAAACTCTGGAAAGGGTGGCAGGTATCTATAATTAGCTATTTTGTATTTTTATCTCTCCATCAGCCCTGACAAGCTCTCCTGTCCCTGGATAAGCAGAGCATCCCCACAGCATGATAACACCAGCACACGTCTCAGCTCAGGAAAGGAGTGTTCAGTGCAACATTAAGGTGACCCATTATGGTTTCTTGTACATAAAAGTATAGGTCTATACAAAACAAGTTCGTTATATTGTATACAAAATCATTTTTTGATAATGGGATTTTAGTCTGGTCAGTTGTGCCTATTTTGAGCTGTTTTAGAGAGATTTAAAGTCTTCTCACTTTAAATTCAAATAAGCTGCTGCTGGCCACGGCCCAACAACTCAACATTTGCACTGGTTGAGTTGAGTCATGAAAATGGCTGCAAAATGATGCACAGCTACCCAACCGTACATCTCTGAAGAGCAGAAGTGGAGTCTCCTCCACAAACAACGAGAATGCAGAAAGTGGTTTCTGAATGGTAAGTCAAAAACAAAGTACTGTATAACCATTTACCATTATACAGTGACCAAACACGCAAGGTCTTAGCTTGCGTCAGCTTATGGCGTTAGGGTTGCCAGGTTACGGCGCAGTGCCTGTCAAATGTGACTAAATCAGAACCTTTTTGTAATGGCTCATTTTCTAGACACCAAAAAACATTAACTTATTGACCAAAAAATGGCTGGGTGGTTCTTTTAAGCACTGGGGATGCCTTTAGAGGCAGTAGAAATCCAAATGATAGTACAAAAAATGTCAACTCTGCATAATGAGTCCACTTTGGTTTCAGAAAAAAAATCCATGTTTTATTTGCATTATGTGTCTCTATATACATAACACACTTTTACAGTATACATGTATATAAAACTATATCTTTGTTAATATAACCAGGATTTTGGAGAAAATGTATTTCTCATCCATTTTGCAGTTGCTGCAATATGATCTTTGCTCTGGCGTCTGGCAAAAGCAGACCTGACATGTTGAGGTGCTGCGGTGACGGTTTAAACGCTCTCATTGACGATAATGGCTGCAAATTTACTGCAGAGTCCATTTCGTGACGGAGCGGAGCGCAGACGCAAGCGGCCCAAATTGAGAGTAAGAATGCATGTGGCAACAATTGAAAGGAAAGACTCAATCGTCTTCTTTAAAGGTTTTCTGGCCTTTGTGAACTTTATTTGTAGTAGATTAGAAAGGAAATAAGGAGAGAGGGAATGGGGAGGTGATTTCAGATGCTAGATAAAACTTTACAGGGCGTAATAAAAAGGTGGAGAAATAATATTAGACAGATGACTCGCTGTGGCGACCCCTAAAGGGAAAAAGCCGAAAGGAAAAGAGGAAGAAATAATAGGACATTAAGAATAAAGCACCAACTACATACATATATGAATACTTTTCACATTGAATGCCTTCTCGAAGCAATCAAGCGCTTGGACCACCTTTCTTTGCCCCCACCTGTGTTTGGGGCCCTTGAGCAAAAGTTTCCTCTGTTGTTTTTGGCCAAACGTGGAGCTCCATAAATTTCTTAGTCTCTAAAGGCCCAATGATACTTAACTGCCAGTATCGGCCCAGTTGCCTGAAGGAACCACTACCCACAGCAGAGAAACCGCTTTGATTTTCTGCCACTTTTCACACGTCATGTGGCCAAAGGAACGACGACCTTCCATAAGTCTCGACTGAGCCGCGAAAAGAAACGAACGCCGCGTGAGCCTGTGTGCTAAACAGCATCTTACGCTCGTGCCGCGTTAACAGGCGAGTACGTTTTCCAGCCACTGCTCTACATCAGTGTTGACTTAATGTGAAAGGCAAATAGTCTGTAACTGAATAAAATCCCAGCCCAGACATAAGTCCAGAAGGAAAAGAAAAGAAACTGGTCCACTTTCAGATTCTCAATACACCTCTGTTCTCCAACGAAGGCGGCCTGGGGTTTTTTCAGCTGTCACCGTAAACCTGAGCAAGAGGATCTTGACAAATAATCAGTCTAACAAAGTCTGAATGGTGATTTTATTCAGCAGAGGAACGAGTCGATCTGATTATATACATACGAAACACCAGCGGCCAAGTCCTTGAGGTGGGTCGCGTTTGAGTCACGCTCTAATAGTGTGCGTCATGCTTCCTTTTCACACCAACTTTCTGGGAGGTACCAGGCTAGGACAAAGTTGATTTTGTGTTGCTGCGATCCATCGGAGAATTAAAGCGTGATGACATCACTCAACAACCACACCAGTACATTTTGTTGTGCATGCAGTCGGAATAATTTTCATTCACACACTGCTTCGGTTGTGTGTTTGACCGCGCTGAAGGTGCAGAGCATAAGTCAGCAAATGTTGAATTCATGTGATGCAGCTGAGGAACATGCATCTCAGACAGTTTGAAGAATAGAGCGTGAAGTTAAATAGAAAAAATACTTTGCTTAAGCATTATCCAAAGCTTTCCTCAAGAACATAAAAATAAAAGTCTGAGGAATATTGGGAGTCAGGTCTTCAAGAGAACAGCAGATAAGGCCAAGTGTGCATTCAAACCAGCTCTGCTCAGGCCACTTTAACGTAGTTCTAGTTTGTCTAGAAAATCCGGGTCGCTTGGGGAGGTGAGAAAGAAAAATCAAAGTCTGATGCGGACCAAAAAAACTTAACTCTGTTTTGCCTAAAAACCTGGGCCTCAGTTTGGTTGAAGTGAAGTCTAGCGCGGTTTGAATGCATATGTGAATGCCAAGCGGACCAGAAACCGCCCCAAAAGCAGGAAGCGGACCATCGTGCAGAGAATTCTGGGTAAATACAACCAAACAAACACACTAGTTTAGCGCTAGCAGGAGAAATTACTCCTGGTCTTTCGCCGAATACAAAAGAGAAACCCATAATGTCTGACAGCGTTCCATTTTGCAAAGAAGGAAGTTGTTCGCAAAACAACTTCCTTGTTGTTTCCTTGTCTCATGTTGCCTTCTGAGGCTTTTTGTGTCATTTCCAATTCAGTAGTTCTTGATCCAGCGCCACCACAGGTGAGGGGAGTAAACATGTTTTTCCAAACGGTTTGGTTCCTTTGACATAGTGCAGTGTGACAGTGAACTCCACCAGCTGAAAACTGTAAAATGATTTTAGACAATTACATGTGAAAATACACACAGTTCATGTTACACATGGTGCAGGTCAGTGTTTTCAATATCTTTAGTAACATGAATGAGTGGAAAGCCAATCAGTATTGACTGACCCACAAAAGATATGTATAGGTCAAGCTGACCTACATAGAGTCACAGCATGACTGTAGCCAACACTGCGCCAACCATATAAATGTGTTTCCCCACATGCTGTCCTATTATTGTTGCAGCAATGAATGCATTTTATTTAGTACTTTTTATGAAAGTTCAACTGTATGTGAGAACAACTGGGAGACAGCAGGTCAAATGGGACAAGAGAGATTGTTACAGATTAATGGAAAGAAGGATGATGCCAAAAATCTTGTATGGAAACAGGCAACGAAACAAAGGCTTGGTTTCAGCAGGGTTGTGAAACAATGGCATGGACTTCCATTTTTCTTTTAGCTGCTTCTCTCCTGTAACCCAAACAGCTCAGTTCATCCCTCCTTGGGCAGTCAGCACATTAACATACTTTCAGTTTAGCTTATTTATTAAAAAGGTGGGTTCTCCTCCAGGTAAAGCCTGTAGTTTGGCTGTAGGTGACCGTCTTCCAAAAACAAATCCTCCACCTCACTGTGCATCCTGTCTCAGTAGTCTCATTGATTCTCTGTCCTTGTTGTCCTTCACACCAACAGCTGGACCTCGTCAGCCCAAACAAGGCAGTGAAAGAAAAAAAAAAAGCTACTTCTGAAAGAAAACCATGAGAAGTCCCATTTGCAGTTTGACAAAATCCATGTAGGAGACACAGCAAACTTATGGAAGTAGTTAATGGGAAGATGGAGGGAAATAAATGGGCAATCATGGAAGGTAATCTGATAAAAGCTGCAGAAGACTTGAGACTTCCCAGAAGGACAATCACCTCCAACATACAGTTTGTAGTGGCATGGTGTAAATCAAGGTACTGACTCAAAAAATGTGAAAATGACAACAAATCCCAATAATATACATTGTAGGTGTAACATGACAAAATCATGTCATGACAGGGAGACCTAGACTCAACAACTTAGCAAGTACTTCAATCTGTTCTGTGCTTTTTGTTGCACTCCAGGTTGTTTGATTAAGTCTGACGTACTAAGTCAAAGTTGTGTTCTTCATTGTTTGTGCTGGGTTTGCTTGACTACTTCAATCGAAAAGCAAACCATGTGACATTGATCCTTCCTATTCCAGCAGTTGGTTTTCCAAAAACCCATTCATCTACCAAAACCCCAATCAACATCTTTCTCCATAAAAACTTTTATTTCCCTAAAAACATTCTCTGGAAACACAACAGCTTTATTTCTAAACAACAACAAAAAAACCCTCCAGTTCAAAGCGAAAGTCGGCTCAAAAAGATCTCAGAAGCAGAAAGTTTCCGACATCGATGCCAATAGTGGAAATGCTAAAGTGTACACAGATGCTGGTGGGAGGCGAGATATGAGGGACAATCTAAACTTTGCACTCTCTGCGGCTCACTTGCTATCTGTTGTGGCCCTAACGCTGTGCAATGGATGCTTCCTGAGAATGTCATGAGACTTGTGAAGGGTAAAAGTGCAACACTTCCCCTGGAATCTTGTTCACTTCCTGCATTGCAACAGGACAATGAGGCGCTGACCTCATCTGTTGAACCCGTTCTCAGGTTCGCCTAAGCTCCGGTCGCCGTGTTCAGTTGAGGTAAACATAACTTTTAAAACCTGTTGGGTGACTTTAACCTCTGTTTCCCGTCTTGTTGATCTTGGATACAGTGAGTGAAGACAGGTAAGCCTCCAAGAATGTGTCAGATTGAACTGAAACGGATACAGACGATGCTTAACAAAAACCTTAAGCACACAAGTTGGAAAAACATGTTTTAACCTAAACAATGTTTCAACTGAGTTTTAAAACTAGTTCCATGTGAAAACAGTAACTTCTGCAACAGTAATGAGGATAACCGTCTGCAATCCACTTGTTTCTTTTTGAGCAGACATTTCTGTGTCAATACATGATGTACACAATATGTATGAGGTACAACAGCCCAGACTCTAGAGCAGTGGTTCTTAACCTGGGTTCGATCGAACCCCAGGGGTTCGATGAGTCGGTCTCAGGGGTTCGGCGGAGCCTCTGCCGCAGAGGTAAAGACACACTTGTGTAAAGTCGTGATGACAGGCCCCGCTTGGCCATCACTTGCTGCAGAGGATCATGTTACATTGCTCGGCCAATCAGTGTTGTGGGGCATTTAGTGCACGCAGTATCAGCGGCTGTCGTAGTTGTACGTCGCGTGGTTTCTTTCTTAATATTTTAATCCATACTAAATATGTCGAGCAAAAAAAGAAGAAAATGAACAGACTTTGCTCTGAAGATGCACTTGCCAAGGTGAAGCCACGCCTCTCTGAACTGGTCTCCCAAAGACAACAGCAGGAGTCACACTGATTTGCAGGTATGTCATTTGTGCAACACTTTATTCTGGCCCCAAAAAAGTATTTTGTGGATTCAAAATGACAAAGAACAAATTTAATTTAAAATAAGAAAAAATTAAGAAAAATTTTTAATTCTGTGAAAAAATCCCAATTTATTTTTAATTAGTAAAATAGTAAAAAAATGTTTTGGGGCCTGAAATTCTTTTATGGGGCCGAAATATTTTTTGGGGGCCAGAATAAAGTAATACTGTAACTTGCTGTGAGTTCATGGTTTTGTTCTTTGAGCAAAGCTGACGTTCATGCACGGCTCATTTTGTGCACTATCAAAAAAACATATACCTATGTCTTGAATTTGGAAAAAAAAATTATTATATTTATCACTAAAGAAGGGTTCGGTGAATGCGCATATGAAACTGATGGGTTCGGTACCTCAAAAAAGGTTAAGAACCACTGCTCTAGAGTAATCATGAAGTTTCTAATAGAACTATTCCTAAAAACTGGCCTGCAACCGTTATTTTTATCAGTAGGGATAACACGCTTACTTCTTCTCCCCCAACCCAATCAGTCCAGTGAAAATCTGTCCACGGCAACCCCACGCATCCACAGGTTCTCTCTGAGTACTCTGGCTTGCAGCATACATCTGGTCGCTCTGCCGGGTTGATGTTCACACAACAAACAAGCCACTCTAGAGTTCAACTAGAGTGGTGTGGAGTCTCAACCACAGCAAGACTCCGAATGGTCTCGGTATGGTGAAATGTGATTGTTGAGGTCACATCACCATGGGAAGAAAATAACCTGAGTCCATTTTGTTTCCACTCCACTTAATAGTGCAGCAGATAATTGAATATTTTAGCAAAATCTTTCACATGCAAATACAAAAACCTAATTTGGCACAGATGTTCTCAGAGGCTTGCTTTGTTTGAAAAAAAATAAAATAAAATAAATGCTATCCACTGAAAAATTCAAGATGGCCACCATGGTCAACATCCATCCATTTTCTAACACCCTTGTCCCTAATGGTATCGGGAGGTGCTGGTGCCTATCTCCAGCTAACGTTCCGGGCGAGAGGCCAGGTTCACCCTGGACAGGTCGACAGTCTGTCGCAGGGCATATGGTCAACAAGAAAAGCTTATTATTGCACTAGAACTGCCTATATTTATCACAAATGAACACCTTTGGTGTCAAATCATACATAATTGGACCCACAGCAATCACAGGCACTGATAATTTTTTGATTTTTCAAGATGACCACTATAGTTCTCATAGAAAATTAGATGAATGAATGTGGTGACAAACCAGCCTATTTTCTTGATCTTGTGTTTCCTTTTTCTGGTGGACATTTTTAAAATGGTTGCCATGGTTGTAATGAAAAATGGCTAGCTATCGCCACAGATAACCAAAAAGTGAGGTTCATTAACCACTAAATAACTAAACAAAATCTTAGCTCATGCTAAACACATAAATCAGCAGAAGCTAGCACTAAGCCGCTAAACACACAAAAGAATTAGCAGACGCCACCACTAAATATTAAGACGAGTGGCTCTCAGTCTGCCACCCATGTTCATCTCCTTCCGTTTTACGACTGGCATAAAACTCGCAAACAGCAAAGTCCTGTGATTTTGCGACTTATCATTACTTTAAAGTTGTATGAATAGAATGATCAAAGATGCAAACATAAAACTGGGTAACAAGTTGTGTCAATAACTGGTTTAAAAAAAAAAAACAGTGGCCATCTTGGAAAGTGGCTGCCATGAAATATGAAAAACATACAACCTGAGGAGTGAACATGCTAATTTTTATGCTTGTACCCACAGTGTTAGGATTTTTACAGTATGAGAGTTAACTCCTTAAGATAAGCTCCAAAATAGCAAAGAAGCAGGGGATTTTTCATTGAGATTTTTGTGTCAGTTTCAGGTGTAAAGGGTGTGTGTGTAACGAAACACTCATGTGGGTGAAACCTCCATACAAACCACCCAACCAGGAAGTGAAGTAACTTTTTACTTCGCACAGGATCAGACGCAACGTTTTGGAAGCTGGTGTTCATCTCCTCCATGACTGACTCATGTTTCTGCTAGTGAGCTTCTGTGATTGCTGCTCTGTAGGCGTGAGCCAGAGGAAACTCACACATACCTGCACTTCGGTATCTCCTTCAAATATCTTAGCAAGATTCCAATATAGATTGAACAAACGGATGTGCAAGGTTGCGCTCAATATTATCGCAGAGCCATCTGCAACTGTGGCATATCAGGATGTGCGAACACTTTGATGTCCTTCAGCACAATAACCCCCCATTCCCCTGAAGTGTACAACAAAGTGGAGCTACATGCCTGCATGGCAGTTCTGAGGCCGACTGGAGACTTGGTAACCTTGTGTTACAACTCCTGGCCTTTATGCGAGTCTTGTGTTGTCTGCCGTAATGCTTCAGGGGCTGTGGGTCCTCTGCATGCCCAGGCTGCTCACATTCTTTATTATTTTTTTAGACTCGACAGCAGGAACACTAAAAAGTGTTGGTTTGCGTTGGGAACTGAATAACTGGTAAATGAGCGAAGCGCCACACAAAACACCTTTGTGTGAAAATTCATATTTGTGTTCATCACCAACTCGTAAAGCAGACTTTTGGAACATTTTCCTCTCGACGTCTTCGCCAATCCGTTGCTGCGTTTGGGTGTGAACGAAACCGAGGGGATTGCATGATGTGAAGGGAGCGGCTGCTGGGCTGTGAACACCCAGTGCCTCTGGGATGTTTTCAGTGAACGCCGGTCTGTGGTGATGTCAAATGTGCCAAGTGATCTTGAGGCAAGAAATGTCAAAAATAAACACAGAGTTACCTGTGTTAGGGTTACTTACCATGACATAAAAATGAACTAGATGATGTTTCTGTTGACCAAATTACCAAGAGAGACTTTAATTTGGCAGAGGAAATGGAAAATTTGTCTCCTTTCCTCTGTGCAATCAACCTGACGGGTTGGAAATCTGATTCAATGAATTATGTAAAATATTTAACAAGGTCAGTGGATAAAACAAACACTGGGGTCATTCTGGGGAAACCCAGTGAAACCACATGGAACAAATCACTTAACAGTTTCCACTTTTTTACGTGTCAATGTGTGCAGACTACCTACAGTATAGGTCAGAACTGTATTAGCTTAAAGGTGCAGTATGTAACTTTTATTAAAAGAAAAAATATGTTTTTGCATGTTTGTTAAACGGTCACATTGTGACAGTGTGGAATATGAGAGATAATCTGTGAAAACATCGGTCTCCTCCACCTCCCTGTGCTGCTATTGCCGTCTTAAATGCACCACTAACCCCGAAAAGCAACCAATCAGAGCGAGGAGGCAGGTCTTAGCGCTGTCCATCAACCTCTTGAACACACTACTAAATGTGATAATGGCGGAGAAACGACTCACCGTTACAGGAAAACTGTTTGGCCGCCGTCATCGGTAGCTGTGCAAACTAGCATTAGCATTAATAGCAGGCTTTGCTGATGGGGGAGGAAGTTGTAGCGTGGCCCAGAACAAGGGACGTGATGAGTAGCGCTACGTGGAGGGGGAATGACAGCTGTAAGCCTCCTGGCTCTGATTGGTTGTTTCTAGTTAGTACTGAGAGAAGGCAGAGGAGCTACACTTTTTCACACCGCAACTTACAAAATATCTGAGCCAATTTCTTCTAAACCAACGTTAATTTTATCAGTTCACTACATGCTCCTTTCATATAAAGGTGTCTAACGTTATTCCCTCAATTTTTTGAGGATCACAATGATTTTACATTTTAAACGAAAGACATGCACTGATTGTGAAGTCTACCAAGATTCTAATTAATTGTACTCTAAAAAGATTTGAATGCATCGGCTGCATTAAAGTGATGGCAGGATTACACAAAGTAGTAACAATAATAGTCTGGTTAAATGAAACTCGCCCCCAAATCAACTATTTATTTATTTATTTTTTGCTGATGACCAATCTGTGCAAATCTTGACATTTTTTTTTTTTCAAATAAAACGTCCATGAAACACGTAAAGTAGCTTTACAACATTAAAATGTCACAAAAAAACATTATGAAATGAAAGTGAAATCAATAAATCTCAATATAAATAAATACATCTTGAAATAAATGAAATGAGAGACTGTCAAATTGTATTTTCTAAATATTTATTTTGTTTTATTTCATAGAAAAATGCATTCATTGCGTTAAATATTTAATAATTTATTAAAAACAGTACTTATTTAATTTTGAATGAAAAGGATCTCCATATTTAAGCAGGCTTCTCCAGACAGAAATAAATATATAGCTTATATCAGCTGCAATAACAAAGAGCCAGTGTGAAAAAACGTGTTGAGCTGTGATCTGAGGACTAAGCAGACAGCTGGAGAAGCCATGGTGATCAGGTATCATCCCCTGTATGTATGGTACACATGTTATAGCCATGAACAAACCATTAAGTTTCACACACTTCTAATAATTAATGGTGATGAGTGCCAATGCATAACGCGCCCTACAGATGGTTATATGAGCAGGTTATGCTAATGCCTGCGTTGGACAGACTCTCCTAAATACCATGTGTCATGATCTTCAATAGGCTTCAGCTTAGCATTAGCACTGCAGTCTTGTTAGCAAAAAAAAGTGCTGAAAAGTTATGATGGCTTCCATTCCCACTACACCAAAACGCTGAAGGCTTCATTAAACTGGCGTCTGCATGAACCTTCTGAACTGTTTTGGTTCCCAGGACTGGCTGGATTTCTACTTCTTTCTCGGCTCATATGACCCAATAGAGGGGTCAGGAGAAGAGGATTTCACAGCACGGATCTACTCACTGGCATCACACCTTAGCCTAAAGAGTGGAATTTACTTTTGGCATTAAAGTACGAGTCACTCTTTGAGAAAAACAGAACCATTCGGTCACAGGACACACACTAACCTCTAATGTACACTGAAAAAGAAAATGCTGGAGTTAAATTAAACCTACAACTTTCAAGTGTGTTATCTGGGTTAAATTAAATTAATAATTAAATCCAAAAATCCAAAGAAGAAATTGTAACTACGTAGTTGAAGACACTAGGAATTACAACCATTTTTTTTAACTTAAATTATTAGATTTAACTCTTTTTTTAAAACAGCTTCACTCAGTTTGTACAACATAAATACTTATGTCGCAGCTATTCTGTTGTACAGTGACTAACAGAGGTGACTTTCCAACTTAGATGTTATTAATTTTTTAAAAATTATTTCTGACCTGCTAATCTGTTTTCTGACCCTCCATAACGCGTCACTAAGACCTTTTGCCGTCATTTGGTGTGTCGTCTATTTAAAAATAAATTTTTTTGAAGAAGTCATTAAGTTTTAAATATAGTCCAAGTGGCATGCAAACATTTCACCCTGGAAACAAAAGCTAACAAGTCCCACAACTGTTATCAAGTGTTAGAATCTTGGTAGCAAGTTTGACTTTAGCATTAGCATTGTGGCTAAAGTAGCTACAAACTGGAGAAGCGCCAAGACGTAAAAACTGCTTTGTCAAGTGACATTCAAGTTCAACCAAGGATGCCCGATTATGGTATGAAATGTGAGATAACTTTTGGGAAAAAAAACTAAGTATTTCTTAAAATCATTTAAAGAGTTTAAAGCTAAATTATGTTTGAATACTCTGACAGGTTTATTCTGGAGGCCAATAGCTGCTTTCCTTAATGAGAAGTTTGTAACACAGAGATGGTTCAGGGTTTTTTTTTATAGATCAAATAAGTTGCTCCACTTACTCCATATTTCAGGCTCTTATGGAAAAAAAACACATTAAATGTTTACAGTCAAAAGTGAATAAAGTTGACTAACAGCTTCATTTAAGTTCCAATTTAAATGTTTTTGGTGAAATTTGCCCCTGAAGTCGACAGACTTAGGTCATTAAAATGTGACCATTACAGGTCGGTAAATTTATAAACTAATTTGGTTGCTCAATATCAGGGTAATTTTACTTGCCAACATTCAATGACTGCAAAAAATTCAGAGAAAAATATGTCCGTGCAATTCCATCAAGTGTTTCTTTATCATTTTCTGCGGTGTACGGGAATGTTTATATTGTTCTTCAAAGTCAATAACTGAAAAGACCAAAAACCCTCTTTTGTCCAAATCTCAGAATGAGAAATGTATAAGAACATTTTAAATGGAAATAAAGGACAGGACTCAGAGCGTCAAGACAATGCGCCATCTGGCCTAAATCTGGGTTTTTATGGCACGTAAAACAGCAGGAAGTGATGCATAGTGGCAGCATGTTAGCATATGTATAGTATATATGGCTTTCCTTGTGAATTAGAAAGAATTCTGGGATCTGTTTGGTTATAGGACCACATATAGGGACATCTTCCCTTTATGTAAAAAAAAGCTGTTAAAATTTACAACGGCAGGCTGCAATGGTGACTCTCTGGATATTGTCCCGAATTGTAGTCAGGTGACCAAAACTAAATATATATATACACAAAAGGATAGAGAAGGAAAGCAGCACCTGATGCTAATTCCTGCGGGTCGACTAGCCAGAGCGAGGGAATGCAGCGAGGAACAGGCGATCAGATAATCCCCGTATCCCAGCAGGCGGCCCCAGCTGCACACTCAGGTATCAAGCAAGCATCGCTTTGATGGAGGTCCGGATAGCAACACACAGCGCAGCGATGAGACGGGACAGATGGAGATTAAACATACTCTGTCACGACAAAAGACTCGGGGCGGGAGGGGCGTTGGCATTAGGAACTACGACTTCTCTTTTAAATCATTGTGACACGCTCTGTATAAATGATTAACAAATAAATCAGAATAATCCGGAACAAGAATGGTACATCTGAGTATGCATCAGATTTTGCATTTTGTACATCCTGCATGGCTGGCTTGAAAACAAAACAAGCAGCCGTTGGCGGAGCCCGCTTTGGCTGCTGATGTTATCTTGAGAGGATGTTTTGGTGATAACGTGAATCATATTAACCATCTAAGTTGCTGAATAGCATTTACTTTGTAAGCATTAAACACTGAACACCTGTTGAGCTGGTGGATTTTTCTAATCTAGCGTTGCAAGATTTTAAACATTTCTCATTTTGTCACGTTACAACCACAAACCTAAATGTGTTTTACTGGGATTTTGTGTGAAAGACCAACACAAAGTCAGAAATAACAGGGAAATATAATAAATGAATTTTGATGGGGGGTTTTTTGTTTGTTTGTTTGTAAATAAACATGGTAAAGCATCTTGCAATTCCAAAATCTTTGCTCCTCCTCCAAGGTCACACTAGGATTCTTTGACTGCTTTCCTAACTAAATGCTGTCGTCGTCGAGCCCTAGCAGTTCTGTAGAGGTAGCACTCAAACATATTTTACACAAATAAAACATAGCCATCCAAAAAAATAAAATAAAATCAATAATAATCACGTAAGAGTAAAACAAATTGGCTACTAAAGTACTGAGTGACTGATCCTAAAATCTGATTTAATATCTGACAATATTGTAATCAAACAAGGGTGTAAAGTTTTGTGAAAATTCTGGCAATTTGAAGACTAAATAACACAAAATTACTAAAATACAAAAGACATTCAAATAGAAGAGTAAAATTAATACTTGCAGTAGGTAAGATGTATATCTTAGATAGTAATTTACTGTATCCCATCAGATGGATGGGATCTGTTGATCCCATCCATCTGATGGGATCAACAGATGGAAAACAACATTACAACAACAAAGCAGAAACAATAAGTCTCTTTAACACAAACTGCAAGTCTGTGTCTCACAAATTTGGTTAGATTTGTTGTTCTGCAAGTAACAGTTAAAAGTACAGTATTGCAAAACTACTCCTTAAAGTACATTTGTTTGAAAAAAAAAAGTCACTCAAGTAAATGCAAATACAATTTTAGTCTATCAGATGAAATCTTGATAAAACACACAGAAATGACATCTCACCTCGTCGGGTCTCATTCGTCGTTCACTTGAAATTAAATGTTTCGGAACTGTTCCTATGACTTCATTTTTATTTGTGGTAGGAAGTCGACATAAGTTGAAGTTAAAGTAGCAGGGCAGGCACCAATGACTCATTGTAAGGTTTGCTAATAGGATTCCTGGCACGCCTAGAGTCAAATGTTAATGTATGGCACATGTGCGTCCACCTAACTCGACCACCCTGGCAAGCAGACGCAGTGGGCATGTCAGCTTTCTTCTCGCTCTGAAATCCTGGCTCTGACTTCCTTAGGAGAATATTTTGAAGGATGAATGTGAACATAGGCGCTTGTCACATGTTTTTAAAAGCCTACATAAACATATCAATGAAGGTACGCACAGAAATCCCTCTAAACCAAAGAGACTCCGATCCATTTGTAGGATTCAGGAGGATGCATTGTAATTACCTCACACCACTGAGTGTGACTAAGCATGTTGGATCAACTGCAAAGATCTCATCACAGTCGTCTAACCTTCGGAAAATAAAAGCATGTTGTAGTTTTTCTTTGTGGGCGTGTGTATGTGTCTGGTTTTAAAAAAGAAACTTTTATTTTGACAAAATTTTTAAGATCAAAGTGGAACAACATCTATTCTTCTGCTGCTCTCAGAAGTTGTTGAATCGAGTCGAGTCCTGATGCATTTTTGGAACCAAAAATTTTTTTTTAAAAATCAATAAATTCTGCATTTTCTGTCCAATCTGACCAGTCTAACCTCATATATTAAGAACACAACTATTTAGAGTCTCAGGGACTGTGGTCATGTGGCGACATAAAAATAAAACTGTATGTCATCATGTTACTGTATGGAAAAATATATTTTACTACCTAATCTGACATGCGGAAGTATATACAGTAGATAGGGAATAAAAGTGGGATGAGAATGGAACCTCAAGAAACCCCATGTGTGATATTTGTTCATAATTTTAAAAAATGACAAAGTACTCCTCATCAGTCAAAAAGAAAAAAATCTGAATATTCCATCAGTTTTTCCAGTATATCAGTGTTTATAAAGTGTATAAAATCCAATTTTAAATGCATCCGTGCCGTTTGTCCTTTAAAATGTTTTCCTATTTCAGGACAGTTTTTCCAACCCTCCTTTATAAAAAAAAAATACCAGCAGAAAATTAAATATCATTGTTTGTTTACAACTGAAACAGAGACTCCAGTCAGACTGAATTCAAACTGATACTAAAGTGTTGTTGACTGAACGTAAAGCAGTGACAGAAAATTAAAGAAATCAAGGTTTCAGACAGCAGATAAATGGTCCTTTAGGCAATGTCTGCAACACGTAATTACATCCAACAATGCCTGAAGAGATTAGGCTTTATGAGTCAGGGGAAAAAAATAGAAAGCAAAGCTTCGCTACAGTTTACATTTGCCTTTTGAACCGAAGCCAGTAGACTTCCTCCGAGGCTGTAGTGTGTGGGCTGCTCAGTGAACTTGTTGCCCAATCTTTCTGATGGTTATTGTGGTGTCTGTCTTTGCTTTTTTTTTTTTTAAAATGTACATTTATGCAAACACACGCTCTCAAATCCCACATCGGCCCTTTTTACAGCACACACAAACACAAAGGAGCACAACTTGCATCCCGACCCCAGGGCTTCCCACTGTGGCTATTTACACCACAAACCAGAGGGTGGTGGTAATCCGTTCACAGGGATACATACCCGCAGTGGTGGGAAGTAACGAAGTACAAGTACTTCGTTACTGTACTTAAGTACAATTTTCATGTATCTGTACTTTACTTAAGTAGATTTAATAATGGGTACTTTCTACTTTTACTCCACTACATTTTACAGTAAGTATCTGTACTTTCTACTTCACTACATTTCTACAAAAGTGTCGCGTTACTCGTTACATCCAAGTCGCACTGCTCTCTTTTTGTCCGTTAAAATATGAAGTTCAGGGACTTTAAGGTGGCGCCGTAAAATCCAAGCAATAACGTGACTTAGTGTCTGTTGTCACCCATCGCCTCCTCCTTTACTAGCACGCGGAGCTCCAGACATGCGCAGTGGTTTCCTCTGAGCGGGAGAAGATGTCTAACTAATCGATAATAGCTGCATAAATCATAAGATATGACGACATGTAAAACCAGCAGCGCTTCGCTTTCACAGACGGTGGGACTTTGTCCAACTTTTAGCGTCACTTGGAAGGAAAGCTTAAAGAAAGGTAAGATCTGTGGACGTGATGCTAGCAAAGCTAGCTGCACTGAGACACATGTTGCATCTGCGATGAAAAAAAGTTGTCACTCATGCGCTGAATTATTGTGTGGATTCAGGAACGATCCGATTCTTCTGGACGGATCTTTACTAAGGTTGATGGGACTGAAGCCTCACTGAGAGCCGTTCTTTGTTCTTGTATACACTGCAATAGCTATATATAGCTATATATATATATATAAAAAAAAAATTCCCTTCTCACCCACCGCGGGTGGTTCTTATCCTCTGAGCTCGGGTCCTCTACCAGAGGCCTGGGAGCTTGAGGGTTCTGCGCAGTATCTTGGCTGTGCCAAGGATTGCACATTTCTGGACTGAGATGTCTGATGTTGTTCCTGGGATCTGTTGTAGCCATTGGTCCAGTTTGGGGGTGACTGCCCCGAGGGCCCCGATGACCACAGGCACCACTGTGGTCTTCACCTTCCAGGCCCTCTCCAGTTCCTCCCTGAGGCCCTGGTATTTCTCTAGTTTCTCGTGCTCCTTTTTCCTGATGTTGTAGTCGCTTGGTATTGCTACATCTATCACAACGGCTTTCCTCTGTTGTTTATCCACTACGACAATGTCTGGTTGGTTCGCCATTACCATTTTGTCTGTCTGGATCTGGAAGTCCCACAGGATCTTAGCTCTGGCGTTCTCCGCCACCTATGGGGGTGTTTCCCACTTTGATCTCGGGGTTTCCAGTCCATATTCTGCACAGATGTTTCTGTACACTATGCCTGTAACTTGGTTATGTCGTTCCATGTACGCTTTCCCTGCCAGTATCTTGCACCCTGCTGTTATGTGCTGGACTGTCTCAGGGGCCTCCTTGCACAACCTACACCTTGGGTCTTGTCTGGTGTGGTATATCTGGGCCTCTATTGCTCTGGTGTTTAGGGCCTGTTCCTGGGCGGCCAGGATGAGGGCCTCTGTGCTGTCCTTGAGTCCAGCTTTTTCCAGCCATTGGTAGGATTTACTGATATCAGCCACTTGGGTTATTTGCTGGTGGTACATCCCATGTAGGGGCTTGTCCTGCCATGATGGTATCTCTGGCACCTCAACCTCCGTTCCCTGTTGTCTGAGATATTCACTGAGCACATTGTCTGTTGGGGCTTTGTCCCTGATGTATTTATGGATCTTAGTTGTTTCGTCCTGGACTGTGGTTCTCACACTCACTAGTCCTCTGCCTCCTTCCTTGCGGCTCGTGTACAGTCTCAGGGTGCTGGATTTGGGATGGAATCCTCCATGCATTGTTAGTAGTTTTCTAGTCTTAATATCAGTGGCTTTTATCTCCTCCTTTGGCCAGCTAATTATTCCAGCAGGGTATCTGATTACTGGCAGGGCATAGCTGTTTATTGCGCGGATTTTGTTCTTGCCATTGAGCTGGCTTCTCAGGACTTGCCTTATTCGTTGGAGGTATTTAGCTGTGGCTCCTTTCCTTGTGACCTCATCGAGGTTGCCATTTGCTTGTGGTATACCTAGGTACTTGTAACTGTCCTCTATGTCTGCTATTGTTCCTTGTGAGACCCTCTTTGTGATCAGCCGACCACACTTCTCTAGTGTGATCAGCCGACCACACTTCTCTAGTCCGAATGACATCCCAATGTCCGTGCTGTAGATCCTGGTGGTGTGGATCAGTGAGTCGATGTCTCGCTCACTCTTGGCATACAGCTTGATGTCATCCATGTAGAGAAGGTGGCTGATGTTGGCCCCATTTTTGAGTCGGTATCCGTAGCCAGTCTTGTTGATAATTTGGCTGAGGGGGTTCAGGCCTATGCAGAACAGTAGCGGGGACAGAGCATCTCCTTGGTATATGGAGATAAGATAAGCAAGATAAGCAAACACATGTATTTATCCATGTGTTTGCTTATCTTGGCCGCTATGATGCCTGACATGAGCTTCCATGTTGTGGAGAGGCAGGTTATTGGTCGGTAGTTGGGTGGGACTGGGCCCTTTGATGGATCCTTCTGGATTAGGATTCTCGTAGAGAGATCAACCACTGTGCATTGCTGTTGTGGGACGCCTCCCTTTCCCATAAGCCTTTCCAGTATTGTTCAGTCTCCAGCCTTCCTGTGTATCCCTTGTGTATCTCTTTAGGCGGCTTTCACTTCCCTCCTTGATACCTTGATTTTAGCCTCTAACCGTCTTTTCCATGGTGGGTATTGGGTCTCATGGCTGCTTATTGGGTCTCATGGCTGCATTCACATTCTCAATGATCTCTGATGGTACTTCACTCAGCCGTTGTAATTGGCGCCGAGGAGGTCTGGTTGTCATTCGGGTCACGATTTTCTCTCTCAGGTCAGCAGCCGTCTCGTTCAGCTCTGATTCGCTCAATGGGGCCGTGTATTGAGCGTGTATCCCCTGACTGGGTGGGGACTTGTAGTTAAGTCCCCACAGTTCTGACATCCAGGTTCCTCCTTTTTGCCGTAGCATTTGTGTTGTATCTCGTCAATCTCAAGTTGTGATAGCAGTTGCCGTTTGCGGATGTTGGAACACTGAGCTACTAGTTGTTTAGCGCTTAGTGTTGACTGGGGATGTCGAAGTAACCATTCCTTCACCAGTCTTTGCATGTAACCTCTCTGATTAGGGTTACTTGAGTAGTAGCATTGGAATGTGGATCTGCATTCCAACAGATCCACATTTTCATCTCTCGCCCATTTCCGTCTTGTTCCAGTAGCCCATTTGTCATCAAGGTGCTCTGGTTCCCCAACACCTGACGCAGACCTTGTTTGGCCGGGCGACGTCTGAGCCGGCATGTTATGCATTTTTGTGTCTCTCATGGTATGAGGCAATAGCTTGAAGGGTCTTGCCTAAGGACCCAGACTGGATTCGAACCCTGCCCTCTCGGGTGATATACTGATGCCTTATCTATTGAGCTATCCAGCCAGCTGTATATATATATATATATATATATATATATATATATATATATATTCTGAGAGAGAAAATCGTGACCCGAATGACAACCAGACCTCCTCGGCGCCAATTACAACGGCTGAGTGATCCTTGAGACACTTGGCTATAAGAGCAGCCATGGGTATTGGGTCTCAGAGGCTAAAATCAAGGTATCAAGGAGGGAAGTGAGCCAACTGTCAGAGCTCCACAAGGGTACAATGAAAAGACCAGTACCCAGAAAGTACAGGCAGATGCCCATACCTGAAGCCTCATACCTGTACTCTCAATGGCAGGGTAATAACAACAGAGTAGACCCACCAAGGCTGGAGACTGAACAATACTGGAAAGGCATATGGGAAAGGGAGGCGTCCCACAACAGCAATGCACAGTGGTTGATCTCTCTACGAGAGGACCATAATAACCTCCTCCCTGAGCAAGCCTTGGTAACCATCACTGTGACAGATGTCCAAGAAAGAGTCTCAGGTATGAAAAACTGGACAGCACCAGGGCCTGACATGATCCATGCCTACTGGCTAAAGAAACTCACTGCCCTCCATGAGCGACTGGCAGACCAAATGAACCAGCTGCTACAAAGTGGGACTCACCCTGAATGGTTAACTGAAGGGCGGACAATCCTAATCCAGAAGGATCCATCAAAGGGCCCAGTCCCACCCAACTACCGACCAATAACCTGCCTCTCCACAACATGGAAGCTCATGTCAGGCATCATAGCGGCCAAGATAAGCAAACACATGGATAAATACATGAGCACGGCACAGAAAGGTATCGGTGTAAATAGCAGAGGAGCCAAACACCAACTCCTCGTAGACCGCACAGTTGCCCGAGACTGCAAAACCCGACACACCAACCTGTGCATGGCTTGGATTGATTACAAGAAAGCCTATGACTCAATGCCGCACACTTGGATCATTGAATGCTTAGAGATGTATAACATCAACAGGACTCTGAGAGCCTTCATTGCAAACTCGATGAAGCTGTGGAAAACCACCCTTGAAGCCAACTGCAAACCACTTGCACAAGTGTCCATCAAATGTGGCATATACCAAGGAGATGCTCTGTCCCCGCTACTGTTCTGCATAGGCCTGAACCCCCTCAGCCAAATTATCAACAAGACTGGCTACGGATACCGACTCAAAAATGGGGCCAACATCAGCCACCTTCTCTACATGGATGACATCAAGCTGTATGCCAAGAGTGAGCGAGACATCGACTCACTGATCCACACCACCAGGATCTACAGCACGGACATTGGGATGTCATTCGGACTAGAGAAGTGTGGTCGGCTGATCACACTAGAGAAGTGTGGTCGGCTGATCACAAAGAGGGTCTCACAAGGAACAATAGCAGACATAGAGGACAGTTACAAGTACCTAGGTATACCACAAGCAAATGGCAACCTCGATGAGGTCACAAGGAAAGGAGCCACAGCTAAATACCTCCAACGAATAAGGCAAGTCCTGAGAAGCCAGCTCAATGGCAAGAACAAAATCCGCGCAATAAACAGCTATGCCCTGCCAGTAATCAGATACCCTGCTGGAATAATTAGCTGGCCAAAGGAGGAGATAAAAGCCACTGATATTAAGACTAGAAAACTACTAACAATGCATGGAGGATTCCATCCCAAATCCAGCACCCTGAGACTGTACACGAGCCGCAAGGAAGGAGGCAGAGGACTAGTGAGTGTGAGAACCACAGTCCAGGACGAAACAACTAAGATCCATAAATACATCAGGGACAAAGCCCCAACAGACAATGTGCTCAGTGAATATCTCAGACAACAGGGAACGGAGGTTGAGGTGCCAGAGATACCATCATGGCAGGACAAGCCCCTACATGGGATGTACCACCAGCAAATAACCCAAGTGGCTGATATCAGTAAATCCTACCAATGGCTGGAAAAAGCTGGACTCAAGGACAGCACAGAGGCCCTCATCCTGGCCGCCCAGGAACAGGCCCTAAACACCAGAGCAATAGAGGCCCAGATATACCACACCAGACAAGACCCAAGGTGTAGGTTGTGCAAGGAGGCCCCTGAGACAGTCCAGCACATAACAGCAGGGTGCAAGATACTGGCAGGGAAAGCGTACATGGAACGACATAACCAAGTTACAGGCATAGTGTACAGAAACATCTGTGCAGAATATGGACTGGAAACCCCGAGATCAAAGTGGGAAACACCCCCAAAGGTGGCGGAGAACGCCAGAGCTAAGATCCTGTGGGACTTCCAGATCCAGACAGACAAAATGGTAATGGCGAACCAACCAGACATTGTCGTAGTGGATAAACAACAGAGGAAAGCCGTTGTGATAGATGTAGCAATACCAAGCGACTACAACATCAGGAAAAAGGAGCACGAGAAACTAGAGAAATACCAGGGCCTCATGGAGGAACTGGAGAGGGCCTGGAAGGTGAAGACCACAGTGGTGCCTGTGGTCATCGGGGCCCTCGGGGCAGTCACCCCCAAACTGGACCAATGGCTACAACAGATCCCAGGAACAACATCAGACATCTCAGTCCAGAAATGTGCAATCCTTGGCACAGCCAAGATACTGCGCAGAACCCTCAAGCTCCCAGGCCTCTGGTAGAGGACCCGAGCTCAGAGGATAAGAACCACCCGCGGTGGGTGAGAAGGGAATTTTTTTTTTTTATACACACACACATTTATTTAATTGCCGAATAAGTAAAAGTTGAACGTATGAACACAGAGCATGCTCATTGATTGATTTTGTCTCCTGTCATGGTGGCAAACATGCAGTGGGAGGGAGGATGAGAACAGTCATGGTGCTCCTTCTGCTTGTTGGACAGTGTTCATAGTGTTGTTGTAATGTTACAATTACAACTGTAATTGTAACATAGCAATTACAGTTAATTGCTATGTTTCATGGTTTAATGGTGCAGACAGTTGTGGTTTCTGACATGGGCAATATGGGCAACCGCCCAGGGCGTTATTTTTATAGGGATGGCAGGCGACCTCTGCGGATTGTAGCACAGCGATGAAAGCAAAACAGAATGAAATGAGTTGTAATTGATACTGGTTAAATATATTTCAGCTCTAAGTATTTATATCTAGGTGTTTTTATGGAAATGTGGATCTTTCAGATCAATCTGAGAACCAATTTTGATAGGTGCACTTCATTTTATTGTGTCATGTAGCGCAGGGCGCTGGTCTTGGTCTCGTGTTCAGTGGTCTTGACTACAACTCTGCTACGTGGCTCCTCGATTGCATGTCTTCCCCCCCACACCTTCGTTCCATCCCCTTTCAGTTGGATGTCTTTCTAAATAAATGTCACTAATGAAGTTCATGCTACGTTAGGACAGGAAATAAGATGTTTCCATCCCTGAAATTATGATGCATAGAATCACATATCTAAGTCTAAACTCTTACAGAGAATAAACACAATAAGAACATGTTTAATCTGTGACATTGTTTATTAAAATGGCACATTTATGATGTATTCAAATTAAATACTATCGGCACACTTAATGATATTAGCGATTAGGTTATGTATTCAGCAAGTACTTTTACTTTTAATACTTAAGTATTTTTAAAAGCCAGTACTTTTTTACTTTTACTTAAGTAAAATGTTAATGTGGTACTTTGACTTTTACTTGAGTACATTTTTGCCTGTGTATTTGTACTTTTACTTAAGTACATTTTTTGAGTACTTTCTCCACCACTGCATACCCGGCAGTAGGAAGTGATGTGTTATTGCAGCAGCATACATAAATTATGCTTAGTTAATGATTTTTGAACTGAGGTTTTGTTAAAAAGGTTGTAAGTTTGTCAGCAGAAGACAAATCTCAAAAGGGGTTCATTTCTTACTTTTAATTTCTTTTTTCCAACGTTGCAGTGGCCAGCAGAAAAAAAAGACTGCTGGCATTCTAGAATTACTTCACTCTCAAAATCTCATTTTTTACTATTTAAAACCATTTTATGAACCTTTAAACTTCCATCATGTTTGCATTGAGTTGATATTCACACAAAATCACATAATTCTGTATGAAAAATTACACAAAACTTTTCTGATCAGAGTTTTTGTCTAACAGAAAATTAATCAATCCAACTTTTGAAATGAGAACACAAACGTCGGCCGTAGGTGAGGAGGTAATTTGGAGCTTCCAGCGGAGGAGATCAGACCGTCTGATGGAAAGGGAGGAAAACGCATAAAGCTGCAGCACTTATTAGACTGAAGCAAAAAGCATATCCAAAGGTTTGGGGTTTGCCTTCAAATTTCAATTAATAGCACATTCCTCAGAAATGAAAATGTTAGCCTGTTCCCAATCAAGCCAAAATTAAAACACTTTCATAAAACCTTCAGCTTTCTCCACGTTTGAAGCCATATGTGTGGCTTATGTTTGATAAGAAAAGGTTAATAAAAAGTCAGTTTGCTCTCGTCCCCCCGCTGTCTTTTTTTTTTTTACCTGCCAGGAAGATTCACAGCTTTTATTTCTGATGCTTTTTGTATTGGATTCCTGAGGTGGCGTGGCCTTCACGCGCAGACGAATAGAAGACGGTGTTTAGTGTGTGGTATCCATGGCGACCATCCCGTACTTAAGCGGAGGGACTCTCCGCCAAGCATTGTGTGTGTCTAGACGCAGGAGGAACCAGCAGTCGACCGAGGCGAGTCTGGCGCGTCTCGCTTTCATGTGCGAGATCAGAGCCATGCTAATGCTAGTTTTAGCAGCACTCGAACTCTGCCTCCCTTTTAATTGTGCGGTTGCCACAGCAACCAGCGTACGAGGAACAGCGGGCTTCTTTTGTTGATGTTTGGCATAAATGAGACCAAAATCAAACGGACTGTAGAGATGGGTTTTTTTTGTCAGAACAAAGGAAGTTAAAAGAATTTAAAACCATCTCTCGTGGTATTTGACAAAATGATCTGAAGCATCTACCAAAGAACCTCCACTCTATTTTTGCAATATTTAAATATGAAGGTGTAATATTACAGTGAATATTTTTGTCCACCAGCTATTTAATGGAATACGTAATGTTGACTGCTAGTCCATCTGCCAGTTATTTAGTGGTGACAGGGTTGCTGTTACCACTAAATAATACAACAGCACTCATTTGAATCTTAATTTTTTGAGAGATTTAAATAGATTATAGATGTACGAATCAAATGATCCAAAGTAGAGAAATAATAATTTTTTTTTAAATCCCTGAAAAATAAAATAAGATTTTCTCTGCTGTGGGAAATATGCTGCCATGAGCAACTGTTTCTAATTTTCACAACAAATGACAATAAACAGGAGAAAATTAACTATTTATTGTCTTTACAAGTTAGTTAAGGCTCATCATTAAAAATAGTGTTCACAGAATTCTTCGCAAAGCTCCCATAAATTCTTGAACGGAAGTTGCCGGTTCACTTTTTCCTTCCACTCAACTTCCCATGAACATGCCTGGATGTGGTACTCTGACCAACCAGCTTCTTTAGTAATGTCCTCCTGTGGCTTCCCCTCAGAGACAGTCATCTTCCCCATGACTGTGTGGTTCATTAGTGAAGTAGGGTGTGAACACTAATGTACTTTTCACAATATTTTAACTTAGAGATAAAATTACAACACTACACGGTCTATTATCTGATTAAAAATCCACATAAAAGCAGATCAGATTTTTTTTCTAATGCAAATGTTGATTCTAGGATAAACAAAAACAAACATTATCAAGCGGTATGAAGAATTAATTGAAGATATTGACAATAACTGTTTTGTTTTTCATGCCCAATAAATTAAAAATTGCTGCAACTACAAAAACATCTCATTTTCCTGCATTGTTTTTTTTTTTTCTTGGTGTCCAAGCTAACGGGATTTCAGAAATGGATAATGAGACAAAATGTGGGGGAATAAAAGGGAATTCTATTGACTTTTATTATTCAGACTGCTTATTATGACACAGAGCATGCTTATATGCAGAGCATATATATATATATATTTCTGAAAATGTCCAACAGGAGCTTGGTATGCATTTTCCACCTGGGTCAAGTTGAGCCCCAGATCCCAGTAATTGATATCAGTCGGGTCGGCGTGGCATTGCCGGTATTTGGCAGCTTCAGATAATCACCTCATTGTTCCTGCAGCCTCGTCCTGCCATCACTCTTTATCAGAGCCGAGCAGGAATCAACCAACCGGCGGCGGCTCATAATGAAATACTGTATCCCCGCATCGCTCCGCCTATCCACCCGGGTATCTCATTAGCCGCCGGGCTGTGTGGTATTCAGAGCAGGTGGGCAGCCTCGCTACAGATGGTGACTGACATCTCCTTTTATCTACGGCTCTTTCATTCAACGTACCTCCACCTCACACGGAGAACTGGAAGGGGAAAAAAATTAATAAATAAATGAGTCGGTCGCTTCTCTCACTGCTGACATGTCACGCAAACAATTTTTTAGAGGAATTTCTAAAAGAATTTTTAGCATGCCAATATTAAATGCAACAAAGAGAACATTACTAATACTGCTTCGCTGAAGCTCCCGTGCTTTCCCACAGCGTTGCTCGCTGAGGTCATTTATGACGACGTCTTCATAAATGAGTGAGTCAGAGGGCAGCTGTGGAGCAGCGGCTCCGTCACGCTCAGCAGGACTGTAGCATGGACAACTGACATGCGGGCCCACACGCTTACATCCAGCTTTCCATGCACATCGTAGTGGGAAAAAATGTGCATACCTTCCTAAATAAGCATGCTCTGTGTCATAATAAGCAGTCTGAATAATAAAAGTCAATAGAATTCCCTTTTATTCCCCCATATTATATCTCGTTATCAATTTCTGAAATCCCGTTAGCTTGGACACCAAGAAAAAAAGCAAACGATGCAGGAAAATGAGATGTTTTTGTAGTTGCAGCAATGTTTAATTTATTGGACAAGAAGATGTTATTTTCAACATCTTCAATTTGTTCTTCATACCGCTTGATAATGTTTGTTTTTGTTTATCCTAGAATCAACATTTGCATTTGAAAAAAAATCCGATCTGCTTTTTTGTGGATTTTTAATCAGATTATAGGCTGTAGTTTTGTAATGAGCTGTTTTTGTTCATACATTAAAGCCAAAGCTGTGTATTTAAATAGGTTTTAAGCCTTTTTTTGAGTTTAGTCCCTACAAAATCTTGTTTGTGATTTCATCTCGTAACCATAGTGCCAGTCAGGTAGCAGTACATTTTGAGTAAGGAGTTTACAAAACTGTACCATAAAAGCTGTGAACTTTATATATTTTATGTGATAAATCTTAGTTTTCAGCCGAGCTGAAAAGTTTTTAACCATCTACGATGAGAATCACAGTGAAGCAGAGGCTGTTCGGGCAACAGGAACACTAGTCGTAGCACTTTATGACGCATAAAGCACAACGTTTATGGAGCGGAACAGATTTTTGAGCAAGAATAATGAACTGAAACCGCAATAAAAGTACATAAGCCACACGAGTCAACAAAATGGGGCAAACATGCTAATGTTAGCCTAGAACCTCAGCTAACTGCACAGCAGGAAAACATTAGCGTAATTTTGACCAAGTTGGTGTGCACCGTGTAATAAAGGGGAGGCTTAATGTCGAGACTGGAACTTCACAAACCAGGGATTTATTACTGAAAAAGAACAGAAAAAGTAATAATTAAGCAAATGGGTAACGCAAGACGTAAAAATAAAATTTGCTTTTCACCTCGTCAGCATGCATAGCATTGTATTCAAGTGTTTGTTGTCTGATACGGAGGCCTTTCCAGCATTCACAGTGACATTCACGCTGTAGCAGCAGGTAGAAATCTGAAACCAATCCAGACACTTCTCTCTGACCTCTCTCCTCCCACCACTCTGTAATTACTTTGACCTTCAGTGACTGAACGACTCTACCACCAACACTTCAAAACAAGGGGAGCATCTCTCACGTGTTCGCCCAGAGGATGAATGCAGCCATTAGTGTCACATCTGGAAACGCCTTGTGTAGGTCAGCACATGCTTTCCACTAAACTGTGAGAACTTTCTTCCTCTTCAGAATCGATAACAGACATCTTCCTCAACCGTCTCTAACGTTTAGAGACGCGGACGCGATCAGGTGGAAACTGGATTTTGGTTTTGTAAGTCTGACCACTTGGTCCGATAGTGGCACAGACCAGGAATGCACGAAAGTCACTCTAAAGCTGCTGTATGACTTACTACAAAGTTGTACGTCCACATAGCAACAAACATGTTTTATGTAATCCTGTCACATATAAGTAGTACAAGTCGTTTCTGACCATGTACTGCATGCAAATGTAAATGCCCTGAAGAAGGGGAGTATTTTAATAAAAGAGCTGGACACGGTGCTTCTGCTCCAATGCTTATTATTAACTAAATTTAGCTTACAAACATACACAATGATATCAACGCTGAAACAGCAGTATGTTAGCAACAGCGCTAACAACGGAGCTAACAACAGAATTTGTTAACATTCGGAGTGCCAAAAAAACTCACAGCTTTCTGAAAGTTAATAAACTCATTTATAATCTACAGGTCTGTATATATGTATATACTCATACCTGAAGAAGGGGAGTATTTTATTTTTACCCCTCCAAGGGGTCTTTTGTGGGCTCTAGTGTCCCTTATACGACAGTAGACTGACAGGAAACGGGGAAGGAGAGGGGGGAAGACATGCGGCAAATATCGTCGGGTCAGGGAGTCGAACCCGAGACAGCCGCGTCGAGGACCCAAGGCCTCCAAACATGGGCCGCGCCAACCACCACGCCATCACGGCACGCCCGAAGGGGAGTATTTTAATAAAAGAGCTGGACACGGTGCTTCTGCTCCAACGGTTATTATTAACTAAGGAGGAAGTTCCGGTGCTCTTCACTATAGCTAGCGCAAGCGCTAGACTCTCCCTGCTAGTTGAATTTGACCACTGCTTCAGCCAAATCAGACTAGTCAGCCTCTGAAATAACCAAATTTCAATCCATCACGCAAACAGGCACAAAGGCTGTAAAATTTGGTGTTATACTGCAGTAGGATATAAACAAGCCAACAAAGCAGTGCTAAGTGCTTTACATCATAAAACCATCATACAGTCACCAATCATGAAACAAGCAGTCAACATTACATTTTGTCAAATGCCATCATTAAAATGATCATACAGAAATATGTTGATAAATGTTTCATTAATCAAAGGTAGTTCTAGAAACAGTTGGGTTCTTGTTTAAGTTTTGATTTAAAGGTACTCAGCTGGAAGTTTGTTCCATATTTGTGGTGCATACAAGCTGAATGCTGCATCTGTGTTCAGCAGAAGCAAATATATTTAAACAATTTTGCATCATGCTTACTGATTATTTGACCATCCAGGGATGGAAGTTCATCTACTTCACACACCGAGTGGCTGAAGCAGCTGAAAACTATGGAGCAGGAATAATGAGAATGTAAGTCAGGCTGCCGTCAGTTGGAGTTCCTCTGAGAATTGGACCTGCTGATTTGAGGACATAAGTGCAGACAAAGCAAATGCGTGGCGTAGAATGAGGTTAAGTAACGTCTATTACCAGGTCATTGCTGCAACATACGTGCGTGACGTATGGTGTCTGAGTAGTTGTGTCGGTCCGTTGCTTTGGCAACGGGTCGGTGTGTAGCGTAGCTGACAGAGCGTGACAAAAGAAGAATACGAGAGGTTTTGAGTTGTTCTTTGATGGTTTTTTCTGCGTTATTGTTTTCTTTGCTGTGGCACACTGGACTAAATTAATATCAAATCAAATTTTATTTGCATAGCACCTTTCAGCAACAAGGAATTAACGTAGTAATTCCTACATTTCCAGGTTTCATTCTGTGAGTGGAATTGTTCTACCGTTGCAGCGAGGCTATGGACGGCAAGTAAAAAAGAAAAAAAAAAAAAAAGAAGTATTATCTCCAGCACAATACTGGACAATACAGATGTAGAATCTGTAGATTCCAGATTCTACAGAATCTGGAATCTACAGATTCCAGATTCTGTAGAATCTGTAGCATCTACACATTTACAGGTGTAGATGCTAATAGTTTCATCCAGTAGTAAAAAACAAAAAAATCCAAAGCCTTTTTACATGACTTTTTCCCCATTACAGTTAGGTGTCGCATATTGTGCATTGTTCTCCAGAGGTTCAGCATTACTAGTTGTCTCACCGTCTCAGTTCTGATTCCAATTCACAAAACGAGAGCAAACTTAATTTACCACTTCAAAGCTAAAGTTGATGCACCACGAATTCAGTTGAAAGTGCGTAGAGATAAAGGTGGATAATCCTGGGCTAAGCTAGGCGTGGGATGTAGTTTATCTACTCTTTTACTTTTTGTTTATTTACATTTCATATTTCTCTGCCAAAGTTACAATGACTCAGGTTTGGGAGATCAAATCCACTTGACACCGCTTAGCCAAGTCTGAATGGAAACTGAATGTTTTAATTATCTGTAATCGCCTCATTATGAAGAAGCTTGCATTGTCAGCAGGGATTTAGGCTGTGTGTGTGTGCATGCACAAAAGATTTGTCGAAAATGCTTTATGCCCTTTGCCGGATCAAGTTCCAAAAACAAGAACCGACTTACCGCCTGCAATTTACTCCCACAGACTGTTTGCTTTAGTCTTAATTGGAACAATGTAGTGTAACTCTTTACAGGCCTGCTGCCTGTAAACTCAAAATGATCTCAGATCATTAAGATCTCAGAGCTTATTTGACGTCAATGTCAAATAAGCTCTGGTGACATGTTAGCCTTTACTGCGCAAGACAGTATGAATTTGGGTCATTTTTAGCCATCATAAAAATGCAGGTCCTGGGAAAATTTAAGTAGGCTAACTAGTTTGTTATGGTGGCTCGGCGATTAAGGCTTACCCTGATCTAAACCCCATGTAAAAGTCGTGGATTGTACCTAATTTAAGTGGGGATTGAATTATGAGTTTATGTGTATATCTTTGACTCTGTGGATTATAAATTTGAACTTGTGTACAGCTTTAGATTTTTTATTTTCCAGGGGTAGTTAAGGATACTTTATAAATTTCTTTGCACTTGGAATAATTTGAATCTCATTAAACTGCCTTTATTAACAAAGCACCACCCAACATTCTTCAGTAAACATGTTACTGTGTGGAAAAGTGAAACAGAATCTTACGCTTTTATTGCCTACATTACCAATAATAGTTAACCAGGACACTAAACATATCAATTCTTCTTTAGGACACCAGACCCATAAAAATAATAAATAAATAAAGTGTGATTTGTATCACCAACTACGAACAATGTCTGCCATTATTTTCTAACTTATTGATATTTATTGGTACTCTCACTGAACAAACAGGGGAGACAATAGAAAACAAGCCCAGCAACATGGACCGTTTTGGGAGGTTTTAAACATTTATTGGGATTTATGGTGACGCCGATAAATCAAAATTCCTATCACAATGATAAAATTATCGCGATAAATGAACTATACGATAAATGCCCGATAAAAATAAATAAATAAACCTGAGCCTTTTTTTTTTTTTTATATGAATATCGCTTATGATGTCATGACATTGCATTTCAGTAAGACGACGAAATAATTTAAAACGTTGAAACTTTCTTTGAAACTTCTGGTTCTGGACCAGAAAAATGAAGTAATGGTTGAAAGTGAGACATTATTCTTTTACTCTCACTGAAAAATGCTTTAACGGGACTGATCTGATACTAAACCCTTCATCTCTCAAATACAATGTCCCTCGAAATCTTTCCTGAAAGAAAATAATTCATTACCCCTCTTCTCCCCAGGGAATCAGTAACAGATGTAGGGAACATTAATGGCAGACGTGTTCAACCAGAGGGGATAAATGAGAACATGAGGGCTTTTTGGAACCTTTTAAAGGATAGTTAGCATTCAGGAGTCTCTGATGAGTCGAGTAAAACGTGTGATGCGGCCTGCACTGTGCCACCCGAAGCAGTCTAAATAGACTCACGCTACCAGAAGGTCAACGCAATTACTTTAAGGAGGGAAATTTAGGAAATTGAGCCAAGTTAATGGGACAAGTGGAAAAACAAGACTGATGGCAAAGGTCTGACCTGGCATTTGGACGACTTTCATTGCCCAACAGAAGACGCAAACGGTGTTATGTTCAGAGAAGGTTTCAGTTAATCATATTACAGTTTACTGACACTTGGCTGTAGCCTTCGGAGAGTTTTTTTTTGTTGCTTTTAAGCCGCACACTTCAAGTCCAGACTAAAATCTGGTTTGGTTTGATTGTCGCATACATTTAGGGCGTTTTCACACCTGATAGACTGGCAGACGTTGTTCGATTGGGGGCAAAAGTTGCAATATTTGCTTCATTTTCATTGAAATATTTATTTCAATAAAACAAATATTGCAATTTTGGTGATTCTCTTTCATACTGCAGGTATGTTTTTAATGAGGGAATAACATTAGAACACAATGTAAAGCTCTAAAATTATGTAAATCGATTTTTACATAATACTGCCTCTTTAAAACATGACTGAATTGATGTCGGCTGCTGTCCATACGATCACTCAGACCCACTGGTTGACATGCGTCCACGGACAGGGACACAGCAGTGTCTAGTTCCTGAGCAGTATGATTGGACATTTCCATTTTGTCTATGCTTGCATATAAGTGTTTGATAGATTACTGTCGCATCTTCAAGTATTTGGGCGAACCAGCTGCACAATTCTCTTCCTAATATCCACTGACTTTCCCCATCATGTAGATGCCTTAAAATACATCTATAGGAAAAGCCTCCGATTGACACAAATCTGACAGTCAGCCTTTCTGAGGTTTTTAAAGACGCAACTTCTCAATCTCAAAAACATTTTCTCGCCACCTTTTAGCAAATAGAAATATTTCTGTTTATTCCATCTGACCTAAAACGAGAGAAATTTGGTCAGATTCAACTTCAGACAGCGAGAAAAAACAAAACAAAAAAAACCCCAACAACAACACATGAACGTGTCTTTTTACTCGGTGTATGCAAGCTTCTGGTTTCAACTGACCTCTGATGCCATTTTGGAAACACATTTGGCAGGACAGTCAGTGAACGCACCGTTTCCAGATGACTCCCCGCGGCTCTTGTGAAGTCGCCAGCTATCGCCGCTGTCATCTCTCAGCTCTTATCAGTCAGCCATGTCCAGAAGGCAAAACAATTTCATTCTGAATCCAAGGCACGCTACTATATGTTTACCCCATCTAGCATGCAACGATCACTCAGACCCACCGGTTGACATTTTCATTAGTGTTTTTTAAATTTTTTTTATATGTAACAGAATGGATACAAAGTCAGTGAGTGACCTTTACATTGGAGTTTTATGCGAGACATTAACATGACAGTGTGTAATACTGACGTGAAAGAACCATTTGTATGGTTTTACAAACAGAAATCTGAAAACTGCAGGTGTATTCTAGCATGATGTGTGCAACTATAGCTGCAAGTCCTTCACATTGTGCATTACACTGTAGAATGTAATTGTACGGAATTACATTTTTGTCAATTCCTCTTTAAATAGACATAATCTTAGCTAGAGAGTTAAGTTTCTGAATTTCACTTCCCACAGATTGTCCATCAAATTTTGGTCTAGAAACTACCTGTGTTTCCATTACAAATGTGTGTAAAACTTTGTCAATAATGGACTAAAAAAAAAAAAACAATTTCGCATTTGCAGCATTCCCATTACATAAGAAACAATTAAAATCATATGAATAACTGTCACACAACAAGTCACTGAAAAACATGCTGTGCCATGAGCCTCCAACTACTTCCTACTGTCTTCTTCGTGGTTTGCGCCAGTGGAAACATCTGGTTGTTGATCATGTGACTCGTGCGATGTGAAAAAAGTGTTTCCGTTGCAGTTTTGTGAAATAAACCCATTTCAATGAGGCCAAAAAACCCAGCTCATATAGTGGCAAAACACCTTATAAAAAAAAAAAAGTTTTTTCGAATTTGGCATGTTTCCATTAAGGAAATTTATTTTTGAAATGTCAAATTGTGCAATTATAAGGTCAAAGGAAACAGCTACTGACTGAGCACATGCTTTGATCTAAACCAGTCTACTGTAGATCTTGGTGTGTGTTCAGGGTTCTTCTGGAAAGTGAACCTCTCCCTCTGTTTTGCAGAGTGTAGCAGGTTTTCCTCCAGTATTGTCCCGTATTTTGCTCCATCCAGAGTCCTATTAACTAAGCTTCCCTGTGCCAAGCCCTGCTTTGTGTCATGATGTATGTTGGTGGAGGACGAAGAACTCTGAAGAAGGGAGAAGGGAGTCTAAATTAGATGAAATCTTGAGAGAGAGGAACTAGAACCTACGTAACACAAAACATGAAGATCTGGTGAAGTCTCATCATTTCATCTGATCAAGGGAAGAGTCTTTTCTCAGAGCAGATGTGTCAAGGGTTCATAAATTGGTAAATCTGACAAACACGACATGAATCTAAAAATTTTGTTCCTCTGAATCAGAAGACGTCTTTCCTGGCAGTTGCGTGAATGTTTGTGCAGCATCTTGGTGGTGATCTTCTGTGTCTGGAGTTTGCCCAGCGTCGGAGCGCAATGTTTGCTCGTGAGAATGAATTTAAAAAAAAAAAACAAAAAGAAAGAAAGGAAAAACAACAAGACTCCATCTGAGCATGACTCCCCTGCGAGAGCTCCGTGTTTACATCCATCTTGGCCTGTTAATTACCTGCATGTCTCAGGAGTTCTTTGGTTTCGTCCCCCAGCGATGACTCGCGTTGAACAACCATATTTCATGAATTCATTGATCTTATCATTAAATTGCCTTAATTGCCTTTATCGCTGTGAGCATTACCGGCTTTGTTCAGGACCAGCTTTAATCTCTAGACTTTCAAAGAAATAAAAAATAAAAACACACAACAGGGACACGTATGTAAAAACAACGGCGCGGTCCCGCTGTGGGCCGAGGCGTTTTCACGCGAGTCCTCTGCACGGAAGAACAAGTGACTGATGGGAAAGCCCTTTGTTGTTCCGTGACGGTGAATAGGGGTATTTAAGTTAGATCTTCTCGATAACTTGTGGGTTGTGGCTGCGGCGCTCAATTGCCTTTTGCAGAAGAATTGCTTTGCTTTCAGCGTTGCCATTAAGAATTTCTCTGCAAAGCGTAAAATAAGAGATGTGAAAATGTGGCTAGAGTGACCTCAAAATATAAACTCAAAAAAAAATATTTATTTCCTATTCTCCAAAAACAATTTCTGAAGAGCTTTGGGGTTAGTTTTTGTTGAAACAAGTGAATTTACGTGATTTGTCTCAAGTTTGCAAAAGCATTCATATCTAAACTTTTTTTTTGTTTTTATTTATTTTCTTTACATTTTGTCATATAAATAGAACATTCAGTTGGATTTATTGAGATTTCACATACCAGACAGACAAACACAAATTAGATGATCACTGACGTTGAGCAAGTGTAATTTTTAACACTTTCTACCAATCTAAATCAGAAAACAAAGTGCATAAACCCCTACATAAAATCATGGGCAACCAATTACCTTTACATTTCAACAAATTTTCAAACATAGTCCATGTAAATGTAATCTAACAGTTTCATGATGCCCTATGTTGCTGATGTAAACTTGCTACTGAAGAAAAGAAAAAAAAAAGCTAAAGAATAAAAACGCACAAATGCAGTGATGTTTGTGGACGTACACGACATGTGAAAAAGTTACAACGATATGAATACATGTACATTACACTGTATACAGTTGCAGGTACATGTATCGTGAATCATTATGGTAGGATCCTAATGATATCTGCTCTCCTGCCTGTTACTGGGAGAACTCCACGTCTTGATGAAGCCTGTCTGACCAAAGCCCTGATCAGGCTGCAGGCCTCATCACAGCCAATCCGTTATGTGCCTGAGAAATCAGCTCTGTGAGTCCGATGGATTCACCAGGGTTTTGCTACACAGTAAATCATCTTTAGAGCTCACCTTTTATATTTTTATTACACCTGTTTCCTATTAGACTGCTATCTGCGCTGGTTTCCCTCCACCCCCTGACATTTACCTAATAAATAAGATGAAAATGGAACTGGCTGGGATTCAAAATGCCTTTTTCATAGCTTAGTTTGTCTTTCAAAGAAATGGAAAACTAATTAAAAGCGCTACTGAACACTTTCTACAGAGCTTGCTCTAGAAATTAGAAGACAGCAGATTTCAAGACAGGAATACCTGAAATTGTTGCTATTGACAGAGGATCATGTATTGTGGTTTTAACATGTTTTTTATATGCATTTCTATGACATTTCATAGCATTCCAGTAATTTTAGTTGGAAACATACCATATTTGTTCATAAAAACACCAACTGAACCAGTCAGAGGTGAATCTTTTCAGATAGTTGTTTAAGTAGGGATTAAGAAGTTTGTGATGTTAGAAAAAATAGGAAGTTGAAATATTTAAAACACCCCATATTCTAAATGCACCAGGAGAATTACTGCCAAATCGCTTCAGTTTATTTATATAGCGCCAATTTACAACAAACGTCATCTGAATGCGTCTTTACAAGACGACAAGATCCGGTTCATAGTCGGTGTAAATGCCACAGATGCACATGGTCTCATTTTGCGACCCGCCTGGGACGTTCCAAAGGACACATTATAACATGAATACCTGATTTATAAAAACATTAGAAAAGGCTGAAGACAGTTTTCATTCACCTGGCTTAAAATTCACAAATACTTAACTGTTCCTGCTTTCCAGGTTCCAAGTCGGATTTTAAAGATTTTAACACAAGTCACAGAAAACCTTTTCCTTCAGGTCAGAAGCAAACCATATAAAATTTATTCAACACTTGGCATCATATTATATGGACTGGACACTAAGGCCAGCTCTTTCAATGTCAAGCCAGCCGCTTTGCTCTACGTTAAAGGCCCATTTATGGTTTCCATTTGGAGCCACTTCATTGACCTGCATGCAGCAGGCGGAGGCGATAACATGGTCCTGATAAATCTGATTGAAAGCAGCGAACCCTACACCTCGGCTTGTTGTCTGGAAATGGAGAGCTGCGCAGCTTGTTTAGCTGACCTTTCCCGTCATTAATCAGGCAGGCAAAGCGAGACTCTGTGAGGGTCTGACACCAAAACCCCACTACAGGGAGGCCTTCAAATACTGTGCAGATCATTTCTAATCGATGTCGACATCCTAATGAGATAGGACGGTCCTTCCATTGCACTTTCTGCATGGCGAAAAAATTATTTTTCCAATTTATGATTTGTGATTTTTTATTTTATTGTTTCTTTGGTAAGGACAGATGCACAAAATATGTAATGCCTGCACCACAATGTGGCTAATTTGCAACACACGTCACTAGGACCTTTAACAGTTGGTTAAAGTTAAGGTCGACAGTAAATACAACAAAATTGTGAAAATTATATATAGCAGTATTTGTAGAACTACTGATGAAGTTCAACCTCTGGTCAAAACCGTTTAAAAAGAGCTTTGTTATGCATTATCACTAGTTGCATTTCCATTGACCGTATAAACTGCAGTTTGACATTTTGGAAATAAACTCGCGTCTTGGAAACACACCAATTTTGGAAAAACTTGTCAATAAAGTTTTGGTATTAGGATCAGGTGGCCTTTTTTTGGTCATATCAAAATTGGTTTAGCTTGCAAAACTGCAATGGAAAGACTTTGTGTCACATGAGTCACATGATCAACAACTGCATGTTGCCACTGGTACAAACCATGAAGACGACAGGAAGCAGTTGGAGGATCATGGCGCAGAATGTTAGTGACTTGTCTTGTGAACAAACATATTCACAGGTGATTTTAATTGCGTTTCTTATTTAACGGAAACACCGCAATTGCAAAATTGTGTTTCTTTGACAACAGCAGAATATTGACAAGGATTGGCGCACATTTGTAGTGGAAGCACAGCTAGAGTTGATGTTAAAATTCGGCAATCATCTCTCATCCATGTGTTTGGTCAAACATACTGTTACTTGGTGAGATTAAACTTGTGCCATGTGTTCATGATCTGGTTTCATAGTCAATTTGAATTGGGTCCAGATAGCTCACACATCAAGAATCTTGGGTTTTCAAAGGGCAATACTTGGAAAGTGAGTGATGAACCCTTCCAATTTCACACAGCAGCTTTGCATCTGCCCGTAGGCTATCATTGACAAGATACCCACCGTCCCTTGTAACTTGAGAGTTGGCGACTTGGTCACATAAGAGAAGCTTGACTGGTAGACCAAAAGAGGGTTCAAACGTCACCTTTCACAGGGGGAGACTTCATGCAGGGTAAGACAGACGTGAGAGTGAGAAGACGCCATGAAGATCGCGGCGGCTCCCTCTGAAGGAGCAGCCGGCCAGCTGCCCGCAAGGAGATTAAATTTCCCTTCAACTTGTTGCCTAGTGCTAAATAAATGCTGGCATGTTGTGGAGGGACACCCAACACTCGGGGTGGAAGAGTTGCTCACTCAGAGTTGTTCACGACCTCCAGTCTCTCAACCTTCCTCTGCCCTCGTCATTCACTCTCCCGCCGGTGGGCTGCCAGCCTTCCCTGGGCACACTCCTGCATCAAATGCAACTTGCCAACGATTGTTTGGCTCACTGGGACCAGTCATTTCATTGATCAGGAGCAACTCACACGCATATTTATAACTTCTCCACATTTTCTCACTTTACAACCACTAACTTGCAATGGAGTTCATTAGTTTTTTTTGGTTGATGTTAAAAAGACATCTGGTAGTCCGGTAGACTCGGTTCGATTGGGAGCCAAGATTACGCCATTTGTTACATTTTCACTTGGTGCGGTTCTCCTTCACACTGCACTGTCAAAAGATCCAAGTTAATAGGAAAACCTGTTCACCCTCCTCGCCTGTGGTGGAGCTGCAGGAAGGAAATGACACGAAAACCTGAGCAGACGACATGAGCGCAACTTCCTTCTTCGCAAAATGTAAACAAAAATGGAGTAGTGCCAGATTTTAGCGGTTGTAGGATTTCTCTTTTGTCTTTGGCATTACAGAAAGCTACGCACTATAATGCGCTTCCTGCTTTTGGAGTCGTTTCTGGTGCCATTCGAATGGATACAAATGTAAACAGCCCAGCGTTCATTTTAATCGAATCGAGATCTAGCTTTTTAGGTGGACCAGAGTTTGCTTTTTTGGTCCGTATCAGAGTTCAATTGTGCATTCACACCTCCGCAAAGGAACAGCGCTTTTAAGACAAACAAAGTAGAGTTTGACAAAAAAAAAAAGGCCTGGCAAGAATGCATCCTGAACCATCTTAAACACTACTCAAAAAAATGTAAAAAGTAGGCAAACCTAATGCTTAGCCATCCACAAAGACTAAAGGGCCACACAAAGAGAAACGTATCCAGAGCAGGCAGCCAAGAGACCTGCAAAGATTCACAGCTCAAGTGAGAGAATCTACCGAAAGAGCAGACAGAACATGATGAAACAGCTGTATCTTCATAAACTTCAAAATATTGAATTATTAAGGCAATATTTTAGATGTGCATCCTAAAAAAAAAAAAAAAAAATCTTTATGCAAAGTATTTACATAGTGAGATTGAACATAAATGGAGATTTTTCAGATATCTATAAAAATTAGAAAACCATCCATCAAATAAAAAAAGAGAAAAAAAAACTCAAGCTATTCTGACAGTTGTGTCAAAAATGGAAAAAGTTCAATAGATGTGAAGAACTTTCTAGGCACCGTTTCAAAGTGATGCAGTTCATGATTTGTGGTGCATTTTAAAGGATTATTTGTTGGCCCTCGAACAATTTAACCTCCTCCCTTCAGTCATGAGCTTTCGACTCATGCTGGTCAACAACTACACAATGTTTCATTATTTTCCTAATTTGAAGGAAGCCAGAATAAATTTCTTACGCTGCACCAAAAACCTTTTCTCTGAGAGAAAGGTCTGCCCATTCCTCGCTAACTGGCTTCCATCGCACAAAGGGAATTTATCATGAAAGCAGCAATCGATAACTCTCGCCCTACGCCCGACAAAGCAAGACTACTACAGCGAAGTCGGATGCTGAGCTCTGAGAACGGGAGCGGAGGGGTACCAAAGGAGCTAATTAGAGGCTGAATGTCGGCTATCTTGTTAGCCCACACCGAGCTGTGGGAACGGCGCTAATGAGACCAACTTAGACGGGCTGTTACTGCAACACGAAAGGATCACTCCGCTCCCTAGTCCCGCATGCTTCTGTAATCATTCAGGTAATACATATTTAATGTTTTATATTCTCCTCTGGAGCTTCCCGCCGGTAGCCGAGGAGTCTCCGGCAGCTGCGCGAGCCCTACATGCAACTTCCTGTCGAACAGCATGCAGGCTCCTTCAGAAAAAGGCTCCCGACATTCCTGAGGCGTGCAGCGCGCCCTTCATGGAAATGAGATTCATGTCTCATTAAAGTCAAATACAGACGCTTGGCTTGTTTTAGCGCTAATGCGGTTTCATCTAAAACTCCAGCAGACTAAAAAAAAAAACTCTGCTTTTTTTTTTTTTTTTTTAACTGGAACTTGTTGAAAGTTGCTTGTTTTGCTGATTAATCTGGTAATTACCAATTAGCTGCAGTAATGGCTTGCATCCAGACAGCCTGTAGAGCAGCAGGCCTGTTTTATCTTCATTAGGTGGAGGGAAGTTGAGTGCAGCGAGGCACATTTTTTGCTCCTTACTCCAGGGATAGGGCTTGGCAGCAGGTCGGTGCTTCGAATCAGACTTGAAGGTAATTCCTTCGTCTTCCTCTTCCTCTGCCGATTTGTTGCTATTAGATCACATAATTTCAGCTGAATCTCACGGGAGAAGTTAAAAAAAGAAAAAAGATATTTCCTAAACTGAGTACTTTTTTTTTCTCTGCCATGCATTTGGAGGGGAAAAAAAAAAGCAGTTTCAATCAACATTTTTACATTTATATTACTGTATTTCAAACTCATGTCTCAAAAAAGCTTTGAAATGTTAATTACAGGAAACCATAAAATGTGCACAGAGCCTTTTTGAACTTATGTATTTTCCATGTAATGTCCTATACAAATATAAGTAAAGGTTTGCTTTTTTTTTACACATTTATACAGTACTACATTTTAAACACAATATTTTTTATACTGTTTAGAATTTTGCACAATTCTTCTAGAAACTACAGATGCAAGACAAAAAAAAAAAAACATTCAAAAATGCATTTCCCTCACATACACCATAACCCCGTAAAAAAAAAGCTAATATTAAGCAATCAGGTCAATTTGCAAATCACAAATGATTACAGATGAGGACGCACCGATCCACTTTTTTCTCTTTCGATACTGATATCTGAGGTTTTGTATCAGCGGATACCGATACGATGCGGAAACTGATGAATTGACTTAAAACTTAAAAAAAAAAAAAAACAGAGATACTGTACTGAATTAGAGTCATCGGTACCAGTGAAGCACAATAAAATACACCAAAAGTTTCACAAGGTTGGTCAAACAGGTAAAACAACAACTTTAATTCATTTAGTCCGTGCAGTTAGGAGTGCAACAGTGAACTAGATAAAGAAACAGAAGAAGGAAACTCCAAATGTATTCCAAATATAATGTAAAATAAATAAAGCACGACGTCACTCACAGCACAAAGCGCAGATACAGATATTAATATCGTATTGGTGCATCTCAAATGACAATGAAACTAGCATTAATAAACACAGGAAAGAAACTAAGAAAAACTGAAAAGATAGTCATACAAGCAAGGAGAGGTGTCAATATTCCATTACAAATCTAGTTATTGGTTTACATTTAGATTCAAAATATCCATCTTAAATTTTTTTTGCAAAATCTTCCATAATGTCGACCTTTTTAATTCCGTCTGTTCATGGCAGTCTTAACCAAAACGTTTTAACACATTTCTCTGCAAACATAAGCGAGACTTAAATACTTATTGTATTTATTCAGTGTATCCCTTGGAACTAAAATATATAGATGGATCCAAATATGAAGCCACCCTTAAGATATTCTTTATATCCATTTGCACATGGAGCCTTTTTAACACAATCTAAGAGACTAGGCAAACTCAGAGGCCAAGATCTGCGGCTCTGTCAGCCGCCTCCCTCAGCTTCACGCGCTCCTCAGCAGGGTAAATATTTACAAATGTGCGCTCAGAAACATCTGCTGCGGTTTGGGCTGCGGCAGCGTGCGGCGAGACGAGGCTCATCCTGGACTCATGGGAACGTATACGCGGTCTCGGGTTCCATCTGCTCACCTCGAGCCTCCGGTCCCAGATGTATGCCGTGATGCAACACAGATGAGCTCAAAACTTGCATAAGCCTTGCGTAAGTATTCGTGCTCTTTGGATTTTTCTCCCCTCCCCCCCACACACACATTGTTGATTTTGAGACAACCTTCGATGTGTGTTTAGCGGTATTAATTAGAGGAAGGCAAATTTGCTTTTGCCAAATTTTCAGTTAGGCAAAAGCAGTGAATGGAGGCGACACGGCACAGACGCAGAAGCAGGTGCTCAGGTCAGGTAAGACCAAGACTGGAACTTTTTATTTTTGCAAAACATTACCGCATCAGCAACTATAAGAAGAGATTGGTTGCTGAAACTCCAATCAACATCAGCTGGTGAAAAAATATCAAAACGTATCTTACGACATGAGGATTCCAGCCTTCTTGAATCTGCTTGTTCGACCAGAGAACACAAACACACACTGGATAGGAGACAGAGAGAGCATTAAAACGCCAACAGGTGCACACACACACATGTCCCGCTAAAGGCTTTTTCATGCTCTGCTCTGGAAACATAACTGACTGTGCTGGGCACACAGTGTGTGTTGGTGCCCAGTCAAATGATGAGGTTTGACAGAGTGAGCATGTGGGACATAAAAGACTACCGGAAGGTGGGACGCCTGCTAGGATTTAGACTAAGCCCCTCGGCCATACCAGGAAGATGTCCTGTTTCCCCTGTAAATCAAACTTTAAACAATTTTTTTAAAGACTGGAAGATGATCTTCCAGGGCTAATAGTCCGAAGTGGTGAGATAATGGGATTATTCCAATTTTTTGTTGTCCTCTTGCAAAGACCGCAGGATTACTGGTTTCACTAAAAGCATTCAAGGATTCAGAAATCATTTCGACTTTCTTTAAGCAAGTCTATCCTTTGGTTTAGATTTGCGGCCCCAGCCCCATCTGAAATTCGTTCCATAATTTTTTGCTTGATGGTCGGTTCGGTCTTCGGTGGCACATCTCATACCGCACATACAATACAGAGAAAACCAAGCGATATAAAGCTGTGTTAGTCTGATTATTATAGTACAATTACATAGTTTAACTTGTTTGATCAAGTTCATTGGTTAAAATAGGTTGCAGTTCAAAGTGTTCTACATCATGAAAGCATAAATATAAACATCATGAGTTTGATTCCACAACGATCTGTTGAGAAAATAAAGGAAGCAGGAGGAAGAAGTTAAAACTAATAAGTGCAGCGCGATGCATGTGGCCTTATAGCTTAGGAGGCCTGCACTGGCTCCCGGTTCAGTGGGATCCTTTACCACAGGCAGAGTCAGTCAGACACCAACCCACCAACCGGTGCTGTCTTTTTTTGAGAGAGAGTACTGCCAAGTCCTCCTCACATGGTTTTAGTGACTGGGTCAAGGATAAGAAGCAAGAGCTACTCTTATCTGGCCCAAAGGGAGACCCTGGAGAGCCCTGATCCACCAGGCTTATCACTCAAGAGCCCCATGCTCACTCATTAACTACCCAGTAGACCCTGCCTGCTCTTTTTTCCTGCTCCCCCCCTTGCCTGTGGTGGCACAGCACCAAGAAACACTGAAAGAAATTACAAAAACCTCTGAACAAGACACTGAACACAACTTTCTTCTTCATATAACAGACAAAAATGGAGTGGTGTGAGATTTTAATCGTTTATAGGATTTCGTTCTTGTTTTGATGTACTACGAGTTATTTCTCCTGCTAGCGCTAAACTCGAGTGTTTATTTTGGTTGCATTTACCCGGAATATGATGCACTACAATTCACTTCCTGCTTTTGGTGCGGTCTCTGGTAAGCTTGCATCCGCATATGCATGCAAGCCGTGTCAGACTTCACTTTGACCGAACCAAGACTTGAGTTTTAAGGCGGACCAGAGTTGGCTTTTCGGCTCATATTAGAGTTCGATAGAGTGCAAAAGTAGTCTATAGCATCTGTTGCGCAATGCGACAAAGGGGAGAATAACTGAGCTTTTGATTGAGAAATTATGTATATACACTGATAGACACACTGACTATATACACAGGTATATAGGTATACCTTTGTATACCTTTGTATACCTATATACACAGGTAGAAGTGAAGTGTTCCTTCCACTTCTACCTGCTTTTGGCAATGCCCTGTAAAAACCTCCTGACCTAATGATCGCTCCTTTCCCACACTGGCGTGAGCAGGGGCCCCTGGCACCAAGGACTAATAAAGTAAAAGTTTGGACGCCTCATCGGCCTGACAGTTAAAACCCCAAACTGCAGCTACCAGCCCACTGCACACCCCCAGCATGAATAATTCTTGTGTAAGTGAGCTGAGCAGCCTCCCACAGCTGCAGTGAATGTGTGTTTTTATGAGCTCTGGCATGGTACCAAGGTAATGAGCCCACCTCCATTAGCGCCGCTTGCTTGCTGGATCAGGTAAGGGTGGGAATGCATGTCTTTATTGGGTAAGCTGCTTGGTTTCAAGTTACTTTGCAATTAAAGTAAAAAATGCCAATTAAGAAGTGGATGATGGAGGATTTCAACAGAAGTGTTTGCATCCTGTAGCCCAAACCTATACAAAAATAAGCACATAAAATATTTTGAATAGATGGAGAAATATTTTCTACATTGTGGCAGAAAATTTGCATTAATTTTAAGATTTGAAAGCAAATCTGACAAAATGTACAGCAAGGGCTTCCAGTGCCTTGAACTGGCCCGTCATATTAAAACACCTCCACCCCCCAGCAAAAACAAAAAAGCAAAAACATTGTCATTTGTAGTTGTAAGTTGATAAAAGTTGAAAAGAATCAAGGAGTACGAGTGCTTTCGCAAGGAATCTAAAGAGTGTTTTAGCTTTTAGCATGTAGGCTACGTCCACAAAGCAGGTGAATGGGACCCAAGTCCGATTTTTGATGTTATGTCCAAGTTCTTAGTTTTATCTGGGGATAGCGAGATGCTTAATTTTGATACCTTGCATGTCAAGAGTCAGAACTCACTTTTTTTGACCATACCCGACTTTTTCATGGCAGTCTGAACGACCCAATTTTTTCCGACCCCCAAAAAGTCTGATCAGTCCATTACTGGGCTAAATTCCTATTAAATTCCTTCATCTTCAAGCTCAAAATGATTGGGGTTGAAGATGAAGCTTCAGTGTGAAACGATGAATCGGAAGAGGGTCTACATAATGGTTGAAGGCCAACATTGAAGAGGAAATCCAGGCGATGTGTTGGCGTTCTGTGAGAGTGTGTTTTTAGAGTTTTCCTGCTTGTAGTGGGCTGGTAAAACATTAGATTGAAGAACTCTGAACAGAGTCAGCACAAATGAAAGCTTGAAGAACATGAATCATTTTAACTAAGAGGACGAAGATTCACGATGAAATCAAAACTCTAGCCAACAAAAAAGGTTGACCATCGGACACAGTCTGGTTGTCCAAATGCTCCTTAAATCACCAAAGACTGATTAGACAACTGCCACCAGGTGTGCAGTACACCAGGAAAAGCCACACCCTCCAGCAGAGATCCGCTGTTCAGGGAAGAGTCCTCGCACATCCTCAAAAAACACACACCAGAAACTTGACAGCTTGAGTGTTCTGTTCCTGTCTTGTAAAGTACGACATGTTTACTGTTGGTATTGCCATTTTGTTGGCAGACATGCATCAAGGCTTACCGGATACATGGCAGACTTTAAAGTGTGAAACATGAAGCAGTACACTGCAGAAAGAAATGAACAGCCTGCAAAGTACAGTATAACCTATAAAAGTCATTGTTAGCAGACACCAATACGTCTTTTGCGGGAAAGGACAAAAAAGTTGTTGGGTGATGAATTGCAGGACTTGGAAATTGAATGTGGGGGGTTCCTCCCTCCTTCGTTTCCATTAAAATCACAAGCAGAGTAAATGCCCCCCCGGGTTTGTGGTATTGCTTTACAGTGAACTCCATGAAACGGTCCCGGCCCCCCGGTAGTCTGTTGAGCAATAGCTCGGTCTGCGCAGATACGTAGACCGAGCTCCTTGATGACGGACTGACATGACAATGGGGAGCTTTTAAACGCTGATTTAAAGGAAGAGCTGAAGCTTTGTCAGCGCGTGGATAAGCAACAGTTGTAGGGTCAAAGTCTCACCTCTCCAGCTCTCGCCATGTTAAACATGAGTCAGGATTTGTGGAGACGCTGTTCATCAATTTTATGGGGGTCAAGTGGCCACGGCTGTGCTGCGAGGGGGTGAAGGGCTAATGTCTCAATGTTCATTGACCTACAGCTAGACCTATGGTTATTCATGTCACCTCTGCGCCACCTTTACTCCTTTGTCATTTTTAAAGCAATAAAGGAGCTTTAAAAATGAAACGCCCTGCAGGACGTTCATCATGCACAAGTTTCTTCAACTGAACTCGTTGTGGAGAACTGAATCACCTCAGTTGCTGCTCGCTTACTTTAATCGGGCATTACAGCCTGGGTACAAAGTTCAGCACCCCATATTTGAAGGTTTATTATTCCTTTACATCTGAGCTGTATTTAGTTAAATGGACATGCCCTTATTACTGCACGGTATTGATTTACATGCTGTTGACCTTTTTAAAAGTGCCACGGTGATGGATTTATTTTTTTTAGAGACAAACATGGTCACATGTTTATAGCAGAGTATTAGAGTCGTGCAAAGAAAAAATGAAAATAAAGTCATAAAATACTGAGAATAAATCCATAAAATGAGAATAAACTCAGAAATAAAGTCATATTACAAGAATAAAATATCTTGAGAAGTCATATTTTCAGAGTCAAGTCATCCACAACCAGAGCTACAATGTAATGGTTGATATTAAGGCACAGAGTTTCCCCCAGTGTATTATAAGCCTGGCAGGCCACCAGGCTTTACTTGTGCCCCCACCAGGCTAAGTATTGCTTATTTATTAAAGTCTTTTTAAAATGTTTGAATTTTTTAAGGCTTTCTTTAGTAGGTGTTCCGATATTAATCCCCCAATCTTTCAATAACACATAATTATCAAGTGATATTTCCACATTTTCTGTTAACTAAACATTTTTTTTAACTCAAAAACACGACGGACTGTTGGAACACCAGGCTAAGCAAGTTTTCTGGGGAAACCTTGAGGCATATCAATGTCTTGGAAATGTGTGGACAGTAAAAGTCCACACCTAAATCCAATTTGGAGTCTGTAGCAAGACTGAAAAATTGACGCTCACAGACCGTCTCCATCCTATCTGACTGAAATCAAGCCAACATGTTAGTGTCTAGATGTGCAAAGCCGGTACAGACATAGCTACCCCAAAAATATCTGCAGTTGCGGTTGCATTTATATTCCAAGTCAATGCAACAATTTTCATATTTTTATTTCAAACAATCATTTCCTTTCTACTTCACAATTATGCACTAGGTTTGGTTGATCTGTCACTTCAAATCTTCAAATCCCAATTACAGTTTGTGGTTGAAAAAGTTCGAGGGACAAACCTAGATCACTAACATTATTACAATATAGATAGTCATTACTTGGAGGTTTATTAAAAATAAATAAATAAAGTTGGAAATGACCTCAGCTGTCACAGTTCAGTTTTGTTTCCTGAAATCTGTTGCAGCCACCAGCTGACACAAATTTCTCCACCAAAGTTTGTTTCAGCTAATCAGTCAACGAACACAAGTCACAGCAAACAAAATGTCCCAGCAGCAATTATCAGTCAATAATGAGGCTTTGTTCTATTCCTAACTATAATCAGAGACCCATTGTCTAAAAAACAAAGAATTTCAGCTTGACAAACTTGCAGTAAGCTCTGGGCTCAACTTGAGGTGGGTAATTCTACTATAGAAATATGAGTTGGACACATGTCACAGCAGCAGTTTTCTAGGTGACCCAAACAAGTTTTGAGAAAGTGTTCTGGTCAAGCTCAGCTATGTTAACTTCAGTTGTAATAAAAATGTTATAAATTTGAAAATTTTACTTCCTAATTTAACACATTGAAATTGGGCCTCTGTCGCTTTAAAAGCCCCTGCTCACAACATCACTCCTCTATTAATCTTTTAAGAACATTTTTGCCAACCGTGCACTGAAAAGTAGCTCGTATTATGAGCTCAGCTGATCTTCCACCAGGTGTTTGCTAATTGCTAGTGGCTAGTCTTTAGGAGCTGAATGGGGGAGTCGCAGGGGAGGGCTGTTCTGTGACACTTGAAAACTGAATCTCCAAGGAAGAGGTGCATCCAAAGGCGGAGCTAGGTCCACCCAGGCGTTTTTGAATGGCCATGGCTGTTGAATGCATAACTTGTTGTACTAGGACTTTTAAATTAGAACTAAACCAACTTATATACATTTCCACTGATATGGACCATGAATGTTTTCCAAGTCCTGCAATTTCAGCTGCTCTCTTGGCTCTGTGCCATTTTGTGGTTTCTTTTATTTATTTGATCAACACTTATTCCTTTACTACAAATAACCTGATTTATTGATTTATTTGTGTGTTGTGGGCATACGGTTTGAACTTCTTGTTAACAGGCCCATTAGAAACATATCTACAAAGAGAAAGGTTAACATACATCCTTGCTTCATTAATTCAAAGGATAAATTTAGTTGAAGGCTTTGTGCATGTCTGCAGCAAGAGCGCCAGTAAATTTGTCCAAGTCAAATTAGGAAAGGAAATGCTCACTTTTTATAACCAGCAGTCTCGCTCCTTTCATTCAGGATTTCCAATGGGGCCCCTTTGACGGACATATAAGTTATAATCAGGCTCTATGGGGTCATTCTGAGTGACAGCGTAAAGCAACAGAGGTTAGCAGGGATTGGGTAGCCTTGCCTCTTATTTCCTTCCAGGCGACATGATCCTGCCCCTGCCTTGCATGCTTGTCTCAAGCCAGCAGACCCCCAGATGGGACCCAGAGTGAGGTCAAGTCACAGCACAGATCTTAGACACCTCCTTATACATTCTGCACATACCAAGCCCAGGGCACCCACAACAGGACCAATGCACTTGAACTTCCCTGTCGCTTCATAGAGGCAATGCTGGGCTAAGACTGTTTACTGTCACGTATAGCCAGCAGTCAGGTGCTGTTATCATTAACATGCTTAATCTCCTTCTTGACAATGCGCGTGCTGGAGCGTAACATTTATGGCAGGAAGTGTTCTGAAGCAAGAAGACTTAAAAGAACTCACGCGAACTAACCACCGCCTAAATGATAGGAATAAGGTTTTGCTCTCTGTGTCGTCCCCTGAACAGTGGCAGTTCCAGGTCACCCTGCTAAAATGTTTTGCCCATGGGAGCCAAACTACTGGACTGCACTGCTGCATTCTGATAATGAGAGATTTGTTGTGATTTTCATCAATGTCAACAAAGGCCCATTGAACCCTCTGCTAAGCAACGACCTTCTTCTGGCGACGGCCTCTTGCAAAGTGGCTGAAGGAGAACAAGGTGAACGAACGAGATAAGGATGAATCAAAGTTGTGCTCTATGGGAGTTCTGTCAAACAACGCAGGTCTTTGTTTAAAAGGGGAGGTCAGACTGCTGACAGACACACAGGTGGGGGCTAAGGCCGCTGATGGACGGAAAATAAGAGACGAAACGGGTTCTGAAAGGAACTGATTCCAGGTCATGGTGCACAAAGTAAGCTGTGTGATTTCTACACCTGACTTCTTTGAATGTCATGCAAATCTAGCCATTGATCATCTAGAATAAGAGGTTTTACACACAGCTGCCTAACCCTTTCCTAACCCTAACCCAACAGCTGGTTTGTACAGACTTCAAAAACTTGAATGGGGCAATAAAACAGCTTTTCTATCAGCCGGTTCAGGCAGATGGTGATTTTGGCCATTTCTCATGAAAGGCAGCATATTTTAATCATACATAAACTTTTTGGAATGTTTCAAGACTAGTTCAGTCGTGAATCAAAGGCCGCACCTTCGATGGTCTTGCCTTACTGTCTTAAGCTTGAAACGCATTTACTATTATAAAAAAGGTTAAACCCCAATACCATCACTTAAAACAGGTGCTGATAACAGATCATGTATGTAGAAACAAAATTCATGAAAGTTACAGTCCTGAATGAGTTCAGACTTGCTGGGCATTTCAGAGTATAAAAAGTTAGGGTGGGAAACTTAGAATGACTGTTGTGACCTCCAGTCTTTCAGATGGCGCTGAAACTGTGGAACTCTTGATGCCGAGTGGGAAGACGTAACCATAGGAAAGTTTTCACAGCTCTGTGGCATAACATTACATCCAGAACTGCCACTTCAAACTTTACGGTGGAGGAAAAAAAACAAGTTGTATGTTCAAACTGACTGTCCACGTCTCTCAGCTTGGCAATGATGGGACAGACCGTCGCATTGTGGAAACATGTTTTACATTAAGAAGATTCATGTTCAGATGAGCTTTGGAAAAACAGACACCATGTTTTCTATGACAGGATTTTAGAACAACGTGTATCTGTTAAAGCAACTTGTCCAGAGACGAGAGCAAAACTACATTGGAAAACATTACAAACGACAACGATGCAGAAAATGAAATGCTGGTCCGTCTTGCTTGTAGACATGACCTGTTCCCCAAAGGAATGTTTTCATAGTATTGAAACAAAAAATGTGAGGAGCCCCCACCCCCTACTGTTCCTACACAATAACAAATGTTTAGTCTACACAAAGAGTGAGAAAAATGCTTGGTTTCACAAATGTATAAGATTAAATATCTATATTTTTAGGAAGCATAAAACAACCAGAGATCACAAATCTCAAGGATTTTTAAAAAGTAAAGATGCCCATAACCACTGGAAATAAACATGCTTCAACTGACTGAAGGTCAGATACGTCTTTTTAAATTACCAGGATATGAGGTTTTTTGTGACTTCCTGTCCAGACAGTTTGAGGGCTATAGGAAACTGGACCACAGGGTTTTCTCTCCACACCCCTGCTGCTACCATTTGCTGGATCTGCTTCCTGGGAAGGTGTGTTTCATCCTGAATGAGGATAAATACTCAACCTATGAAGTTCTGACTAGAAGGAGGGAGAGCACAAGGGAAGAAGAATTGTCAAACTGTGTAACCGGAGTAAGGGCAAAAGTGTCATAGATGACTAAACTAGTACTGTACTTGGAAGTTGGAGATTTGAAATTCCCCTCACCACCACCTTTTGAAAAACAAAATTGGTATCAACAGTTCTACCAAAAAATTTTTTAAATGATAGCCGCACAAATGTTTGGCGCTTTATTTTGTTTAATTTGAAGAAGTTGGGGAGGGGAGCAACTTCACTCAAGTGAAATACTCAAAAAAAATACTTATTTTCATGACATCCACACATTTCAGATTTTTTCCCCATAAAGAAAAGGAAGCCCATCTTTTGATTTTTTTCCCCTTCACAGTTCTGTGCTACCTTGTATTGGTCTACCACATAAAACCCATTGCGCAAGAGAATGCCAGTAGTCTTTATGAAAACCCAAGCTTTTTCTGCCACAATGAGGGAAAAGAGTGAGAATTGTGAGAGATGCAAAAAAAAAAAAGAAAAAGAAAATCCTAGGGCTTGCAGTTGCAAAACTGCAGCAATAAGTAGCATCTTGGAATTTACCAAGTTGTATTATGAAGACATCCTTAGACACATTTGTTTTGATTGCATTTACCCAGAATGCCCTGCGTTACAGTAATCTCCTGCTTTTGGAGCAGTCTGTGGTCCGCTTGGCGTTCACATATGCATTTGAACCGCACTAGAGTTCACTTCAACCAAACCAACTAGGCTTTTAGGCGGACAAGAGTTTGCTTCTTTTTTGGTCCGCATCAGAGTTCAATTGCACATTCACATCTCCCCTAACTAACCGGACTTTCAAGGCAAATGAACTCTAGTTGGGACTAAACAATGCTGGTGTGAATGCTTCCTATGTCTTCTATCCTGCTTGGACCTTATTGAGGTAGTACGGTCAACAACCCCAGCTGGTCCAATATACTGCAGATTGACGTTTAACAAGCATGTGAAGCATGCACAATACTTCAACTCTGTCATTGTTCCACTACCTGCCTGTGTGTTTCAGAGATTTGCTTAAAATCCTCAACTCTAAATTGTCCCACTACATCACTGAGATCTGACGGATCATTTGGGTATCTGTATTTCATTCTATTATGAAATTTTACTCCTTGAACAACTATTTGGTCAACATCTGCTTTATACTTAAATCTGAATTGACTACTTATCGAAAGAGTTCCAGCTGTGATCGAACCATTACAAGTCATCCCGTCAACACCTACTCTTCCAGCCATGCTTTCCACCACCACATTTCCACAACTTAAAAACCCAAACCTTCTACAAGTCAAAGCTTCGGTGGGAAAAACATCCCCCTCCACTAGTCTGCTTCATAAGAGGAAACCCAGCGAGATCCTCATGTGATATTGATGAAGGACTCCGCCCAGATGGGTTTTGGATTTTCTCAGCCGTCCTTTGAAGAATATCCCACCGTCTAGCTCTGTTCATAAAGTTTTCAGGAATAGAGATGTGAACTTGTTCCCTGGGGACGTCTGTCAAGATCAGAGGTGTATGCACTCCTCTCTCTCATACTAGGATGCACCGATACACATGTGGAGGATGGTTCAGAGTTACATTTGGATTACAAACAACTGAACCAAACAAAACAGGGCTTAACACTTGTTTTAGTCAGAAGTATTTTTTATTATTATTTAAAACTTCCTTTTATTCAATTCATTCTGTCTGGTTAGGTTTAAACATCACTAAATACTACTACCCTCAGTTCACAAACTCATAGTGGGAATGTGTTTGTGGCACACCACAGGTAATACATTAAATGGAGCTCATATTTTTTCAATTGAGTGGTTTTGGAACCGGATTCAGGACAGGTCTCTTCTGAGACTACTAACCATTTGGAAAAACATAACTAAGACCATATGATCATAGGCAGTGCCAACATGCCTATGATCATGTCTCATGCCTCGTGGTTAGGCATGAGGTTCTAAAGCCAAACCTCATGCCTAACCACACACTTTAGCTTTGGTTCTTACTTGCAATGATGCATACCCTTTTGGCAGAACGTTTGTAAATGAGAACATGGCACGATGTAGTACTTTTTGAGTTTGTGTAAGGGTGGATGCTGACTTCATTGACAAAAAAACAATAATCACTGCAGCAGAGAAATATAAGGAAAATTTAAGACTACAAAAGATGTGTGTGTTGTAGTTACACACATAAGACTTATTTTTAAAACAGTTTCCTAATTTTACAATGCTGTCTGGAGACACTTGTTTTCCTTTAGGCTTTACGTTTCAGTGTGTGTATGTGTGTGTTTTTATCTCAGTGTTCATTCACAAACATGTCCAGGCTTTTGGAGTTGCAAAACACAAAATATAAACCAGCTGTTCCTTTCTGGCTTGTTGCTTTAAAGAAAGAGTTTGGCAAGTAGTCCAGATGCCTTCTGTTTAAGTATTTACAGTTACTCTGACTTGGGTGACTGAATGTCTACACAAACAAAGTATTTAAAAGTTCAGAGTTATTTTGTACTATCGCCTGATAGTAAGGTTATTAGTTTTAATGTCCGTCCTTGAATTCTGCCAAAAGTGAGCCAAACCGTTTTTCGTGAAACTTGGATCACCTTCCAATGTTGGCCAATTATGATTTCTCTATAATTAATCAGATAAATTCTAATTTTTGTTAAAAAAAATATATACTGTATATATAAAAACAGCGATCGATATTTTTTTTACTAGCCATCCTGCCATGAGCCGTCTCAATTTAAGAAGCAAGGGTGATGTCACACTGTGCGTGAGAGCAATCCATTTAACAAAAGGTTTCACTCATTTAAACAAGAGCTAAATAATTTTTGGCCAGACATTTTAAATATTTTTATGCATCTTATATTGGCGAAAGCTTGTGTTGATGCAGGTGGTGACGTTCGAAGCTTTGCAAATCAGTCGTACCATGTGATTTAGGAACTGGATTTCTGGTTAGCAAAATGCGGTACTTTTAGTAATTAAGTAATCAACTCCTCAGATTAAGTAAATAAAAAAAAGTTTATACAATAACATGTTGCTAAATACTGTCATAACAGCAATATTAATATCAGATAACATCGGCACCAAATTTTCGTATTTGTGCATCACTAACAGGTTAATTTTCTGTAGTCAAGAAAATTAACGAGCTTCAATTATAGCTCACTTTTTAAGTTAACCTGGACAAAAATCACATACAAATATGAAAATATGTCATCTTTAATAATAAAGCAGCAGGCTCACAAAGGCACTTTAAAAATGTTCATACTGTAGTTTTTGTTTATTTATTCATCTTCAGTCAATGTAAATGAACTCTCACTTTGCCCAGCAATTTATAGTTTTGTGTGCATGTCAGCAACGGGATTTGGCATCTTGACTGCCACAATTCAATCCGCCAGCCATTTGTTGCAACCAGGGTGCTAGTGAATTTATTTTCCGGTTTGTTCGCAAAGGTACACTTATGATAAGCATCACCTTCAACAGCCCGCTGTGTTCCATCTATACCTGCATGAGTCTCTGCTCCACCTGTACAAATACACCCGCCGCACACTTTGCCACCATTCACTCTGATCCAGCCACCAGGCAGCAGTCATTTGAAGGATGCCCTTCGGTCGCCTGAAAAACGATAAAATCCCCCCTGAATGTCTCGGACGGAGTTTGAAAATTGTACTTTATGCTGCTAGAACTGAGCATTCATCAACAACTCATAAGGCGCCAACGTAAAGTCATAGTGCGCAATAGTGAAGGCAGATCATTTGCCTTGAGGAATTTTAATAATTGAGCTACTCGGATCATTTGAGGAATCGTTACAGCCCTAGTTGCTTCCCCTGTCTTATTTTAGGATTTTATTTTGTGTGTGTTTGCAATTTGATTTTCTTTTGGAAAGAAACCAAAGAGGGCATTTTCCTATGTCTAACAGTTTGATCTAATCGCTCTGAAGATTTGCACGTAGTATTAAATCACGAATGTCAAAATAACCCCAAAAACAGTAGATCTTGTGTTAAGTTTTTCCTTCTAATTTGAAATTTAATTGCAGTAAATGCATTTAAGTAAAAGTTGTCTGCAAAAAAAGTGACATAATTAGACAAACCTGACAAAGGAATAAGCACTGGTCATCTCTACTGACAATTCAGCTCCAGTTTGTCACGCTACAGTTAAAAAATATTTCATATTCAGCCTGGTAACGGGTCAATAGTGAACAATATTTTAATTTCCCAGACACCATTTTTTTTTCAAAGTTGATTTTTGAAACAGTTAACTTGAATAAGTCTGATTACTTTCAAACTAATAGGGCAAAAATGCAATGTGACGTTACTGTAACATGTAATGCAACATTATAGAAATGGAGTAGAGCAGAAAGTACAGACCCTTAATGTAAACTGTAGTGGAGGAAAAGTTTAAAGTACTCACTTGCTTCTGTACTCTACTCAAGTACAGAAGCATAAAAATGTACTTGACTAGTGACAAAGTGCCTGTTCTTTGCTACATCCCACCACTGCTTCCAGTAGATGTTCAAACTTCTTTTAACCACCAACTCATTAAACAACGCCCATACAATAAATCTCACCTAGCCCAAAAGGAGAATCAGACAGCATGAATAAAAACAGTGAGCTCGCTGCTGTTGCGCCATCGGTTGGGCTGTGCTCGTGTACATCGGCCCAACAAAACACACATCGAGTATGTGACCAACCGCTGCGGTTGTGGTTTTGCTTCACACGCGTCTGGCGGCATCCATCGCAACAGCCACATCTGGAAACCACATGTGTTCAGGACGTGGACGTACCAGAACACCAAAACAGCTTCCAGCAACATTCCCCCGCAAAGCTGGATTAACCTGGTTGCCTGTCAATCATCCATAATCACCAACAACGCCCATTAGCGGGCACTCCTATATACCATGCTTCTCTCATCAGGATGAAGTCACGCCGGCTGAACAGTGAGGTGGATCATTAAGTTCGGACGGGGGTACGTTCAGTTACCTCTGCCATGACTTGATTGGGGAACGCTTTGATAAATCAGTCTCTAATTGTGGCCATTTTCTGAAGAGCCAACACATTTCCACGGATCCAAACATGCTGACAGTCAAAAGAAAAATGAAGCCATTGAACACGAATGTTCTTAACGTGCCTCATTCTCAGAGGGATTTGGTGGGGGGGATAAGTTTTTCATCTATGCTTTAGGAGTCGATCGTAATCAACTTTTTTTCTCGCCAGGATTTGTTCCCACTCTCAGCTCCACTATACCAGTTTGATGCTGCCACTTGTTGAACCATTAATTAAGGGAATACACCACACTTGCAGATTAATATATATATTTTCAAAAAGTTATTTTTCCCTTCCATTTTCTTAATATGCTCCATTTTCTATTATGACACAAAATTCAATTAAACCAGTGGCACCTCTAACATGACAAAATGTGCATATGAATACTTTTATTTTGCATTTGTTCTGCATTTTTATCTAAAATAGTGTCTTGGTAAAAATAAATAATAATTAAAAAAAAAAAAAGCAAGAAAATCTTCATCCGCATAGATGTTTCTGCATTTGAACTGCTGATATACAAAAAGATTTGAATAACAAAGATCTTAAAGGGGCAGTAAAATGTAAAAACTTGAGTTTTCCATGATGTCATTTTATTCCATCATCAAAAACATACCTGGAGTGTTACTTCGATTCGTTCACGCGAAACATTTCTGAAACACGTTTGAGAAATCCTTTTAATCTCCCGTGGCAACCATTCAACTGTGCAAAACACTCAAGTGGATCTAGCTCCGCCTTTGACGACAAAGCTCCTCCTCCGAGCTGCAGTTTCCAAGCTTGACAGAGCTCACATCCCCCATGCAGCTCCTTCAGAATAGCCAGCAAAAGTTAGCAAACCGCTGGTGGAACTGCATATCTGCTGAGTTTATTATTTGAGCTGCTTCTCTGTGCAACACTGGTAAAAATGTTAAAGGGTTAATAGAGGGGCAACAATGTGATGACTTCCTGAAGGCAGAGCTTCAGAAAGACCAGGCATTTTTTAAAGAGAGAAACAAAACTTCAAGAGGTTAAATTATAAAGTCAAATTTTTTAAATTCATATTAGATACATACAGCATTTTTAGGAAAACTGAAGGAAACAGTTACTTGATTGTGCTATAAAATGGCACTACATGCCTGGGAAATACACAATACTGTAACTTTAAGTTTGCTGACGTAAAAGACTAGAAGGACAACTTGTCCGGCATGTTTTCTGACTGTCATCACATCGCCTGTGTTTCCTCCATCTCTAAAATTGTACAACAACAAATAAAAGGATGTTTGGAGAGCTTTTGGTCACGCTGCAGCGCCACGCTGATGACTTCCACGTGGCTGTGGTGTCATTTTTTTGTTCCCAAGTCGAACGGAGGGATGACAGAGCCAGCCCCCTCCAAAGGGCAGACTAATAAGTTGCAGTGATTGTTAACGACGCTTGTAAATTCATCTAACCTTTGGCGCAACAATATCAGATGATGTATAAGCAGTGTTGGCTCCTCTGCTTATGAAAAGCAATTATGAGTCCTGGCGTGGATAATGTACTCCAAGCATTTTCTGGAAAAGAAGTAAAAGCAATGAGAGGAGGTACCATCCTATCTGACTGCAAAGGTCTGGTTAATAAACTTTAAGCATAGATATTCTTTTGAAGAAAGCAGTTTTTCATGCTTTAAAGCCTAAAGCCAAATTAGAGATTGATTTCAAATGCTCTTGTGCATGCAAAGAAAATGTATGCAAGTTACACTAAAACGTTTGACACACAAAATGATTCTTCAAATCTTTTTATAGATATTATATAATCTGTGTTGTGGGTTTACATTAAACCCCCTTTTACTGAGCAGACCAGGTCTGATTTCAGTAGATGCAGTGGCAGCGTTAGCAACAATGTAGATCAATCTTTTTTTTCCCCCCATAATCCCCAGCACTGGTGGCTCATGAAGTCCAAAAACAAAATTTGCTGTAGTTGGTTCGGATCGAGGCCGTTCTGTATTCACACCAGAGTTGATCTGGAAGCGGATTGAGACCACCTCAAAAAGTGAGACTGTGAATCTGTTCACCCCCCTCACCTGTGGTGGCGCACCAGCACCAAAAACCACTGAAGGAAGCAACACGGAAACCTCTAAAGACAAGACTCAGCGCAACTTCCTTCTTCACAAGATGTAAGCAGAAATGGACTGGCGTCGAATTTTAAGATTTCTCTTTGGCAAAAGACTACAAGCCACTTATCCTGCTAACGCTACATTCTTGCTTTGGTTAAATTTACCCAGAATACCCTTGTTCACTTCCTGCTTTTGGAGCCTTCTGGTTCACTTGGCATTCACATATGCCTTCGAATCGCCAGCGTTTACTTCAGCAGAACAGAGACCAAGATTTTTAGGCGGACCGGAGTTTGTATTGGAGCTTGATTCCACATTCACACCTCGACAAACAACTCTCCAGGCAAACAGACTAGAGTTTGATTAAAGCAGACTAAACAGGCCAGGTGTGAATGCAGCCTGAGAGTTTACAGGTCAAGTGTGCAGCCCCTGAATCAAATGTGAACATAAAGAGCAATACATATAAAAAACAACAACAAAGAGTGAGAGAAACAGGACTGTAGATGTCAGAGAACAAGTTGGATGCATTGCAGTGCTGTTTATATTCAAGATGGTTTTTATTTAAAATGGCCGTCTGCGGAAAACGTCAAGACTCCTAATGAATCGTTGTTCATTAGCCAACCAGCAGGAGTGTGGAAGAGGTGATGGAGGACTTAATTTTCTCCTTTTGATATTTTATGTGTTCAGAAACTATAATTCCTTTTCTCACCAAGATCCAATAAGCAGATTAAGTGGAAAAAAAGCAAACCCAGGGGTTAAATCCAGCATTCATAATCCCTGCTGCTCCATTATACCACTAATGTTCTATATTTGTGAACTTCAAATTAAGCCTCAAAGGGAACTGAACAACGATGCTTGTTATCAAAGTTTAGGTGTGGCTGAAACAGCTTGACATTTTGAAAAAGTCAGACTTCTTTGGTACTCCTCTCCTCCCCCGTCATGTTTTAGTCCCGCTTGACAAGCCTAATTAACTCCTCAGAGTGAACACAATTAGAACTAAAGCATGTGTGCCAAAGAAGTGCAGGAAAAAGGAAAAAAAGAAAAGAACAAGCTTTCTCCCAGCCTGCGTGCATGCAGGTGTCTTTGGGTATGTGCAAGACGGTGCATGCTTACATTTCTGAGAGAAGCCTCTAAAATGACCCAGAGGTGCTCATGCCTGGCACGAGCCTAGAAGAAACAATCCCTCTTCGTTGCCAGCTTCAGGCTCAATAAAAGGACAATTGCAGTGACTCATTAGAGGAAAAGTCCTCACAAAACAGACTTTGTTACATGTACTGTAGACCAACAAAAAAAATGTAATCGTTTTCTCGCTTTAAACAGCTGCAAATAGAGTGACTAATTTCAGACCACACAATAAAAGTATTTAGAGCTGTGCAATATAGCAACCAAGGTTGGCTAATAAATCAATAATCATATACAATGTGATAGACACGTGATCAATATCAATAGAAAAATCAGTTTATAGAATGCCCAATAATTTCACTGAAGTCAAATTGAAACCGCAGAAAATCAAAAATTGGGAAGAAAAAAAACCCCTGAAATTTTCTGGGAAAAAACGTAGAAATTTCAGTCTTAAAAAGTTTAAAATGTTTTGAGTTTTGAAACTCAGAAATGTCTTTTTTTTTTTTTTTTGGGAGAATTTCTAAGAATCCCAAAATTCCTGATATTTTTACATTTCATGTTATATGCTTTGTCTCCTGGACTTTAATTGGACTGTATCACAAATATCTGGACACCGTCATGGCAGGATTTCACGTCACATGTACTAAACCCAAACCCTCTATCAAAATAAACCGACGTACCGGTAAGTAGCAAAAAAAAAAAAAAAAAAAAAAGTGTTAGTTTTTCTTCTTCTGCTCATGATCTGACCAATTATTTTGTTCATGAGCCTTATGTTTGGTGCCACCCTCTGGTAGAGTGTATTATGTTGCCATCACCACACAGGCAACACCGTCACAGATTGAATTTCATTTGTTTTGTAGACGGTGCGAATCTTACAATTTTTTAGATAGATGTAGATAGAGATCATCCCTTCAGACATGTAATTGAAAACTTCTCTTCTTAAATATCTAACGTGTTGGGAGAAAAAGAGGAATATGCATCTACAGTAGTTTAAGGAACAGAACTTGTCTGACAAGAGATGAAAAAAGAAAGTTCTACTCCAGTAGACAAAAACATCACAGCGTTTCCTACCTCATATCATCCTAAAAGATGAAAAACAAAATTCTTCCTCTTAGTAATCCAGACTTAAGGGAAAACTGAACAAAACAGAGTGCTGCAATCAGTTCTTACCGCGATGGGATCACTAAAAGAAAAAGAACAAACCCTGATATCCATCTGTTTTGTCTTATTGTGATGAGTAACATTTTGAGTAGTTGGATAAGTAGATCTGAAAGATGCTGGATCCAATTTAGATTGTATTACAATGGCGCAACAAAAGTCAGTGAGACACTGGTGATCTACTCATTGTCCCAACCTGATAAATATAAACAGCTACACCAAAAGGGGTTCAAATACTCTCAGATATTGCTTGAAGACTCTTCTGCGTCGGCCGCACAGCGTCATGTCTGGCTTTCACAAAGTCGGTGACAATCACGTCTACGTTCGCCCGAAGGCAGGATGCACCGCGAGTCCCCGCACAGGGAAAGTCAAACAACAAGGCGCCTCTGGCTTGTAATACAACTCTGAAGTGCCGATAAAGCCCCCGGTGCCAAATGATGAATGTACAGTAAGCACGCGCTTAACGGTAAGAATGTCGAGTCGGAGCCCCAGGGTCACGTCTCCCACTTTTGTTCAGCGGCTACTGTGGCTGAAGTACGTGGGACCTCTAACGGTTATTGGCTCATATTTCTTGAAGAGCTGCACTGAGACATTTCATCAGCTGCATGACTTTAAGATATACGAGGCTCGCAGCTCAAAGATAAGAGGTTCTGTTTCAGCCGGGTTAAATGCAGGTAATTCATTCAGGTATTTGCTAATGGACTCTGTCCCTTCGCTGAGCTTTTTTCCCCCCCCCCTTCCATTTCATCCTCATGAGTAAGATGTGTGTGGTTTTCAGGTATTTTAAAGCTTACACGAATCTCCACATGCATACATCGCTCTGAAGCGAGGAACATTTTATATCTTCTTTAGCACACCCTTGCTAGCTTGATTAACTTGTAAATGTTTTAAGGTATTAGAAAATGAGAGCACAATTTAAGCAAAAATTAAACTAAATTGAACTAAAAGAATGATTTTTATATTATGTGTGAAATTTTATGAGTATGTGTGATTTTTAGTTACGTTTTGAGCTACAACAGAGCTACTTTGGCTAACCAAGCTAACAGCTGCAACAGTTATGCTACTCAAGGTATTTTATTGTCAGTTTTGAAAGAAATCTGCCTCAAAACAGCCATACATGACATTACTTACATCGTATCCATGTCAACATCATCGTATAATGTCAACATTTAGAAACGCAACGTTTAAAAGAAGAACCCAAAAGCTAGGCAAAAACAAAATCCTCTCAGAACAATTGTAGCTAATGGCTCCTTTAATATTTTTGTTACAAGTTCTTACCTTCTTGAGTTTCTAATGGAGCTCAGTTTTTAAACCTCAAAATCCAATTAAGATTGTGGGTAACTGAGTCTACACTACATTTATACTACGGCCAACATTTCCAGTGTACAGAAATTTTGCCATTAGGGTTTAGAAATTTTAACTGTGTGGAGGGCTTTTAAAAATCTCACTAAGTAGATGTGGACAAGTACGTATGTAGCAGAAAAACCTCCATTTTGCAAAATCTCATGACTTCACCTGAAAATTAAAACATCTCTAGGGCTTCATGAAGGCTGTAATAAAAAACAGGATACTTTTTGCTTCTGACAGTTTGTCATCAAAAATTGGAAGATATCACTTCATGAGCATGTACAATGCAAAACCACCATCTGTAAAAAAAATAAATTAATGTACCTTTTAATGTGTTTTAGCCTTTGGTGCACCAAAACTAATGAGGAAATAAATTACCAATTAATTGGGATGTTTAAGCTTCATTCTTATTAATAAAATTACTGTAATTAAAAGATAATTAGATTAGTTTTCTGATAACATTGGAAAGAAAAAAGTCAACTTTTCTTATAGTTCAATTATTATTTTTAAAAAAAAATCTTACATATTGTATTGTTCTTATATAATCCGGGCAAGTTAAGCAGATTTAAAAAAAAGTTTAATATGGTTTCTCTGATTTACAAAAAAAGGTGTTTTTACCTCTTTGAAAGAAAAATATTGACTTGATAGGAGTCTTTTACTCACCGCTCTGCTTGCAGATGCATTCGGTCCCTGCTGTCTGACGGACGTCTGGGCCCCAGATCACAACCTCTGTCCAATTTATGCTCCACTTTGGCTGCAAGGCCATGCGCCTGCTCCTGTTGTTTATGTGGGCGTTGAAAAGGAGGACCTCTTCACTCTGAGGGCATGGTGCCAACCCCATCCTGTTGAAAAAAATTAATAAATAAACAAAAAATAATAATTTAGAGTACTTGGAATGTGTGAGTTTTACTTTGAGGTCCATAATGATTCTATTGACCTCAGAAGAAAAAAAAAAAGACCTGAGCCAATGCTACACATCAACTGCAAAGATGGGACGTTTTAAATCCTTCAAGCATATATTATCATCCCTACTGTGACTGCTGGATTAAGGAGGAACTGTGTAAAAATGGCAAAATGTAAGAAAACATAAAATAAGGACATAATCAGAAGAGGAAATACCTGAAAAAAGAAAAAAAGACTAAACAGCACAGGATCATAACACCTGCTCAGGATTGTTCTCTAAACCATCTCTTAAAAAAAAAAGCTTTAACAAAAACATATATTTTTTAAATAGTTTGGACTTCTGTGTCATTTTGACTCTGAAATCCAAACATATATGTTACAAAAAATTGAGAAATTGAATGCAATATTTTAAAGAGGAACAGAAAATAGCGATAAAGGTAAACGTTGATATAATTTTGCCCTGTTGCTGCTTTAACTGCACTCTTATACAGGGGTGCAAATGGATTTTGTACATCAACTACTAATCATGAAAATATAAAAATTTAAAAAAAATTAAATAAGGAACACAAAAACCTCAGTTTGTTTATGGACGTCTAGCTATTTGAAATGTTGCTTTCTTTTGTCTTGGAGCTGATTCTCTTTAGCTTCACTCCATCACAACAGCAAACATGAATTATAAGATCTTGGCTCTGTTTGACTTTGAAAGGTCAACTTTTACATCTGCGTGTCCCAAGCAGGTCATGTCACCACGGATTAAAGCAACACCAGAATCCAGTGGAACGGCTTATATGTGCAAGCCGACCATCAAAACCGACACAACTACAAGATTTTGTTACTTTTAGAGGAACGTTCTGTAGAAAGGGGAAATGTTAAATCTGTCAAAATATAATTATTTCTGGCTTTTTAAGAGCTACAATTTCCTATGACAGCAGTTAGAAAGGATCATCTTGAAAGATCTTCTCAGTGTGTTGAGACCATTTTCAAGTAATAGAATAATAATTACATAATAAGGCAAGAACATATTCTTAAAGATCAATAAACTTTAGATTAGCATTACAATTGCAATTAGCAATTTTGGGGCTAATTGCCTCCATACAAAGCAGGTAGGGCCTCTTCTATAGACTATGTATCAACTAGACAAGCTGCTTTTGGCGCAAGGCAACCACTTTTAGAAAAACAAAACAAGAAGCATGAAAAAAAAAGACATCATAAAGTGACATCATATGAAGGAGAAGTGAAGATTTTAAAGAGGGGAAAAAAACGTCCCCATTAACTGTTGTGTTTACTTGCAACATAAGGAAAAGAAATATTAACAGACACAAAATTAGCTGAAAATCCAAACGCAGCAGCGTGTTTCTGCTACTGTGCAACTTTTACAATCGATCTCACTCCGCCCGATTTAGCTCCGAGTTCTCCCTGTTCATACAAGCTCACGCATACCAAGTGATGATATTTTCATAACCCGGTTATGATGAGGTAATCAGCTATAAAGAAAGGTCTCCACCAACAGCTGCACTGGAGTTAAACTTGGCTTGAGATGGGACTTCACCCTTTTCTCTCCCCACACCTACCCTGTGTTTCATTTGATTTTTTTTTAAAACCGTCTAACCGAAAGGAACTAAACTAATGGAAATTAAGCATTTTAGTCAGTGTTAAAATGTCGGGAACGGCTGTCAGAGCCGACGACCCGCCGGTAACGAAGACCTGGCGAACGCCGCTGAGGTGAAGACAGAATAACAGAAGAAGGTGTGATGGTTCAGAAAATCTCTCATTTCCTCTTTTATAACGTTTTCCTAAAATATGCGCGGACAGCAGCGGGCGACGACAGAAAGATCAAGTACCTCTCCGTCTTTTGAAAACACGTAGATTGGTTCTTTGTTAAAGTCAAATGAATTATGGTTGGAAAAACAAACGACAGCAAAAAAAAAATACACATCCAAAACAATTTGCAGGTATTTTTTTTTACGTGAAATTAATGTGACAGAAATTGATGCTGCTGTTGAGGAAAAAGAAAAATTAGGAATCCAGGCAGGCAAACTTAGCAGAGAGCACTCAGTGGGGGAAGGTGCTACTACATGAACAAGGTGCACCTTTTCTTTACAGGTGAGCAGAAAGCATGAAGCTGGAGCCTCAGTTCTGTCATTTCAACATCACTGTCCCATTCAGCTCCTCTTACAACAGAGTCAACCTGCACTCTGTCAAAAACACTTAATCTTACCAAGTAGATTTGCTCTAGTTACTGGTGCAAATATCTTCATACACTTGAAACAAGACAAAACTAACTTACAAGTAACTTTTCAGCAAGATCTAGGAGCTTGTTCTAAGTAAATAATTGCATTTGCTGGACGATAAACTGTCCCAGAAGTTCTTGCGATAAATGATAACATTGTTGTTTTGAGACCATTTCCAAGTAATATGATAATAATGACGTAATAAGGCAAGAACATATTCTTAAAGATCAATAAACTTTAGATTCTAATGAGCATTTGACACTGGAACTGGAAGACATTTTAAATATCCAAAATAAATAAAACAAAACAACAAAAACAAAAACAAAAAATCGAATTAATTCAAAAGTTTCTGTAAACAAAATTGCCCTTCAAAAGAAATAAGAACTAGATTAGCACCAGAATGAAGAGTTTTGTCATCCACTTTTTGTTAGAAAGAGAGAGAAAAGAGAAAAACAATGAATTAAAACTAACTCAGTCTCTTGATTTATCATGCGATTAATTGATTTATTGAGACAGACTTAGGTGTTGGTTGTAATGTTATTGAATTTTGATGGACCAAGGTAAACCCAAACAGTTATTTTTCTTTTATTGCACAAACTGAAACCAAATGTATTTTTGTGCTTTTAGACCGATTTTCCGCTTGATTACATTATTTCTCTGAAATTCGACGTAGACTAAATGAAACTGAATCATATCCAGCACAGAAAAAGAGTGACTTTTTCCCCCCACAATAAATCCACTTTCAACATGTCTGATTGCTCATCGACAAATGTTCTGCAATAAAAATCAACGCAGTATTACAAGATGTTGCATTAAAACAATATGACATATGTGCCTTCTGAGACTCTGGTGGGTAAAACGATGAAATTTATTGTGGTGAAATCAGATTTTCTAAACTACAGTGGGGATAAAATATAAGTCATTTTAACATATTACAGCCCTCCACCATGTAAAGTTAGACCAGTTTTTATAGGAACAACAAGCTGTTACCTGTCTTGTTCTGGTGTGTTTGTGGCGGCCGTGTTAGAGCGGCCCTTGGGGAGAGCAGGAGCCGTCATCCGGGATCAGATGGTGAACAGGTGGCTCGCTCTGTGGCCAGGCCGTTCCCTAATAACTGAACCCTAAGTGCGCATGGTGAGAACACATTTACAGCTCCCCCAGGGCAACAAAGGACTCCAGGCAGGCCTGAATAAAACGCCTGTGGGGACATTTCCCCTGGAAGAGCGCACCTCTGGCGCTTGGCTCAGATCTGTGGTCAGACGTGTAACCGCAAAGGCAAGATGGAGTCGGAGACGGAGGAATCTTGGGAGTTTGCTTTAGGGAATTAAAAATACCGTACTTGTTTTTTTTCTATGTGATTCTAATGCTCCTTCTGGCAGAACCATATACTAGCTTCTCTCTCTAGAAAATAAATGCAATGATTAAGACTACAAAGCAGAAAATCGTGAGATAATGGGAATTGAGTTCAATGTTCAAGCTGTTATTTTTGGTTAAATAAAGTTATGTTCACCTGTAAAGGCTGCCCAGGATTTCTTTCAATCTATTGCATTTCCTCCTTAACTTTGAACAGGCATTTCAACAAGCAAGTAAGTATATATATGAATAAATTACGAGAAGAAAGTTGTAACATTACCAGAATAAAGTTGGAATATTATGACTTTATTCTTGTATTATTTTGGCATTATTGTCAAAGTATTGACCATATTCTTTCGACTATTTTTGTAACAATATGATTTGATTTGATTTACAAGTTTACTCTTGTAATATTTGTGCTTCATCCTTTAAAGCACAAATAGCACATGAGCTTAACATGACGTAAAGCCCAACGATGTGGATTTTACATAACACTGTCCCCTTAAATTTCAGCGAGTCTTTCCTGGTTTAATAAGGTCATCATAAAAAGGTAAATATCCACTGAAATATTTCACTTGGTTTTATACGTTACAAAGATAACAGAGAAATTAATAAAGATCATCATATTAATTTACAATTTCCATCAAGAAGCAGGACTAAATGAGGCAAAAATCATAACTTAAACCACCTGGAGTAATTTAAAACCCTACAATGAGGTAAGATGAATAAAGTTCAGTGACTAATTACTGCCTCTTGTGACGGTTTAGCTGTTATTCCATTGAAGACATTACGAGCTCATGAATTATCCACAGTTAATTAAGTTTCCTGGCTCAGCAGGACAGTCCTTCTATCCATCCCCTTCGTGGAGAGAAACCTAAGAGCTGCAGGTTTGGATTTCACAGGGGAACACCGTAGAGAGCCGATACGTACAACGTCCCGGTTAATGTTACGGGTCCAGCAGTCCAGCAATGTGCTCGCCGGTGATGTATGCGCGCTGTCAGCTGACATTACACGAAACATTCTCCCGGCCACAAGCTCAGCCGACTGCTCCGGATTAGTTTAAGTGCTTCATTTGATCCTGTGAGAAAGCCGAGGCTGGCTTGATCAAAGAACGGGACGACGAAACGTCTCATCGGCGTCGGTGGAACTGTTCACGGCGGACGGGACGACTTAACGCGAACGCCTCCGGAGGAAATGAAACGCTCTCCGGAGAAAGTGGTTTCATGGGACTGTGGACGGTTTATGCCTTTCAGTGCTGATTACGACTTCTCAACACAATTTCGACACAAATGTCAAATGGTCATGAATGTTTTTTTGTTTTTTTTAACCTTTATCAATAACAGTTTGTCTCATTAAGAGCCAAGACTTGTTTTGATCAAACAAAAACAAAATTACAAACACAGCAAGAAAACAACAAATTAAGTAATTGAAAATAAATAGCTGATAAAATGAGCTAAAAACAACAGCAAGTCTCATAAGACGATTTCTCTTTTTGTCTTAGAAGGAAAGTGTTAGATATTTTCTAGGCACTTAGTGCCATTTTTTTTTTTAGCATAATCAAATCATAACTGTTGCCTTCATTTGTTATCAAAATGTTATATATACCAAATATGACTTAAAGAAATTTTGCTTCCTTGAAAACCTTGAAATTGGGTCTCCAACTCTTACTCTTTCTGAAACTCCGCCATAAGGAAGTCATCACAACATGGCTCCTCTATTAACCCTTTAACAACATTTTTACCAGTGTTGCACTGAGAAGTAGCTCCTACAATGAGCTCTGCTGATGTGCAGTTCCAGCAAGTGTTTGCTAATTGTGGCTGGCTAGTCTGAAGGAGCGAAGTGGAGGCGATAAAGGGGACGGGCTGTTCTGCAAGACAGAAGCTCGGAAGCTTGGAAACTTCAGTCCCTAGGAGGAGCTTCGTCCTCGAAGGCAGTGCTGGGTTCACCCAGGCCTTGTGCACAGCTGAATGGTTGCCACGGGAGATTAAAGGATTTCTCAAACACGCAGGAAAGGCAACACTCCGGTTATGGTTTAGATGAGGGAATAATATAACACGACGTAACGCTCAAGAAAGTTGATTTTACATAACGCTTTCCCTTTAAAAGACATTTAAATTGTCCCAAAGGAATCAGACCATCTTCACTTTTTGATGAGTCAGCTTTTTTTCTGTTTATAAGGCTAACACCAGCTCATTTACTGTTGTTCTTCACCATATTTGGTTCAGCATTTACATCATTTTATGTTATTATTTTTCTCAATTATAGAGTGAATACATGGTTCCCTGTATCCTGTTTCGAAATTCTTAGTTCTTATTTACCTTGTAGCTTTCACTTTTGTGTTATTTAGTTACTTCTACCCCTCCGTTCTTAACTCAGCTGCAATGTATTCAATTAGATTAGTCGCACCTTATTTATGTTTCACTGTAAACATTCCCAGTTATAAGCCAGTCAGTTTTCTTCCATGCTAGTTTTCCTATCCTATACATGTATGAACAATAATATATTGAATTTTGGCATATAAAAATGTTTAGAAACCCTAAGGTCGAGTTTTATGAGGGAGTATTTAGCAATCTTATTGGATTTCAAATGGCCCATCAGCAAACAGAAGGAGAAGTTATGAACGATGATGATGATGATGATCTGCACTGTTTTAGATTTGTAGTCTGCCCGTAGTTTTAGCAACAGCAGCGGAAGAAGTGAACGAAGCCATCCAGTCTGTGTTGGCCACGCGTTCAAATATTTACCAGGCTAACTCCAAAAACGTTCAATTTTAGAATTAAAAGAGTGTTCTCTGGCAAGGCACATTTTCTGCTTTTCTTTCCCCACTCCGTCTTTGGTAATATAAAGTTCCTGAGTAGTCTATAAAAACTTTGGGGAGAAATATACATCCCACATTTTATTTTCTGACACAAAATGACCATTCCTTCTTCCAGGAGCTTTTCCTCACTCTACCCAAGTATCCCTGGCCCCCTACTCAGGAGGAGAGGACATAAATCCACCCCTCTCCCCACCTCCTTCAGCGATTACACAGTATTAAAGGGATATGATTCAGGTTAGACAGAGAGCAGGGTTTAAGAGAGGGGCGACAGGAAAAACTCAAGCTCAACTGGAATGACTCTCATTGACACATTGGCTCCATTCTGCTCCCCATTCTCAGGAGATTTATTACAAAAGCCCTGTTAGTGATGATTGGTCATAGTAAAAAAAATATATATATTTTAGCCCTGTATATCAAGCTTAACAGGTCATGGTTTAGCTATGAAACAAGAGCGGAAACGGTGAGAAACGCTTTTTCATCTTTGTTCGTAAATACACACTATGACAAATCAGGCACTTAGAGGGACTGGCGGGAATGAGAGGAGACTGAGTGTGTTGAAAAGGTCATGTGACTGTACTGCAATAACTACAACAACATATCAATCAGATGCCAGATTTGGCAGCATTGGATACGTCTGGATACGTGAAGTGATTTGGTGCAGAACTGATCCTTTAGCTAGCTCTCAGTTAGCTAAAAAGTCACTTCCACCAACTCAAAAACACTAATAATTATAAACATTAGTTCTGCTAATGCTAATATACCAATATGGTATTTAGCTGAAGCTAATGTGCTAAATTCCACTATGTCAATATCCATCATGTCTCAATGGAACGACATGTGCTCTACAGGCCGTAGTTTTTCAAACTTTACCATCCTGAAAGTTTACAAAGCATCCACGTAAATAAGCGTTTAGAATTTATCTGGAAACAAAAGTTCAGGGGAAGCTAAGCGCACTAAACGTTTTCAAAGTTAGCAAAAATGCTAAAGTGCTATCAAAACATTTTGCTTATGCTATTAGCCGATTAGCTGATTAGCTCAAGTGTGCCCACCTCTATATTTAAAAGCAAAAATGAGTTCTAGTAAGAAAAAATATGTCTCTGCACTATTCACAGCATGCAGATATTCAATTAGTTGTGATGTCCCTGTGGTTTATCTCCCTGATTAAATAAAAATATAGTTTGACTATATGTCTGCATGGCAGCCCAATAAAACTGAGGAAAACACAAAGTAAGAACAGAAAACAAAAGAAGAAAAACTAAAATGTTTTAGCTTTTCCCTGAGTGGTTTTTCAGAAATAACTACATATTACCAAGCAGCATATTTAAGCTGTTTTGAATTATGAATTCCTTCAATCATATGTTTCTAGTTTTGTGGATGTTTCTGCACATAACATAAAGCAGAATGCAGGAGAGGGAACGCACTGGATGAACTGTCAGGGTAAGAGGATGACACAACATCACACAGGTCAACGTGACAGTCTTCCCAGTACTATGGAAGATATCTGTCTGTTTTTGCAGATGTAACATGACTGTAAGTGTTTATGTAATGATTATCATCACTCGTCTACTTTATTCCTGTTTCAGCCACAGCGGTACGAACAAAAACAAAGAGCTTAACGGTGGAAGTTTACATATCGCATAGCATATTACATTTATTACATGTCAAAGGTCTTCACAATATAAATGTAATGTAGGTTATAGCAAGCACATGTAGAACTTATCACGTCCGTGCCAGGAACCTGAAGTAAAGTAAAAGGACTTTTTATGTTCCTCATGTCCAACATCTGGAAATCTGTGGTTCATTTGTGTGACTTTGTCTGATTAACATTCTAGTTTTGATCATCAAATATAGTTATGTTTCTTCTCTTAGAGAAAACTCATCACAACAAAACAAAACAACCACCACACAGACTAAGTAAGCCAGATATTTGCATACAATAACAATAGAATGACAAAACATTTCCTACTTTAATTCTGTTCAGATTATAAAGATTGTATTTTCCAAATTCCAGAACAACAAGAAAGATTTTTTTTTTTCTTTCTAAATTCGGAAGTTTACAAACAAAGGCTACATCCAATACATTTAGTTAATCTGGGAAAGCTAAAATGGCTGGTATGCTAAATAAACACTACTTCCTTCTAAGTTAGGCAAAATAATAAGAAGGAAATTGTGGCTTCATTCTTGGGCGTCACATTCATCTGTTCAAACAATAATATGTCATGGGAACATGGAACCATAACACAACTTAGCAAACAGATTCTGTGTGCCAGATCTGATGGTTGGTGTGAAATGTGTGGCTCAAACCCACGAAAAAGCAAAAGAGCTTGTAGACATGTTGGCTAAAACTGGGAAAAACAATTATCAAGGGAGTTAAGTACTGTACCGACATGGACTGAAAGGCCACTCAGTGAGGAAGTAGCCATTATTCCAGAAGATACATAAGTCAAATTACAGATTTGAAAATACACTCGGGGACAACGACTTTAATGTTTGCCGAGATTTCCTGTGGTTTGATGAAATTAAAATAGAGGGGTTTGGCCATAATGCACATTGATGCACTTGGAGGCGCAAAGTGGAAACTTTCAGAACAGCAATTCTAGCAGCGAGGTACAGGAGGTGGAGCTGTGTTGCTGTTGTGAGATTGGTACACTTCATAAAACAGATGGCATCGTGAGGACAGAACATTAAGAGAGAATGTTGAAGCAACATCTTAAAGACATTGGCCAGGAGTTTGAGGTTTTGTTTGCAACTGAATCTTCCAAATGGACAATGACTGTCGGTGCCAAATCAATCACAAAGTGCTTTAAGAACAACAAAGTCGAGCTTTTGGGGGGGCGGGGTCAAAGTCCCGATTTCAATCTTATAGAAAATGTTTGGGAGGAGCTGGGAATGTGCGCAAGAATCGGGCAACATTCGGATCTGATTCGGTTTCATCAGTTCTGTCTGGAGCAATAGGCCAAAATTTCTTTATGAGAAGCAAATCAAAACATCTGACCCAAGTCATAATGTTTAAAAGTTATTTGTACCAAACACTAACACGTATGTAAAATTCTGAAATTGAAGAAAGCAAAAACCAAAACAAAAAAAATAAAAGCTTTTACCTGTCATTATTGTGGACGTGGTTAAAAGAATTAATTTTTGCAAACCCAACTGACCTAAAACATGAAAGATTTAGTCAAATTTAATGTCCATCTCTTTGCAGAATGTCTGTAAATATCTGGCTTAACTAACACGTCCGACTTGATCCTATAGAAACAAATCAATAGCAGCAGTATGACTCACACACCACATCAAGTCTATACAAGTTTGGCTACATCTTTAATAAGAAAACTAAACACTTGTTGAATGTTTGTACTTTTTAACAGGCTCTTGGCGCACAGCTAAGCAAAGGCTGCCCTGTTTGAAAGAACACACCAGAATGTGAAAGAGGCCCACAGACTTTCCTTGGCGTTCCCCCAACCTCTCCAATGGGTCTTTGAGGTGAAAGTAAGGAAGGAAGGACTCTTGTTGTTTCATGGCAAGCTCAAACATGGACGTAGCGCGTGAGAGAACGTCTGAGAAACTGCAGTGCAATTGGCTTTCCTGCAAGGTTTGGATTATGAAAAAAAAACATTTATAATTTCTTGTTTTTTTCAGATGTGTTGTAAGACTGCATCCGTTGAAGTGACAGTGTCTTACCAAGCCACTCTTGTACCAGATATCCAGATCTTCACATGTAGAATGTAAAGATTAGATGTTGCTCCTTGTGTTGTTTCACACAGCGCCTTGCAAAAGTACTCAAATCCTTTGATCTCTTTCTTATGTTGTCATGTACCTACCATGAATTGGAATGTATTTTATTGTAGTCTGCCATTGCTATACTACAACCCCTACATAGGCAGACTACAATCCTAAAATTGACATCGTCCTCATATGTGACAGCTCTATAGGTCTCCTTCAACCATAGAAATCAAGCTCAATGGGAGAGATCCCAGATGGAGCACTGAAGGGAAATGAGAGTTGGTCGCAATTAAAAAATTGAATAGGAAAACAATGGCCACGCCCGGTTTAGTGTATCACACTCTTTCCGTCTTTCACATGATGATTACATGCAACTCGGTGAGGTATTCCCAGCTTGATCTCTGACCTGTCTGAGGTGTCACCTGGTCTGTGTGATGCTGTTTCTTCACCAATGTTTTCCAAGCTCTGAGGTCTTCACAGAATAGCTGGATTTAAACTGGTTTATTTTTTTAAAAAGTTTACTGTATTATCGTTTTGGAAGGCACCATGTAAGACAAGTCAATGAGCAATAAGTCTGGACTGTCTCTGGAAAAGAGGCTCTTACAATGGGACTGTTAAACACAGCGGACAGTTTTGTTAACGTGTCCCCGGGGGGCTAAGGGGAAGGCCGGCATCAGCAGAGTCCAGCAGGCAATCATGCAGGGCAAGGTCTCGAGGAGGAAGCATGATGGACAGGAGGGGGGAATGGCTGGACGAAGTGCCTGGGAACCTTACTCTAAGAGGATGACAGCTCTATAAGTCAGGCCCTGATAAAGCAGTCAGCAGTGACAATCTCTTGGCCCCAGTCCGTCCTGCTCAGATAAAGTCAGACAGGCCATCCATCAGGCCGGAGACAGAAAGCTCTCCCGTGTTCGCCCGCCAAAGTGGAAGCACCCTAATGACCAACTCTGGCAGGAATGCAATGGAAGCTATTGCTCTTGAGAGGCAGCGGTGGCAACAAACAAAGATGACCGCAGACCCATTGGAGAAGCCGTGCATTGGTGTTAGTGGGAGTGTGTGAAGTGCCGCCCTGTTGAGAGGTAGAGGTGCCATGTCTCTGAATATAAAGGGTGAAGAAGGTTGTTGACAATGGCTGCCACACAACTTCTTTTATAGCCAAAGGGACCACCACGGTGGCTGACAACCGGGCAGCTCCAGACAACCTTCATACCGTAATGAGAAAACAATTCGCCGTGGAAGACTGCAAATGTCACATATCACATTCCACATGTCAGCGCTGACAATGCAAGTGCCAAGAGGAGGGGAGGGGGAACGAGAGCTCGAACTTTGATTTTGAAAAGATGCGTGCATGCAACTGGTGACAATATTTCAGGTACAAAAGGCAGCCTGCTTTGAGGGAAGAACAATGTTGTACTTGTCATTATAGTGTGCAAACATTTTCACCGAAATTTATTTTTATAGCTCGTCTTTTATGAGCAACTCTTGTCGCTCCGTCTTCTTCATCTCATCTCTGTTTTCTTTCTCCAAGGTACCGGTCACTGTGTCAAGCTTAAGAAAGTAGAACCCACAGCACAAGAACAAATATAAATTTCCCTCCTGCGTTTATTCAGTGTTGTCCTGAGTATAAGTGGAACATTACAAGCAACCCAATTCATTTGTACCTCTTCTTTTTAGTCCTGTCCAATCAGACTCAACCAGTGACCAATCTAGTGGTAGAACCATAGCAATTTAATCTAAAAATCTTCTAAGTTATATGTTTAGTCCGATACAAACCATTAGACTACATCCTGCACAGAACAACAAGCGCTGTTGCAAGACCTTTTAATGACAGCTTCTTCTAAGAGTATTTTCACACCTGATAGTCTGGTAGACTTGGTTCAATTGGGGACCAAAAATTAAATGGCATCAGGTCTTAGTGGTTACAGAGATTCTTTTGTTAGATGAGCCAAGCAAACATTCTTCAACAGTACGAAACATTTCAAAATGTTAAAGCAATTAGTGCAGTTTGATAAATCTGCTGTCACAATGTGTCAACAAATGTTAAAGATGTTGTCAAGTTGTGTCCTATGTATGCTAGTGTATTGAAAAATGTGTACTATTTCTGTCAAAGCATGAGGGTTTGAAGGAGATTCTGTGGAAAGTCAAGTCCTGTCACATTTCTGAAGCATATCTTTCCCCTTTTAATCTCCTCCCAGGCTGAATAGTTTGTGGGTATTGGGATCAGGAGTGTGGAATACAATGTTTGTCAGGATGAGGTATGTTGCCTTTGCCATTACGTCACATCTAACTTTTTGGGGGGGGGTTAAAATTCTTTTTTTCATGTTTAACTATTAACTTACCAACAATGGAATGAAATTTCAACGCTTTATGAGCCAAGTGGTCAAATAATAATTCACTGACTTTAGGAGAAAGTAGATTTAATATGTATGCAGAGAGTCTTCATCAGGCAGACACTTTGCATCCTGTTGCATGAGATTAAGTGGCACTATCTTGTCAGTGCTGCAATATTTCAGTGGCAGTTGTGTAAATGCTGTAGGAGGGGTGAAAAGCTATTACGTCTCTGTTAGATATAATACCTTTGAATGTTTTTTTTTTTCCTTGGGTTGCTTGGAAATACCAGGTTACTGTTTACCACATGCCTCCATAAAGTGTCACCTTCAGAGAGGACTGTAGCCTGGCTCTATGACACAGGATCAATCTCAGCCAGAAATAGCAACTAGTCTTGATTTAAGAGTCAAACAGCATTAAGAGCATTAAAAAACAATAGCATTCCTGCGTTGCTTCATCATCCTGCTTTATGGAAGGAATTTCTGCATTAAGGCGTGTGTACTCTGCACCCTCTAATCAAGCTTTAAGATTTAACTCTTTTTTTTTTTTAAACTTGGCAGCGTGGTGAGTGTGAAGGACAGTCTTTGTCCAAGAATGCAACCCTTTCTTCAGCTACGATTGCCATGCCTCATCTCCGCCTATTCTGTGTACCCAAACACCTTCCTTCATCAGATCATGTTCAAACACTTCTTTAATTACACCATAACACGTCGAGGTGGCTGAAAAGGCAATCCTTCACACAAAACATGGCAAAGGAATTACGCAGGGGAACGTTTGCCTTGGAACTGTCTCACTGACAACACAACACAGCCAGAACTGTAACAAATGGGACACACAATGCAGAAAGTGTGTCAGTCTAACCTCGTCAGAAAACAGGGTGGAAATGCTTCAGAGGAAGAGAAATCAAGCTCCACAAATATAGAGTATACTGTTGTTTGCTGCTTGTTGTATTGAAAGCTGAGCAGGTTTCAATTATTTTGCTACTTAAATTTCAGAATGACGCCCATTTTTGAAGATGCCCCCCATTTTGGGGCTTTTTTGACCAATTATTGCCATAACATGTTATCCATTTTCAGGACTTTGATTAACTTTATGTTGTATCATATGTTTTTGACTGTAGTTATCCTATTCATGTAACTTTAAAGCAACAATATGTAGACTTGCACACTTTGCCGTATGCGTATATCTGTCGTCAAGTGGAAGGAGATTAAGGTAAGTGACACAGAGTTAGTCGTTTTCATGGTTAGCGTTACCTTCCACAATTTTCTTTTACCTGTTTAGCGGTTTAGTGTTAGCTTCCCGTAATTTTTTTTGTGTTCAGTGTTAGCTTCTGCTAATTTTTTTTAGGTGTTTTGTGGTTTAGCCTTAGCCTCTGCTAATTTATTTTATGTTTAGCTGATTAGAATTACCACAGCTAAGATGCTTGTCTAGCCAATTAGTGGTTAGATGTGTTCACCACTGACAATAACTACTGCTGATTTTGGCACAAACATATACTCTCCATTATGACTATGGTGGCCATTTTTTGAAAAATGTCCAGCAGAAAAAGGAAACAATATCAAGAAAATATATAAACTATGATTTGACACCAAAAGTGTTCCTTTGTGATAAATGTTGGAAAATTTTGTGTAAAAATAAGTTTTCCTTGATGATCATGGTGGCCATCTTGAATTATTCAGAAGTTATGGATTTTGGTGTTTCTTTTTCTTTTCAAAAATGCAAGCTCTGGGGAACATCTGTGCCACGTGAGGTTCTGGAATCTGCATGTGAAAGATTTCTATGAAATATTCAAATATCTGCTGCACTCTGAAAGGCTTGTTTTCCAGCTGCTTCTCATTAGCTAAATTCCAATGCTTGTGGGTTACAATGTAGCATAAAGCCACAGGTACAGCTACTACTTTTATTCTATGAGCAAGGATAAAGTACATTTGTTCTGAGGTAAAAACATAAGGCTATAGAATGCAACACAGAAGGAGAAAAAGCCAAAGGAAGAGAACAGAATCCAAATACAAGCAAGTGGGATTATCTAGGGACATCAGTGGCTGACTCTTGATGCTGAGGCCTCTTCACTATATCCAGCACTGCTGCCCAGGCATGAAACTGTAATGAATATTCAATCACCTTGTGTCATATTGGGCTGTGGGAGAGTTGCCCTGGCAGGGGATCAGACAGAGATAAAGACTCCTCTACCTTCAGCCTGATGCTGTCTGCAAATTGTACCTGCAGCCCAGTGACTGTGCTGATATCAAAGGCAGCTCACCTGGTCCGTATCCAGCTGTCACCGCTTTTCCACTTCATCTGGCCTGAAGGAGCGTCTGTCCGACTCCTTGAACTGAGTCCAAAGTCTCATCAAGGCCCTTTTTGCTTATGGGCAGGCGGCAGGCATGAGCTTTAGCTCCTTCAGGGAGCCGGAATCAGTGTTTAGAGAGAGCCCTAAAGGAAATATTGTATATTTATTTGAGTATTAAGTGTTGAGCAAAACCGATTCCATCTGATTGACTATAACAGCTCAAAACAAACAGAAGAAATTACAGTAAAATCTTTTTTTCCCCCAGTTCTTCTTCCACTATTTTGACACAATCACTTTTCTCCTGCATTCCAGCTTGTGTTGCACCATTTATCCTATCAGAAGCTCATTCATAACCTTGAGGCTTTCAGCCATTGTCAGTCTGAAACTATGGTGACTGAAGAATAAAAGGACTCACATGGCCCTTTCATAATCCTTTTAACACACTCATACCTGATGCTGCAAGGTAACAAAAAGGAGCTAATAACGTTCTCTAGCCGTGCAGGCGAGAAGTTCAATGTGAAGAAAAGCTTTGCGGGAAACGTTATTCAGAAAATATGTGCATTAGTTAGGTGTTGAGTTGTTAACACCCTGCAACAAGCATTCCTCGAAATTGGCTAATATCAGTTTCAGTGCTGCTAAATTTGAGATGGGAAATTAGCCAGAAATTCTCAAACAGTGATGAAAAATTAATTATTACACACTGAACCACGGATGTAAGGGGAGTGGTCCAGAAGAGCCCACAAAGACTCTGGTCATTGTGGGCTGTCAGGGTTCACATGCCTCTTCAAAGCAGATAGCAGGCCACATGAAAACAGATACCAAATTCAGTAGAAAACTCTTAAGGTTCCTACACACTCAGGTCTACTGTGCATACTCTGTGAACCGCACTGACTATGCACGCATTGTCTGCGGACGGTTGAGATTTCATAGTCCAGCGTACCTATTGCATTCAATTTTCGTGACAAATGCTGTCATTTCCCCACAATCCAAATGGATGCTAGCAAGTTCAATAAACTAGGTGGGCACCTCACCCAGTTTCTTCTGCACCAGGGCAGCAGCCCAAGTGGCAGTCTAGCTGCTGCGCGTCCTTAAAACTGTTTGCGCCGACTCTCAAGCTTATCAGCTCAACGTCGGACACAAAACAGTTCAATGTGACCACTGTTTCCTGCCTAGCAGGTTACTATGCAACAACAAGAAAACGTACGCGGCTGAAATTTTGTAAATTTAAATGGAAGTACGTCACCATTAGTCGTGGCATATAAGCTACTTACCTTTGTGCAGATGCGTCCGGTGAACGTCCACCTTAATCTCGACCTCCGCCGTGTGACGTACATCGGAGTATGTACATCACATACTCGGAATTTCAGAAGAAGTAGTCTTCTGATGTTCTAGATCATATTCGCCCACTTTAGAACTGAATGGCACATATCTCAGAGCAGCAGTCTCAAACTGCTGTCCTCGAGGGCCAGTGACCTGCAACTTTCAGATGTGTCCCTTTTCCTACACTTGATTTCAAACACTAAACCATGTCTCACTAGCATGCAGTCCAGCTCTACAGAACTCTGCTAATGAGGTAACACTGGAGCCAGGTGTGCTGAAGCAAAGAGAAATCTAAAAGTTACAGTAATTTGAGACCACTGTCTTAGAGCCATGGAACTTAAGCTATGTCAATTCCCCAATATTAGCAACAATGGTCGCCTACAAAGCTGCGCCAACTTTAAATTGTTTTCTGCCTTAAGTCCTCCTTCAGGTCCATCTGCAACACAAATACATGAGACCATTTCAAATTTAGTGCAACTTTTTCAACATTACAATTTAGAAAAGCTTTCAATGTCAGACTGGCCACGTTTCAAAGATGCAATCTTCTACACTAAATAATCTGAATGGTATAATTGTTTCCTTAATTAATAATTGCAAATGAATGTTACTTGTCAAATTTAAATTACTCCAAGGGGGGCTGTGAAACTAATCAAATGTGTTTTTCAATTTTGGCTCCAAACAATTACTAAAACAAAGCAAATACAAATAATTAGTATTACAATTATTTCCCCTCACATACTAATTTGCAGATGAACTTTTTAGGGTTTTTTTTTTTTTACTACAAAATGCTTTTAAACTAAATTTGCTATTGTCAGTTTTAGGACTGACATATTTGTGATTGTGATTTTTATTTTATTTTTTCAAAATTGAGCAGCCTTAGCTTGGGTGCAAAAAGAAACTATTGATATTTAATGATATTTCAGGTTTACAGCAAGATATGCCTTGTTTGATTGATGCTAGCTTAGGTAACCAAGAAACAGGTGCAAAAAAAAAATCTTTTTCATCCAGCTATATGGATTGTTTGAAACAGGCCAAGAGTCGCTGTGTTCAGTTATTCTAAGGCACCAAACGGTGTATAAGGCTACGTTTACACAAGACCGCTGCCAGGAACCTACCAGCATTTTCGGATATTGGTTGTGGAAAAGTTTCACGTTTTTGACGAGGCCGCCATCATGAATCTCCTGTAGTTGTCATGTCAGGCCACTAGATGGCGTTGGGATTTTAACACGTCCTTGAAACGCGCATGCGCTTTTGACCGTTAGCTTCCACCTCGCTAGCTTCCACTCCATTTAGAAACGAGTAACCCGTCTGCGAAGGCCCGAGGGTGAAAATGAGCTCCGTGGTGAGATCATTTGTCCCCTCTCCGCTTAGAACTACACAGTTAAAGTTATAAATATAGCAGAAGAAGCGTAAAAGAAAAGACTTGTGAGTGTTTTTCTTTTCACTGCAAAAGAATGTTTTTGGCAGTAAAGATGGCCAAAGACCCCATTAAGACTTGAACTAAAACTGCCCTATATGTGCTACAAACACTTATGATTGTGTATCTCATCTTACAGCAGGATAAAGATAGTGATGATTATGCCATGGATTCCTAAGGAGAACATGTTCATATGTAACCACTTAAAACAGAGGTGCAAATGATAATGGCGGACACCCCAAAGATTTTCGCAAAGGTTTGAAGTTCAGTAGTGCACATGCTTTATTATTCAGCTCACATCGCATGTACACTCCCTTGTTCAAAGAATTACACCCTCGACATCAACTCTTCATTAAATATACATAAATCCATCATGGTTTAATAAAGAGGACTACAGTGAATCTGCTGTAAAATGCAGACTGATAAATACCCAATCTATATGTAAATAGGAGGCATATGGGTGGGGGGAGGGAATCAAAATGAAGGAAAAAAAAATGTAATAACTACTCTATTTGATCAGAACCCCAGGAGCTAAAGTTTTGATTTTTTTTTTTTTTTTTTTAATGGAATCTGAGGAGGAGAGCCGCACCGGGTAGGTGAGAGTGTGAAAGCGTTCACACGGGAGCCGACTATCTGAGGGGCCACCGGATAACAGAGTGGGCCTGTAAGATTACTCTCACCCAGTGGGAATGGAAACGCTGCATTCTGGAGGTCTCAGCAGCTTTTCTGCACTCCCACAATCACAGGAGAGAGGAGAAAGTTGTGGATTACAGCCAGGCGGAAATAACTTTTCTTGTTCTGCGCCTAGGCGAACAGCAGCGGCCTCGAAAACAGAATCCCTTCGGGAAACGTTGGCTTTTCGATTTTAAACGCATTTAACCATTTCGGGGTTGTCCATCTGTTTGCCCAAACAAAGACAGAAGAACAAACGCAAAACTTTGAAAAATTAGAAAGTCAGTTAAAAAGAACTGCTGAAAAGTTGTTTTTTTTGCCTGTATCACTAACTGCATAGTATTAGCATTGTATTGATCTCTCCCATAGCTTAAGTAACTTTAAATTAACACACATTTATAGTTCCATGCTTCTTTCATCATGCATCAGCATGGAACCTCAGAGCAAGTAACCACTGACACTAATGGCAAACATTGAATATAGATTATGTATACTGTCATTAGCTTTTAATAATAGTAGTTAGCCTGATCACTGCACCAATGGGTGAATTCCACTAATTTTTGACTCAACTGTACGATGGGTAAAACAGGCACATACAGTACAGACCAAAAGTTTGGACACACTTTCTAATTCAATGGGTTTTCTTTATTTTCATGACTATTTATAAGGCAAAAAATCCCACTTATTAACCTGACAGGGCTCAGCTATGAAGTGAAAACCATTTCAGGTGACTACCTCTTGAAGCTCATCAAGAAAATGCAGAGTGTGTGCAAAGCAGTAATCACAGCAAAAGGTTGCTACTTTGAAGAAACTAGAATATAAGGGGTATTTTTAGTTGTTTTACACTTTTTTGTTTAGTGCATATTTCCACATGTGTTATTCATAGTTTTGATGCCTTCAGTGTGAATCTACAATGTCAATAGTCATGAAAATAAAGGAAACTCATTGAATTAAAAGGTGTGTCCAAACTTTTGGTCTGTACTGTATAATGCACTGCTTTGTGTTTGTCTATCAAATAAAATCTCAGCAAAGCTCATACTTTGTAAACATAATGAGTTATAAAAATTAATTTATAATGTCCACTTTTTTTGGATGAAAAAAAAATAATTGGATTTTTTTTTAAATACTACCTTTAACGAAAAGGTTAAAGGTAGTATTAAAATTGATTGTTTAATCAATTTTGGATTATCAATCCACAATGACTGCTACTTCGTTCCAAAATCGAAGTCCAAACATGAACGTTTTTAACAAGACTAAGCTTAAACATGGTTAAATTAAGAACTCATTTAACTCAATATCATAAACGACAGTTAATGGCCGCCATAAAGCTGCAAAGTGGAGGGACGACGTCTACAGAGCCCCGTTACACTGGATCATTACAGGGCGTGTTTGCTTGTAACCATCTGTCTTTAACAGGGTGTAGAGCGCTGAGGAATGATGATATGTGCCATGCGGCCGCGAATGAATCATGTGGCATTCCGCACGGCGATTAGTGCCAAATTAAGGTCTGCGCAGGGGAACTGAATGAAGTGCTTGCAGATGCCTGTCAATCCCAGTTCTCCAAAACACCTAACCCCAAATCTGCACTTTTAACAACTCTGAATAACATCAGTTTCTGTCATCAAAAAACACACAAAACAAGTCTTTTAGATCTCTGGATAAATGAACGGGGGGGGGGGGAAATCACTTATTAAATTTGGATTTTAAAGTCTCATGAAGTATGCGGTATTTATTAATGTGGTCAAAATGGCTCAGCGACCAGAATGCTCAGGGCGCCATTCTATCAGGGGGTGGCACAAGTGGGACCACAGTGTGTTTTCTTTCTTATTTGCATGGGTTGACACAGTGTTATGCTGCATTCCAGTTACCTGGGAAGTGGGTTTGACATCAAACCCGAAGTTTCTAGTTATTCTAGTTAAGAAGTCGGAATTTCAACATGATGAAGCCCGTAGATATTATTTCCAAACACTCTTTCAAATGTCATTTTAAGCTCTACTTTCCATAAGCAAACGCCACTTTTAATTTAGCTTTATAGTTGGTGACTGTACATGTAACATTGATTTTAGAAGGACTTTTACATGTGTGTCTTGTAAAATAAATATGTTTCCATCACATCTTACTGCTGTTGATGCGAGGAGCAGCCATATTGAAATGTGAAGTCTCCCTTATAAGTCATAACTTGGGGTAGTTGGACTTCCTCCCAGTTCCCCAATAGGAAATTCCGTTTCAGAAGGTGTCCTGGTTGAGTACTGGAACGCAACGTAAGCATTGTAAGAAAACAAGTTGCACACATCTGAAATCAGTGACACTGGATTCCTTTTTGGTACTGAAGGGCTATTTTGATCTATTTAACGGAAATTGACTAACTTTTAGTTCAAATTTAGCTATTTAGCCCATATTTAGTTTAACTCTTAATTTAACTCTAAACTGGACAGACCTAAAGATTTAGATTTCTCTTGAGTATCAATAAAGTATTTTGGAATTGAATGATTTCTCTTCACTTTTAAAAAGCAGAGGAAAAAAAAAACCCAAATGTGTTCTCTACTTTGTGAGAACAAAACAAGACGTATCGGGACCGATTCTTCAACAATTGCATCGATTGTCTTCTCGTCAGGATTTTTAAACCTGCACCAACTCACCAACGCAATCGCAAGATGCATGTTCTCGTCTTATAGGGATCCAGTGAAATGCTGCGTAGCTGTGTTGCGAGTGTGCAGTGTAAACACTTCGACCCGAAAGTCTCAGTGCTGGAGGTAAATATTATTGCAGGCATGTTTGGAAGAAATAAAAACTGTTTATGGTGACACAGCCAAGTGGGGAGGGAGAGGAAGGAAGTGGAAGTGCTTTAGCCTTGATGGAGGCAGTTCAGTCAACAGAGCAGGCGCACGCTTTTGATAATTAACAACGTGGTGAGTTTCTGGTTGAAAAGAAATTATGGAAGGCTTTTCTATTTCAGTTTTATGGTGCTCGTTTAAGCAGATTTGTCAAGTTGGACTTCTTTCACCAAACTGAATGCCAGCAGGCTCTCCGTGACCTTTGGGACGCCACAAACTCTCCAAAATAACAAAAGGCTGTCAGTTTTCTATTGCTTATTTCCAGGTCCAGTCATTTTGAAGTGGGCACACCCCTGTGGCTGGACATTTTAAGCACAATAAGAAAATAAAATTGTGCCATTAAGGATAAAGGTGAATCTGATTTAGTCTTCGTGGCTTCTGACTTTACTGCTGTTTTAAAAAGCACAAGTCTGACTTTAGACAGGCCAATATTTGTTACTGTCTGAGAGCTCTTGGTCAGGTGGGGTTGATGTTCCTGATTATACTGCTGAGAACAGACTTGTTGACAGCTGAGCTACACCCTTCTTAGCACATCCATCACGATTTGACAGAGAAGATTCATCAAAGAGAAAGATCATCTCTGATGGAGCGCCTAATGCTCCACTTTGAGGAGGAATCTTATCATTTTGGTGATGGCTCATTATGTAGTTGACTACTAAATGCATCATTACATAATGAATGAAACTATATGTCACACCTTTAGGCCACCTCTATGACCTCTTCTCTGAATAAATCTCTAAGTACTGTTCAGCCTCTAGGCTTTTTGCTCCAGCTGTAAGCCACATTAAAGAAGCCAGTAATAATTCTGGAGCGATGCTGCATTCTGTGGGTTTCATCAGGCAACACCCACGTCTGTCCACACCTTCCACCTACCAACACGGATACAACCAACGCCTGCAGATGTTCATTTGACGCCATGTTTAAGAAATGAGATTAATAACAGTGTTCCTGTTGAACCAACACCACCTGGAAAGGACTCTAGTTATTGGCCCCCAGTTGGAAAACACACTTGAGTACATTGACACATTTTTTTTTTTTTTTTTTTTTTACAATAAAGCACTACGTGTTTGGATGGGGGTTAGAACTATTGGTACCGTTTCTGCTTGTTCAGTATCCACACGCCTGGAACGTCTCTGCATTTGAAATCATTGGGATTTAATTTGACAGATCATCACAAAACAGTGCGTTTCTGTGAAATGGGACAACAATAAAACAAAACATTTTTTAACAAATCAAAATTTGAAACGTGCACTCAGCCTGTGTTACATTGACACATCTAAATAAAGTCTAAGGGTATAAGTTGCCTTTTGAAATAGTCTAATTACTAGACAGTGTGTATCCGCATGGAATTTAAGGTCAGTATAAAAAATATATTAAGTTTATCAAGTTGCCATGTTAAATGTCAGTAAATGAAGTTTTCACAAACTTATTGGTAATTAAATTGCATGTAACAAATTATTTTTTTATTTGAGCTCCATTCTCTTTTATCAAGGTAGTGCATTTCTTAAAAAAAAAAAAAAAAAAAATATTGAAAAGGTGCCAGTAGAATCAATATGTAAACAAATGTATGGTTGAGATGCAAATAAAGAAAATCTGGACAGGCCGAAGGGGTGTCTCATTGGTCAAATTCAGATTATTAAAATAATGATTAAAATGCAGATCAAAACATAATATTCATTTGCGCAATGGCCTAGTCTCACGTCAAGCTTCTGTTGTTAATTTTCTTGCACTGCACAATTACGCACTACTTTTTGATTACAAAAAAAAAAAAAACTCAGTAATGTTTATCAATTGCTACAGGAAGTTAATGGGGCACGCAAGAAACTAAATCAGCAAAAATATGTCTTTGAGCAAACGTCAGGAGAAAGAAAATCAGAAAATAGGGTTGTTGTTTAAGAAATAATAAAAAATTAAAAAAAACACTGAATATTGAAGAACAAGAAAAAAAGAATCTCGTGTGTTTTTGGCATTTTCCTTGACACCCCGATATGTGACGTACATTACAATCAGACGACTTTCCTGTCAAAGTAAAAAAAAAAAAAAAAATGTAAAAAAAGAAAAGAACATTTGAACAGCGAGTAAAAATGACATGTACAACATGATTCAATGTGTTGCAATGAATAGTTAGAACAAATGGAAGTGGAAGAACTCATCAGTGATACAGCAGAAAATGTTCATGTAACTGTCTTCTCTCTTTGTCTTGAAAACTGCAAACAAGCCACGCCCTTTCAGCGACTGCTTTCATTTTGCTTCAAAAATCACTTTCAAAAATATTCCATATATTAGCTTCATGGCCGCTTGCCTCTCCATTTCCGTTCCAAAGCCCTCTGCTGCCATCTAGTGGCGAAACAGCAAAATGACTCTTTTCACAAAAGACAGCACATGTCGGAAATCCTTATAAATAAAAACAAAATTTATTGGCAATCACAGGGAGATAATGCATGACATCTACAGGAGCATTTATTCGAATAAAAATGCTAACGTCTTATTTACAAAGTCTACCAATGAGTGTGAGCAAGCCCAGCACATGCAGGTACAAATAATGCAAATAGGCTATATTTATTTCACAGGTAACAAAAAGCTTTCTGCAAGTTGAGCCAAATGAACAGCTCCCTCCTCCCTCACTGCTGCTGCTGTGGTCCCAACAATGGACGCATGGACTACATGAGAGAAAATAAGAGTGATGTGGGCGTGGCTATAGTGGCATCCTGCAGGGACATGATTCCAGAGATTTAAGCATAAGGAGGAAAAAAAAAACTGATTGAGATACATCAACCAGGACGATAGTGGTTAGACCGATTAGTCTTGTTAATAAAAAGCAAACCCGTGAAAATGAAAATCGTTTAATTTGAACAGAGGTGACTCAAACGAGGGAGAACCTCGCCTTAACACTGGCTTTCTGTTAGCTGAACCCTACTCACCTTGAGAGAGACACCTGATTGGACTTGCGCCGCGGCCCGGCTCTTTGCGTAAAAACACTCCCATCAATCTGTCCCAGCTTTCCACGCTACAGACATAACTCAAAAAGGCTTTCAGACGCCTAGGGCAAGCATGAGAAAAGTAGCATCTTCTCCTCCGTTCTTCGTCGTCAGACATCGTGACGCGCTTACGTGATTTATGGGGAGCTTAAAACGAGATTGTCTATAGGTGCTCTTAAGATAGGAGTCTTCTAACCGTCTGATTGGGACACTTTTCGCAGTCAAAGGCACTTAAAATTTGGTCTCGGGAAATCTTGCACACCGAAAACCCTTAACCTTTTAACGAGATTTAAAAGTTACGTGTAAACTTGAATTTAAGACACCCGAGTAGGAGACGCTTTCAAATGCCAAGCAAATGAAGAATGTTTTTTCAACGTCGCAAAAGATCTGGATTTAAAAAAAAAACAAAGACAAAAGGAATAGGCAACCGTTGTCGTTTTGGCAAATAACTGCTCAAAGATACAATCACTAAATGCCGCGTACGCACTGAATGTTGATGAGGAACAGAGTAGGCGGTTGATGTTTGGGAGTGGGGGGGAACAGCACGCTGTAATACCGTTAGCTTCCTGGACATCATTAATGAGAGGAAGAAACCTCCTGACAAGGTCTGTCGGATGGTGTTTGGTGTGTGTGTGTAGGGAAGTGGGGGGGGGGTAGTGCTGTACAGGAAGATACACATCTACGGTAGTGTACAAGGGGGCGGTAGTGAGCAAAGAGAGCTGGATTACTTCACAGAGGCAGTGCAAAGGGTGACTGTTGACGACCCTGGACCGAAGGGTGTGTGGTGTGGGGGCCGAGGCCAGCGCTGCGACAGGGCAGAGGTGGTGTTTGGGTGGGGGAGGAGGGCAGGCGGATTGATTTTTCAGCTTCTTCGTGACTTTGAATGCTGGATGAGCCACTGCAGTGTGATATCTGAGGTCAAAGGGAAACATATTGATGGTTTAGTTATTGGCATTACTAAGAGAAGACAATGTTTTGAGTCAATAGCTGCGTTTCTACTGAGCTTAAAACTGTGCAAATTGGAATTACGGAAACAAAATTCACTTAACAGAAACATGCCAATGCAGAAAAAAACAAACAAAAATTAGGGGTGCACCGACTGCAGTTTTCTGATCTTTAAAAATAAAAATATTATCTACCTCTGCAGAGGTAGATAATATTGATTTCACATGCAAATGTCGGCCAATCGATGATTTCCTAAACTTAAGCAAACTGGGGCCGATTTAAAAGTACACCATTATTATAAATGTAAAGATAAACCTGCAGAAACTAGGTCAAGAAAAGGCTTTATAAACAAAAACTTCAAGCAAAATAAAGGTAACCCAAAAAAAATTCAAATTGGTATTAGTTGGAATCAGAATCTGCAAAAAAAAAAAGAAGAAAAAAAATAGTGATTGGTGCAAACTGCTCAAAAATGATTTCTTTATTGCTTTAGCCCCACTGACTATTTATGGACAGAGATGTTATTAGGTCACATTTAGACTACATCTAGTTTAATCTTTATATACGTAAAGACAAACTACTGAACTGCAGAAAATATATCAAGAGAAGACCTTATAAGCAAACACTTTTTGAGTAAAATCAAAAGTCGGCCAAAAAACTGCAGTCAGTGCACCCCTACAAAACAATGTCATTTTTCTTTAGTCCCACTGACCAACACAACTGAATGTTAAGATTCACGTCTGGCTTTCAACTTTGACCAGACAAACATCCCTCTGATATTTACCTATGTTGTCTTTCTCTTTGCAGGACACAGAGTAGCAGCAGATCTCCCGGTCCTGAATGGCGGAAAGGTTCCTGCATAGATCAGGACGGTACGTTTAATAAGGAGTCAACAGGAAAGCAAAAGAACAGACGGACGTTAACTTCAGAACACAACATGTGACATGTTGTCGAGTGCTTTAGAGCCACAGTAACTAAATAAAATAAGCATTCCTCACATTTTTTCAATGAGCTGCTTCTCATCAAGTGCGTTGGGTAAGTCCCGCTTGTTACCGAGGACTAAAACCTGGAGAAAGGAAAAGGAAGTTTTATCAGAACCCCTTTGTGATGAGGCTAACGTCATGTTTTACTCCGAAGATCAGACGTTTCTCACAGGAATTCCTTGTAGTTGTGGTTTCTCTAAAAGGTTGTGTAATTCGTTTCTGGAACCTTCTATTTTCTCTCTGTCTGCTGCATCCACCATGTAACTGAAGGAACAAAACCGAGACATTATGAAATGTTCCTGCTGAACTTTTGCCTGGCGTTCTAGCAGAACGGCGGTAGCTTACACGATAGCGTTGACCCCTCGACAGTAGCGCTCCCACATGCTCCTGAAGCGGGGCTGTCCGCCTATGTCCCATATCTGAAACGTCAGAGCACAAAGTCAACACCAAACGTTTGCTCTGTATGAGCCGGTTGCTGCTCTGTACGTTGGGAGGTCATCTGGAGGCATCCTGAGAATTCTTGCTGTATGCAGAATCTCACGATTTTCAGCTTCACTGAGACAGAACAGTAACCCGCTGGTCAGAAACTCAAGTAAAAACACATTTTTCCAGTCGGTGAACGCGTAAACCGTAAAGAAAGTCAGAGGAACTGCAGAGACGTAAGAATGCATTTATAAAACTAAAATAAAATAAACAGTTTTTTGTTGTTCATTCAGGATTAGATTAAGAAATCAAGATTGTGGGTGACTACCAGGAAGGCTGAACATATTCCAGTAAAGTTGCTTCGTTTTAACCTCTTGAGCTTCCAAACTCTATCTGTTGGATTTGGAAATGATTTTCAGTCCATTTACAATAATACAAGAACACATTCTCAAAAATCAAATGTTAAATTCTAATGAACATTTAACACCGGAACTGGAAAATGCCCTAAATAAATAAATAAATAAAAAAAACAACCAAAACAACAAGTAAAATGAATTTTGAAGCCTCTGTAAACAAAACTGTCCTTCCTAAAAAGAGCTAGCTGAGACCAAAGACAAAATAAAGACTTTTGTCATCCGGTTTTTGGTAGAAAGCGAGAAGAGAGAAGAACAATAAGTCATGCAAATGGAAATCATTGAGCCAGGCCTAATTTATCAAGCGATTAATTGATTTATTGTCACAGGGCTACAGAAAACTCTTATTTTGTTGTCTTTTAATCTCATCGTAAACAAGACCAAAAACATCCAGTGACTTTTGCGCTAAAGCACAGAAAGGTGCACCAATTTGGTGTGACTCACATCCTCACCTACAACAATCAAGACTGCTTTCTTGTGCTTTATTAAAATACTGCACATTTAGTTTGTTGTTGTGCTCACAGTAGAATTTGTTTCATATTTCCAACTTAAAATCAAAAGCCCAAATCTTTAGGAAAACAGAAATTGGCCCCATGTTTACTGGCTTACCTTTATTGTTACGTTGCCTTTAGTGACTTTCCGCATGTTGAAACCGACTGTGGGAATCATGTCTTCACTGAACTGACCAGACTGCATGAGAGAGAGAGAGAGAAAAAAAAGCACAATATGTTAGAGAAAAAGTGGATGACTTGCATCTCTGAGCAAGTCGTCATGGTGCCATTTGATCTAAAATCGATGAGTGAGCAGGATTGTGGATATGAATTAGATCAGTAATAGTTTCTAATCGATGGACATAATTTCCCCCCAGCTGCTTTGGGAAACGTTTTACCTCCACTAATCACCGTGGTATGACGGCTGGTGTGATGTCATTGGTCTGGGAAGGAACGCCTCCTCAACGTTTTGTTTCTGTACATTCTAGTTTAAACACATTTATGAGAAGTTACAAAACCAGATGCTTGGCTAAAACCCAGTGAGTATGCAGGACTGAGTGAGGGGGGAAAAAAAGAAATCTATATTTTTAACGTTTTATGGACACGTCTTCCATCATCTGAACGTTTTTATAAAGCGAGCTTTATGCTGAGACCGTCTTTTTGTCTTGTGGTACAAACGGCTCAGAAAGTCTGAGGGCGAGCAGAGAGAACGGAAGACAAGTATTGTTGTCAAACTGACCCAAGCCTGCAGGGAAAAGTAGTTCTACAAACAGACTCGCGTCATTTTACTCACTTATGAATATTATAATATGTTTTTGAGGTATTAAGTGAACTGGATAAACCAGTGCCAATTTAAACAAGCTCAGGCTATAATCTAAATGAGCCAGAATAGCACTGATATGCACAATATGTAGAGAATTTACTCCCCCCTCCCCCCCCCCCCAATCAGAAAAACAACAATTATCCTTGATGTTGCTAAAGTAGCATAAACTATTCATTTTTACCATTATAATCAGAATTAGAGTTGCACCAATTGCAGATTTCTGACCGATCACCGATTTTTAGAAAGATTTTAACATTCTAATTTTGGCAGATATAGATTTTTATTTATTTTTTTGTCTGAAAACTCATTGTTTCCCATGCAAGCATCAGACAATCTTAAGAAAGCTGCGGCTGTTTGCTGGTGCACCCCTACACATAATTAAATGTAATAATACTTTTTAAACTTATTGCACCAAATATTAAAGATTTTTGTTGTCCTTCTCTTCACACAGTGACAAGTCTAATAAGCTGGTGTCGGATGGATAACTATGAATCAGTTCCGGTCGCTAGCCTGCAGTCAACTACTTAACATGCAGCTAGAAGCTACCTTTGTGATGAGTGGATAGTTTCCACACCTGTCGCTGCCTATGTTTTGTTTTTTTTTTTTCTATTTTTGCAATCAGAAATATTTTTTACACTTTTCTCCATTCTTGTAAGCAAAAAAAGAAAAAGAAAAGTGTATTATTAGCATTCTTTCAGGCAGCTGGTAGGCAGTGCACTAATCTAGTCTACAGGTTAAGAAACTTTAAAACCTTGGTAGCCTGTCATAATGTTAACTGGCCTAAAAATCTAATATTTTTGTTTTGTTTTCAGCTTATACAACATGACAGTACATTCTGAAAAGAGTCTAATCACAGTAGATTAAATAAGTGAAGTGAAGCTCGTCTTGAACTTGGGTCAAAACAGCCCGGCTAAGACAATGCAGTAAACATTTATGAGGGATGCATTTGAATAGAAGCATAAAAATAATTCAGCTGGAAACCACAATAATTCGAAAAATAGAAAATGGAGTACTGAAAACAACTCTGATCAGCTGGTGTGACGTCAGAGACATGTGGAGGGGGGCGGGGGGCTGACAATGACATGTTTTTCTATAGGTGACTGGGAATATGTCACATTATTTTTTGATTAATTTTGCAGGAAAGTCTGGTTGGTACGCCTAAGCAGCTGAATAACCCTTAATTGCGTGACTATTGCCTCACACCATTTCTTCAAACTCGTTTAGCCTTTCCTCTAATTCCTAAGGATTACTAAACAGGTCCAACTGCATTGGAGAGTAGCTGGCCAGAACTGTGACAGTGGGTGAGGTGAGCAGCATTTCTCGGTGGAGAATATAAACAGGTGCTAACAAAAACTCAAGAAACACCCGGCACTAAATGAGCGTAGAGTCTTCTTTTTTTTTTTTTTTCTCAAGAAGAACCTAAAAACTTATGGTTGTCAACTTTAGCCCCGGTCACTCCAGAGCAAACATAAACGGCCTGTTTTCAGCCATGAGCCCAGACCGGTGTTGTGGACACACTGGGAGCCGCTACAAAGCTGTGACAGCGCCGTCACATGACCCGGTGTATTAGTAAGCACACAGTCATACCGAGAACTTCGTCATTCTCCAACACCAGCTGTTTCAAAGAGTTACTCCTCCTGCGCTTCGTCTCACGCAAACACTACCAAAAGCATCTTTTCTTGCAAATCTGTTCCCCCCCGTCCTAGAAGTTGCAAAAAAAGATGTATTGTTTTAGACACCTTCGCCCTCTCCCAGGTAGTAGCCTGGGCCCACTTTATGCGTCTTCGCTAACGCTGGCTACTTACAGCAATCACGTTGACAAATGTGGTTTTTCCAGAGTACTGAAGTCCGACTAACGTGAGCTCCATCTCTTCTTTCCAAAACAGCGACCGGAACCAGTCTAACAGTCTGTTAATGAGGGCCAGCATCTTGGAGGAGTCAGTAACCGCAGTCTGTTGCCGTCTGGAAGAAAGCCGCTAACTACTGCTTTGTCATATCAGGTGACCCACCGACGGGCGTCCGCTCCCGCTTCTTCTTCGCCTCACGTTCTTACCAAACCGCCCCTCTATGCTGCCATCTAATGGTGGCAACCAATTTTTTTTTTTTTTAATCAAACATTACATTCATGCCGAAGGGGAAAAATAAAAAGAAACCACAACATTCACTAATTGTTTTTACTTTTTTTTTTTTTTAATTGGTCTTTTGGGATAAAGCCAGTTGTCTCTGTAAGAGTTGTATTAATTTTATTTTCAAACATTCACTCATCACTCCCTGCTCCTTTTTGGTCACTTCACTTGGTCTTCTTCGGGCAGCCCTTTAGAGAGAGAGAGAGAAAAATAGCCTGAGTTGTGTGGAATAATGCCAACCATTTTCAATAACATTTTAGATGTAATTGCAATACCTTCTGTCTGAGAACTGCAGTGTACTCCCACGGGGTTGCTGCACTCATGATTGTTGTGTAGATTGTAGTTCTGATGGTTTGATCAAAAACATATAGATACACTGTCACACATCTAACAAGATGTTTAAGGATGCGTTTATAGACATTAAAATATGACTGAAACACGGGTATGGATACGCCTTAAACATTTTTACAGGTTTTTCATATTGCAACCACAAACTTCAAGCTTTTCTATTAAGATTCTAGGTGTAGACAACACAAAGTATTGCATAATGCAGAGGTTTCAGGTTTTATTTACAGATATGTCATGACAAATGCAGAGTGCATTCATATTCAACCTAAATAAGTTGAATGCAAAATCACTTTTTATTGCAATTCAGTCTTCTAAGGTATAGCTCTCTTTTTCCCCACTATTTCTATAGATTTGTGGAATGCATGACCAGCATTCACCGGTTTTAAATTAACTGCTTTTTATTCAAATGTCAGAACAATTCTGTTAATAGACAAATGAATGTTGTGTTTATATTGTGACCAAATTTGAAAAAGCTATCGAGGCACAAACAGTCGTACATAGGTTGATGGCTGTTGCTGGTTTGTGTGGTTCTTCACCACTTTAGCAACAACAACTGCTGGGTAACAAAAGACGACAGGAATAAAAATAATAATCATTTCACCCTCACCTGAGGCACACACGAGGCAGAGACAGAACCTGGAGAAAAGTGCTCCATTATTATATTAATCCACATATTCATAAAATGAGCTGTGACTTGCATGACCTCTTCACTACTTGCCTGGTAAAGTTTATCCATACGTATGCGATTTTGGCCCACGGCATCCAGTTTCTTCATGACTACATCCCTAAGAAGTGATCACGTGACAGCAGTGTAAGAATAGAAACCAAACATTATGGATGTGTCATCACTCTGTGAGACGACTAACCTTCGATTGACTCTTTTAGGAGGAGGAAGCCAGTGGTCAAAGTTCGTCTGCACTCTGTACCATCTAAGCAAACGAGGAAGGGTTACATGTTGCTTCATTGGTGCTCCGACTCTCACCAGACTCTCCTCACCCTCCATTTAAAGGCTCCAGGGGCCAGATGTCAGCGAGGCCCTTTCGGTCTCTGGTGATGACGACCCCCTCTCCCGCTCGCACCCCGCCCACGATGTAGTACACCCCGGTGATGAGGGGGGTTTTGGACAGACGTGTGACTGCGTCCTCAAAGTCTTTGGCCTCCTCCAGGGTCTGCATGAGTACCACACCAACAATTTGATTTCGACGTGATGTCATGCCGCTTTTCTTATCCCGCAATATTCTGTAATTTACTCACCACCCTAACAAGCCAGCTGACCGGGAAGCTGTGGACAAAGACGGCAGACACAACATTCTTCCACCAGTTTGACCAAACCTGCGTTTCTTAGGAATGAAAAATAAGTTTAGGGATGAACAGGCGTGACACGGTGTCGACAGTAAATGCGTTTCAATTAATTATAGAATTGCGCAAATTGAAGTTACGAAGATAAGTATGCTTAATGGAAACACGATTAAACGCAATTAAAAAAAAACCTCATGCTTTTTGATACATGACAAGGAAGGACGATTTCAATATGGCTGTTTTTCAGCCATATTGAAATTTATGAATTTTACAAAACTACAGTGGAGACACTATTTTCGCATCACGAGTCACATGACCAAAAGCCGGATGTTGCTACTGATGAAATGTCGAAGGCGACGACCGGAAGTAGTAGGAGGATGATTTTTTTTTTTTTCAAACAATGTGCCACTGGCTCCACCAGAGCTCTCCTAGAATCGCACAGCTCATAAAAAGTTGTGTGTCATACGAACATGTTGAATCCATAGCTCTTCTGTAAAATCACAGGCTACATTTTCCCCAAAACGCCGCCTACGTAGCCGCTCCCAAGTATAGGGAGTCTGTCACTCCAATTCCTGAAGAAGACGGTGACGTCTTGGTGAGCACTAGCGCCATGGCTGAATTATGAACACCGTATATTTTATGTAACTATTTACTTCCGTCATTGCTATTCCATGACTTACCAAGTGAACAAGCTTATTTATGTGATTTTAATTTCAATTCTTATTTAATGGAAACACTGCACATGCGAAATTGCAGTGTTGCTAAGGTTTTTCAACATTAGCAGAAAAGATTTACACACATTTGTAATGGCAACGCAGCTACTGTCAACAGTCTTACCTCGCTGGTTGCCAGACACAGTGAACTTGTATGGACTCATTCCGGTCCATAGCCCCACATAACCGGCTAGTGACGTTCCAAAGTACGCTGGCTAGAAAGTTGCATCAACGAAAGAATCACACAAGCATTTTAGTTCACCAGCTATAATTTAATATCCATACAAATATGTTACTATGTGTCACTCATCCAGCTTCAGGTGCTAAATGAGGTCATTTAGCCAACTGTGTTTTGAAGACTAGCCTGCTGTCGTCTAGTAAGCTAACAGCAAGGTACTGCTCACCAATACAGTACGCAAACTCATAGTTAACGATAACTTAGGTAATAATTTCTGTGAAAATGAATGCAACATGAATATGAGCACAACTACCGTGCTAGCTTTTTCTTGTTTTCCAACAAGAGAAATAAACAGGACATGATTAGCTTATTGCTTATCCACCACAGCCTTTAAGACATTTTTTTTAGCTAGTTTTCACCAAACATTGTGCCAGGAACTGCTGGATTAAAGAAGAGACAGAGAAGTCCATTATCATAATGTCCATGATAATGGACATTATCCATGATAATGATGGACATTATCAATGTCCATGACAATGTCATGAACATTGAAGCTAGGGATACTTAGCTTCAACTCTAGCTAAAAAGTTATAGTATTCATTTGATGGTTGAGGAGCTAACTTTGTAACAAACAGACAATTTTATCATTCACAAAAATGACTAACAAGCTATAAATTTTTATACACAAAAATATCTGAGTTATTTCTTTAACCATAATGCTGGTTTAATGCTGTTGAGACAAATGTTGGGTAAGCAAACAAAAGTTGTGACTAAGTTTGTTGGTTAGAGAACATACTAGAAGGAGCCTCAACATTTTTCACAGGCCACCATGATTCACTGACATCACTGAACATCTTAGGATGACATAAGAAACAATGCATAATAATGTTAATGTCAGTTGGTTATGTTACTGCCATTATTCCACACCAGAAAGCCAGTTAAGATAAAATTAGCCTTTAAAACTTTGGCCAATAATATCAATAGAGAGGCACAATTTAATAAAGTGTAATAAACCAAGTATTTAATTGTTGGGACTGCATCTGATCCACTTTAGATTTTTTGCAAAGCCAAATTTGTTTGACAATTAATTGGGTTGAAGCATACTCTCTGACTTGCTTGTTTGTAAAACTTTTTCTTTGAGATAAGACACTTTTAAACTGGGGTTGTGATTTTCAGAACCTTCCTGAAAAGCTAAACCACCACTTCAGTATTTTCAATGCTGATATGAATTTGACATTGTGGTAACTCAAAATCGGGAGATTACTTTATGATCAACATGGCTCCTTTAACAGTTCTGTTGCTTAATGAGTATAAACGCATATCATACCTCCCCGTTTTTGAAGAAGACAACATTCATGGTTAGATTCCTCAGAACTGAATGTGGGAAATCAAAATTCCTGCCGTGGTAGATGTTCCCGTTCTCGTCCTGAGCCACGATGCTTGTGCAGTAACTGCGGATGGAAACGGTGGATGAGCCTCATGAGCTTTCTGACATGTTGCTTTCATTCCTGCTTAGACGTGAACATTTGAGTCCTGGATGTATCACAACTATATGAACAGACATGAAACCTTACGTACGCAGTAAATTCATACGCAAAGTTGAGGATGACGACATCGGCGAGGTTCATTTTCATCATGCTGGCTATTCCACGGATTTCCCCAGCGTACGGCTGGGGAATGTGTTTTTCCAGGGACATCAAAATAGGACTAGTTGCCTTGTGCAGCCAGTTTGGAACCTGTGAACTATTGACATAGATAAAAAGCATCGTGGTTATTGTTTACATATGGATAATAGAAGATATTGTCTCCGTGTCTAAGGGTGAAGGCCTACCAATGGACACAGAATTTTCTTTTCATAAAATAAGTTCAATAAATTTTGAATAATAATAATGATAATTGAATAATAATCTGTCTGTTGCTAGTACACACTTATTTATTTATTGTCACATTTGAAACAATGATGAAGGTTGAAGTTTTCTACAAGCACAAATGACTCAGCACCCTGCTAATTGCAAACTGGCGTAGCATTAGCTGCAGGCAGAGCGAGCAGAGGCACCGGTTGGACATGGAGGACTTCACTAAGCAGTCTTTTTTCTGCATTGTACAAACAGGGGAAAGAAAATCCATAGATGTACACTAGAAAATGTTTATCCGTCTAGATTTTGCATCCTTGGGACACAGGTAGCAGCATTGAGAATTTCAAAGTAAAAACCAAGACTTTCACACCAATTTGCTGTTTCAAATGCATGTTGCAGCTGACTTTGATAAGTCCAGCACGTCCAAATTCTAGACAAGACCAAGACCGTTTGAGAGGGAAGACACCAGGTAGCCATTTCTACCAAATATTTTTGGTAGTCCACAACCCACAGACAAAAAGTGCTAGGTCCCACCTATAACCTGAAGTCATTTGCTGTTAGAACCAAGATGGAGAAGCTTTAACTTGGATCAAAAAATTGTGACCCAGTTTGTGGGCTAGAGAAGAATCCATAAGAAGTAATATGTTGACTCTTTCTTCTTCAAGCGATGCAGCGTTTAAGTTCAAACCAGCCACGGGAAACTTTTTCTTGTTCTGACGTCTCCCAAAAGGCCACACACACTACAGTCAAGGTCACATTTCTGATGTTTTATCCGATGAGTTACCAAGATTTCCGAAAAGTTTGACACAGTTTGATGTCCTTTCAGAGTGATTACGTGTCAACAAATCTCACACCATTAAGATAAAACGGTGTCCTGTAGGACATCCAAAGAAGCTTGGAATAATTTAACACAAATAGTAACTTGTGTAACAAAGGGAACAAAATAGCCCGCTCCATTTATAGAATATTTCCTGGCATAATAAATATAGTAGAAAAAAAATTATATATAAATCTACATCTTTACCTCTCTGTTCTACAAAGGTGTTTATGGAAACTAAAATATTAAACTGAGCTGAAAACTTTCTTTTGAATGCTTAGGTGTTGCTTACATTCTCTCAGTCTGTGTGTTTAACATTTTAAGCCCACTTTTTTTTATTTATTCCAAACTGGTGTCTACATGCGTAAATATGTGACTTTTACTTATACACAAACATAAAAGGACTTACCTAATGAGGATCTGTGCAGCTTTTTTCATTAAATCTGTATTAAAAGCTTCCTGAAGATGCTCCCATCGCTGTTCCGGACTCAGGTCCAGATCGACGAACACTGTAGGCGGCCGCTGAGCCCACAGAGGCCCAGAGGGTCCGAGCAGAACCAGCAACGCTGAACTCCACAGCATCATGACTGCGAGCTGTCAGTCAGAGGAATGAGCTGCCTGACACAGAACGAGACTGGCAGCTTTAAGCTGATAATGAAACGCAGCAACAAACCAAACCGCCTTCCTTTAACAGGTTTTCATAATAAAATAGAGACGCGGGTTAAGATGCGCAAACTCTTTGGGTCAGGGTTGATATCTGCCAAGAGGTTTTCATGGTGAGGTGTAAGAAATGCTTGATCCATATTTGCAGAGCGTAACATTCATTTAGGAACGTCCATGTTTTTTTTTTCAGTTCTTAGATTTAATATGTACTTTAGGAATGTTTTAGATTTTTCAACTAGGTGCTTTTATTTTCTGAAACATGATAATCGGATTTACACAAAGGTAATTCTAATGATACCACTCCCCAGATCTGATTTAAAATGAATTAAAATATCTGGATTTTTTATTTTATTTTATTTTATTTTTTTTACAGGAAGCTAGAAACACATTTAAATATGATCTGCCTTGTGCATGTCAGCATAAAGTTGACAAGGGAGCAGATGTGCTTCAGAAACATCCAGCTTTAAAAATATAAAACAGTTAAGGAATAATACACCTACGTGAAAGCGAGCAGCAGTGAGGTGGCTGAAAAAAATGAGTACACTCTGCACTGTAGGCACCGGTTTGTCTCCGAGTTTACTGCAATCATTTACAAGTCATTTCTGTACAGCTAGAGAGCATAGACAAGTTTGTTGTGATTCTGACAAAAGGAGAAAAAGGCAAACCCTTCAACTGTAAATTTTGTAACACTTTACTTAACAACAGACATTTTCAGATTGACCTCAGAATTTTCTTTTAAAAAATTCTCAGTTTGAAAAGTTGAAATTTTTCAATTAAATGTTTTGTCTAGAAAATTTCTGAGATTAAGGTCAAAAAATTTGAAGCAAAACTTTCGACTTTTCAAACAGAAATGTCCTTGTTTTCTTCTACCAAATGTCTGAGAAATTTTCAACTTTTGAAACTCAGAAAATGATTTTCTGAGTTTTTCCAGAACATTTCTGACGAGTGTTTTTTTTTTAGCATTATTATTTCTGTAGATCTTTGTCTATCGCGAACAGAGGAAGATCTATTCACACGACAGTCATGGCCGTCACTTGAAGGCAGCCATGACTGTCCTACTGGCTGACTCACTCTCACTGTCCTCAGCATCATTCCACAGGATATTTGTGTAACTTGACTGGTGTTTCCTCATTTTGCATATGGTTCAGTGGAAGATATTTGATCTTTTAGCTTTTCTGGGACAAGGCCATTTGCACTTCTTTTTATATATTTGCGTGATAAACCAGAAAACAAATATGTCCTTATCTGGTGACTATCTGCCTTGTACAATCAGTGTCTTGCTGGAGAGTGTTCTCATTGAGAAAATAGACTTTTGGAAAGAACAGAAAGATAAATTCCAAGAATATAACGCCGCCTGCGGAAGGAAGTGTGCTCCTTCCCTGTTAGATATTCACATTTGTGAGATAAAACAGAGCAGGCGCTAAAAACTGATCTAGTAAGGCTGAGCATACAAGAAAAAACAACTTCTACATGTATTAGCAGCGACACAAGTGAGCCTGTAGATGGCAGTGTTGCAAAACAGCTTGGTACATGTTTGGTTACTTTACTCAGATAGGAATCTTGCTAACTACAAGTGCTCTAAGTGCCCCTTAGTGCACTTGTAAACGGCATAATGAGGCACATTGTTGTGATGACATGCTGTAGGCGCCGTGCTGGAAAGAGCAGGAGCTTCTTAAAGAAACAGCAGCCCAATTTCAATTCATCAAATTACAAAAGAATAAATGGAAATAGTTTAAAAAGCTTTGTACAAAAGTATTTTTAAAAAAAAACTTTTTAAAAGAAAAAAGTACCACATTTTTATAAGGCAGCCATGACTGGCCTACTAGCTGACTAGAAGGACAGTCAGCTAGTAGGCTATAGTGGTAAATATAGCCACTTGATTGTACTATAAAATTCCACAATGTTCCTGGAAAATACATAATACTACACAGTACTGCCCCTGGGCACAGACTCTGAGCATCATGTCCTCCCTACTGGACTGAGGTGGAAAGTGAATATTTTTCTACCGATTTAGAATCACCTAACTGCTTCTGTGTGAAGCGTCATGATCTGAACTTTGTCTCCTTTTTCTTTAGCTGTCTTGTGTTTTGATTTGTGTCTTTGTCACCATTTGCTGTTCATTTTCAGTTCACCTTTTAGATTCCTCCTCGTATTTAGGTTGGGATGTGCATTTCAGTCTTCATGTTATGCCTTCCTTTGAAAGCTCTTATTTAGGAACCGGTCTTTCCTGGATGTACGTGTTCTCCTCGCCACCTCTTATTCTGAGTTTCTACGTCACCTTTTGGATCTGCTGTTGGATTGTTTCCCGTTTCCATTTGTACGCTTTTCTGTTTTTTGTGGTTCTCTGTGTTGGTTCCTTTCAGCCTTTCCCTCAGTTTATCTCCAGCTCTCTGCTTTCCCTCATTTGTCTGTTACTAATAAGCCACATCTCTCTTGTTCTGCAGTCACCATGTGAGCTTAAATATCTTTTAGTTTGTCAGATCATTCTGTGACGTTCTTGTTGCTCTGTGGGGTTTTTTTTTCTATTTTTATCAGAAATATTGATTACAGTATTCCCTCTCTGAATTCTTCAGAAATGTGGAGGCTTGTGAATCTAAAGAAATAAAATGATTTCTCTTTTTACTTCTGCATTAAACAAGTGAAAACAATTCTGCTAATCTCAACTGGCCTAAAATAGGAAACTTTAATTCAGATTTAATATAAGACAATAAAAAAAAATCCTTGTGTTTTTTTTTTTTATGTCTATGTGTAAATATTTGCTTCCACATTTGGAGAAAATTCGTGTTAATGATTGACTTGGGTTTCCCCTGAACTCAAGAGTCTGCAGTTTGAATCGTTTCAGAGAATTGTTCCTCTGGTGGTTCAGCATCCTCATTCCCCTCAGCTCTTATCGATCTTTCACCAAACAAAACTTAACGCTCGATTCCTCTTCAGTTGCATGTTAAAATCACTGTTGCCCTTTTACTAACGTTAAAGTCCAAACCGAAGCTACTGGTTGTGTTGCAACTATGGAATAGTTCAAAGACACTTTATGGAGAGGAGAAGAGAGGTCGGACTTCCCATTTCCTCTTTATAACACCTTATATACCGTATATATATATATATATATATATATATATATATATATATATATATATAAATTCAACTACATTTGAATTTATATAAACAATGACAATTGTGGTGAATAAGGCAAGGTTTTATTAACAACAGTAAGTGATTTCCAACCAAACTGACATCCATGATGATGTGGCGCAACACAGCAATGAAAATGTGTTCTCACAATCAGTTATTAAATAATTCCAATCTACTTTTTCTTTTTGAAACGTTTCACATTATGGATTAAAGCTTTATTGCAAACGCACAAAAAATAATCGACATATATGAAGAAATCCCTAAAAATCTATTAAAACATTTGTATGACTTTAAAAAGCATCAGCAAAATCACATTATTTACACAATTTGCATAAGACATTCAGTTGTATGTGCACTTCCTAAAGAACTCCAGTTTTTTTTTTGTTTTGTTATTTTATTGCTGGATAAATGTAACGGTGTGAGTAATTGGAGACCATCATTATTTATATAGCTCTGGATCCTGATAGTAGATTACAGTGGCTTTAGTTTAAGGTCAAGCTTTTTCTGTGAGATAAGGTGAAAACACTTGTTGGATAAATGAGCCCGATGTCAAACTGTGTGTTTGGTTAGCTCATGTCTACCCACAATTCAATTCAGCTGTTTTTCATTAAAAGTCTCATTAGACAAACTGAGTTATTTTAACCCACCTTCAGGCAATTAAAGAACCGTTTCTTCAATTTTCTCCGTTGATTTTGTTTTTTAGAAGATAAAAGAAAAAGATGAGCGACTATTGACAAAATTTCACATTCCAGCATTTTTCTCTCCTACTGTTTTTAACTAATTAGAACAGTAATTAGTTAAAAACTAATGACTAACAGTAATTAGTTAAAAACTAATTACTGTTAGTAATTGAATCACTCTCAACAGTAGCGTTGAGAGTGATTCAAAATGCACCAGTAGCAAGCTAGCTGGGTAAGGCAGCGACAAGATTAAATGTTCTTTCTTTAAAGGCAGTTCCATCCTAAAAAAAAAAGAAAAGAAAAAAAGAAGAAGTCAAACCTCCTCTGTCTCACTTCTACGTATCAGGAAGTGAGCAGCAGAATTGTGTTTGTGTCCTTCACACTCAGCCAGATCAGCCGGTATTGGAGCAGCCCTAAAAAAAAAGATGGTCAGATGTAGATGAGTGAGTGAATTATTCTGATCATTTTCCATCGACCGTTATCACTTCCATACCTGTGGTCTGACGAATGTGGTGTAATTCCCAGGCGATGCTGCACTCATAACTGTGGTATAAACTGTAATTCTGTGAGGATTTAAGACAGACGGCAGAGGACACTGTCAAATGAGATGGAATTAAAAAGAAGTTACAGTTCAAATATGTGTGAGGACTTTGTAAAAAGGTCCAAAACTCAGCTGCCAGGGTTCCTACAAAGTCATGAAAATAATGTATTACCCATATCAGGATAAATATGGAAAAAAATAAGAATAAGGAAAAGTATTTGCATATTTAGACCTTACTACCAATTCCAGGTTGTACCCTTTATGTCCCTCCTTCCATGTTGTCTACATCCATTTCTTCCTTGTGTCCTTCAGCTCATTTTCTCCTAACATTCCTGGTCTTTCATTCTTTGCTTTGTTGCCCTTCTTCCCTTGCCTTTATCCCCCTCCATGTATCTTTCCTTTCTTCTATTTGTTCCAGCGCTCCTAGAATTTGTTGTCTCTCTCTCGGCCAGTCTCTTCTCCGTTTCCTGCTCATGCTGCGCCCCACAAAATGCCACCCTGGGCAGGTGCCCATGTCGCCCATATCAGAAACCACCACTGCTTTCACGAGAGACTAAGTTTGGCTTATGACTCCGGAGTTGCTGGAGTTGTTGTCCTGCTTAAACTAAAGAATTGGATTACTAATTTGATTAATAACAAGTTATTGATTAGAATTATTAATCATTCCATAAGACAAGCATTGACGCGAGTTCTGATTCCCAACAATTTTGATGCCACCTTGTGAGGTTGGTACAACATTTAAGCTTCTTCTCATACCTTTCCTTGTGTCCTTTCTTCTTTCCATCTTTCTCTCCTTCCCTTACTTTCTACTTCTGCTAGAACCTCATAGTGAACTGCGGTGTGGTATATTTCAGAATAACCATAAAGGACCAAGACTTCTGGAAAAGTCTGGATGGTTCACATGAGAAATGTGCAAAACGTGATAAATAGCACGTCGATAATTTGGCGTCTGCTGAAAAACAGGAAGTAACACTGCTCTGCACAGTACGGCTCCATGTGAGCAGAGCAACAACACTCAGGTGATTTCTAGATGCTAACAGATTAAAGACAGCAGTAAACAAGCGTCTTACCTGTTGCAGACGGGATGCAGTGACAAGACCTGCAGGACAAGACTCACTTATCATTATCAGACCCTCACAATGTGTCCCATTCTGAAATGTGAAGAGACTCTCACTACAACTAGCATCACCTAAACCTAACGTCTCATCATTATGGACTTTTCACTATATTTTACAGTCACACTTGAAGTGCATTAAGTGCAGAACAAGATGGTCTAAGGAGTGCCCTCAATTAAAACTGGGGAAATCTGCTTAGACTTAAATGCGTGTTACTGGGACAGAGGAAGCAGAAGAATGTTCTATCACATAAAATCTCAATAAAACCTATTGTGGTTAGTGTTTATGAGGTACTTTAATGAATACCTTAGGTATTGACTAGACCCTACTTGCCTGATAAAGTTTGTCCATGTTGATGTGGTCTTGACCGGTAGCGATGAGAGCCTTGTTTGCCGTTTCCCTAAGATGCGATCACATAACCGCAGCTTAATCAGTTAGCAAACATTACGGATCATCATCATGTGAGATGACTGACCTCCGATGGTCTTTTTTAGGAGGAGGAAGCCAATGGTCAAAGTTCGTCTCCACTCTGTACCATCTAAACAAACAAGGAAAGGTTACACCTTCCTTCAATCCCATCGACCCAACCCCCCCTGCAGATTCTCCTCACCCTCCATTTAAAGGCTCCAGGGGCCAGATGTCAGCGGGACCCTTTCGGTCTCTGGTGATGACGACTCCCTCCCCAGCTCGCACCCCGCCCACGATGTAGTACACCCCGGTGATGAGGGGGGTTTTGGACAGACGCATGACAGCGTCCAGGAAGTCCTCGGCCTCCTCCAGGGTCTAAATGAGTCACACACGATTCGTTTCACTTCCTCAAGCTGAAAACGGCACATTTCCTCACCGCTTTCCCGTAAAAAACGGACTCACCTCCCTCACGAGCCAGCTGACCGGCGACCTGTGAAACAGGAACGCGGACACAACGTTCTTCCACCAGTTCCACCAGTGCTCAGTCCCTGGTGAACCGGGAAACAAATGTTAAGAACGGGGAAAAAAATAAAATGAAATGCATGAGATTGTTCCGACCGTGAGATTGTCTCACCTCGCTGATCGCCGGATATAGTGAACTTGTTGGGACTCATTCCCGTCCACAAGCCGACATAACCGGCAAATGATGTTCCGTAGAACACCGCCTAAAAGTATCAATAAAGGAGAATCACAGTTTCCCCTTCCACTGGGCAAACGTTTAAATTACAGCATTTTTATGAGTGTCGGACTGATTTTAGTACAGAGTATAACTTTGCTAATCGCTATTAGAAAACTCTGCAGACAGTTTCAAATGTCAGTTCCATGGTAACGTTCTCTTTGTGTTAAACAAGTAGAACTCAACACACACAGTGTGAAGTCGGCTCTACTTCCAATATAAACATGGAAGCATAAAAAAAACATTCTGAACATTCAGAAATTGCACACAAACAAAAACTGCTAGAAGAAAAAGAGCCTGTGGATATATGAACATTTTGTATAAATTCCTTTGAACAGCTACCATGTTCTTTCACTTTGAGTCCATATTGTACCTTTCCATTCTTCTGGAAAACTAAATTCATGGTCATATTTCTCAGAACAGGATGAGGGTAGTCGAGATTCCTCCCGTGAAACACGTTCCCATTTTTATCTTCAGCCACGATGCTGGTGCAAAATCTATGAAAGCGGAAAGTCGGTCTTTGTTAGTACTGTACTCCTCGGCTTTAATGGCCTATCTGTCCACATACTACAAGCTGGCTTTGTTCATTTACAAATAAAGACATATTATTGGAACTGTACATACGCAGTGAATTCATAGGCAAAGTTAAGAATGATGGCGTCAGACAGGTTCCCTCCCAGGACGGAGGCCATGCCGCGGATTTCGCCGGCGTACGGCGGAGGAATGTATTTTTCCAGGGACTTCACAATCGGGATCGCTGCGTGATGCACCCATTTTGGAACCGTTGATCTGTAGAAGCAAAAAATCAATGAATAAATACATAGAAAAAAAAACACAGTGGAAGTTACTGTAACCATGATCATAATCAAACATAAACGGAGTGACTCAGATGTTGACATGTTGGTGTGTTGAATGTTTGTCATGTCTGAGGTACTCTATGTATGTAACATGCCAACCATCACTGGTGTCATTTGTAATTAGCTTACATCATACCAGTGGTATAATAGCCAACTAAAAAAAAAGATTTGGATTTTGAAGTGCAGAGTGGTAATAAAGTGTGCCATATTATTTTAACTATTTGAAATTAACATCCGATAATAAACACCGATTTTACAACAAACAGGTTTGATATCTTATAATCTCCCAACACTGACAAAAGCCAACAGCAGGAAAATGTTAACTTTTTTGTATATCAACTATTAAAATAACACAGAAATCATTTTCCATGTGTAATAGTAGTTAGTTTGTATTTTCTGTTTTTGATATTCTACGTGTATGTTTTTTTCACGCTAGCTTGGTGCTCGTGGACGCCCCCTAGAGGTGCGAGGGAGCTCGCACCTCTAGGGTGTAACATCATGTTACTCATCCAAACACAATTTACAACTGCTGAAACACACACACACACACACACACACACACACACACACACACCCCTAAAATCTGCAAATACTCCACACTTCCCCTAAATATATTTTTTTAGAAAATTTTTCTTAAAAAAACTATTAAAATATTGCTTATTTTAATAGTTCTAACACCAAATGCACCTTAGTACAGAAATACCTCAGAAGCTAACATCTACAGTCTTCCTCATTTCCGCCCTTGGGAATACAGCCAATCAGTGCCAAGGAAAATAAATTGTACTCCCAAATTGACTGCCAATAGAATGTCAAGTGGCATTGTGCCTATGTGTTTCAGTTTCTCAAGCTACATTTCTGTTGAATATTTTAGATATTGTCTATGCAAACAATCCATGATTTTGCATAAATAATTTGGAGTAAGGCTCCGCAGAATCGATGGTAATCCGCTGTATAACTTATTGGGAAGCCAGGAAAAACTGTGACAGCTTCAGGTTTCAGTTGAAATCCAAAACATCTTTCTCTCATAATTACAGCCAATAGCATCAAAGATTGAGGGAAGCAGTAGAGGGATAAGGAGCAGCTCAACAGTTCAAATGTGACTTTAAAAAAAAAACAGCCTCGGGCTCCAGAGGTTTAGTCTGTAAGGTGAACAGCCCCAGCTTCACAACACTTAATGAGCAAATAGTACAAAAGTGTTTTTGTTTAGGAAAAAAGATGAAGAGACTAAAAAATTCTACGGGTTTTGGTACTGTAAGCATGTTTAGACATTAGAGAAAAGAAAATTGTAAACGTATACAACATCTAATACTGCACTTACTGTAGAGTTCATAATGCTAGAGTATATTACATTATGTGCAACTTTGCTGTATATATTTTGTTCTATGCATTTTTTTTTTTTTTTTAGTCGATCTGATCGTGTCGGCCGTCTGAGCAGAAGCTCTTCGTTTCCTGATTCCATCCTGTAGAGTTCAGGGGTCAGTGGGCGGGGCTTCCCAGGTGATTTAGAAACCTGTTAGCGATATTTTTATACTGAAATAATAAATGGGTGGAGTTTAGCAATAGAGGAAGAGCTCGTTAACCGATATCGAGTTGTTCACTGAACATGTCAGGTCGTGAGGCCAGAAAGCAGAAAGCAGTGGATGTTTCAAAAATAAAAGCATTCCATAGAGGAGCAGGTTGGACGAAGCTTTCTGTTGACCTCTGACCTGTGGGAGTGGAGTTGGTTCCAGTCACGTTCTCTTCGTCTGACTGCTGAATGTAACCGGCCCTGATCGGCCGGTCTGCACACACCAAGGACGTTGTGCTGCGTTCAGACCTGCTACTTAAACGATCGTTGTTGTTTTAAGCCAAAGTTCTCTGCAATATTCTGACCTGCATGATGGTATCTCTCTTCCAGTGAACTTCCACGCTGTTCAATTAGAAATCTTCCAACGGCTCAGAAAGCACTGAAGTGTTTGTTTTACTTGAATGAAAACAGGAAGTGGATGTTGTTGTTGTTGTATTTATCTGTCTGTAATCTGGATATATAAACAGAACTGACATTAAAAGATTTTATTTGTTATCAGTGCTGGTCGGTTATTGAGGAACATTCATGTTGGTCTGGAGAGTTTTCAGTCTGAGAAACTTTGCTTCAATATTTTCACTCAAGTAGAAAGAAATGACTGAAGAGTTGATGAAGTAAACATAAAAAAATTATCTGGTACAATGCCTTCTAGTGAGATTATTTAATATTTAGAATTACAGATTAATTATTCATCACAAAGAGATGATACACAGTAACTCTGCTGCAGAACCTGAACAGAATAATGACGTCACTGAGGCTCCGGAGAACTGATCCAGGAAACCAAACCGTTTCACTCCAGGGTTTTTGCAGGCCTGGAGTTTGACGCCCCTGCCTTAGAGGCATCAATAAACCCAACCTTTCCTCAGAAGAAGCAGTTCTCTCCAGGCTCTGCTGTATTGTGAACAGCAGCGCCCTCTGTGGCTCTGGGGGAGTAGTGCAGCCAGAAACATGACTGCGCTCATGTTCGGTTCACATTTGAAATGTGAGTTTTTAGAATCCAGTAGTTTCATTGCAGTTTATGCTCCTGTTCGTCTCTGCAGGTTCTCCTCACTAATAGTCTAAAATCTAAACTTATTAAACTCTGGCATTTTAAAGGTTAATATAAAACAGCCAATAAAGCAGCTGCACATGGTGGTGATCAGGAAAATATGTAGAAAGTAAAATGTTGTAGTCAGAAATGCATCACCTCCTAATCCACTGATCAGTTTCCATATAACAGCCTGAGGGGGTGCACCGGTCCTGGAGGTACTGCAATACCAGGTCGATGCGTGGAGTGGACGGAGCAAGCCCCTATTCCATCTCCCTGCTCCAAAAATCAATTTAATATATGGTCCCCGGGTAGGGGACGTATCAGATATTAAACTGATAAGAACAGATTTTTTTTTTCTTTCGAAAAATATTTATTGTTACTGTAAACATTAAAAAAATGGTTTGTGGTTCAGATGAGTGGTTACTCATCTTTATAATCTAGTTTATTTACTTTGGATCGGCATTATTAGCTTTTTCTTCTTTTGCTCTTTCCTCTGGTTTGTTATTTTGTTTGTATTTCCTTTTAATTCCTGTAAAGCACTGCGTATTGCCTTGTTGCTGAAAACGTGCTATATAAATAAAATGACCTTTACCTTTATTACACCAGTAAGACCCAGCATTGTAATAGCACATCTCTAATGTAAAAATGTTCACTTTTATTTAGTTTCTTCCTCCAAACTTACAAGTTGAACCCCATTGTTCAGTCGTGTAATGCTACTGGATATGGAATTTGCACAGAATTTCCCCACACAAGATCATAAAAAATCACAACTACAAAAACTTTTGGCTGAGCAAAACCTCTGTGAAAAAACACATCTTGGGATTCATTGAACCTGATTGTTCAAAACAGAACAAGATGTTTTGATGCAGATGGCATTTTTTTGCTATCTGCATCCGTAACACAGGTGTCATAATAAAGTCCTAATACTTCATTAATTACCTGAACACGAGTTCTCATTTAAACTTAGCCCAGCTGGTCTGTGAACATCACTTAGCAACTTAGCTTGTAAAAAAAAAACCCCACTGTATTAAACTTTGTTAGGCAGAGCCGAACTACCAAAATACGCTGAACAAATGCCGTAAACGAGACTCACTCGATGATTTCTGCCGCGGCTTTGCTCAGGAAGTCAACGTCAAAGACTTTTTTGAGGACCAACCATCGCTGCTCCGGTTCTTCGTCCAGGTTGATGACAACCGTGGGAGGAGAAGGAAGCTGAGCCCGCAGGGAGCCGCAGAGTCCGAGCAGCAGCAGCAGCAGCTCCGCGGTCCGGAACATCCTGGTCTGCTGCAGTCAGCGGAAGAAGAAACACTCGGAGAAAACAAACCAGACTTATATAAGGCATAAACAACAAAAAAAGTCACTTCCGCTAAAAGCTTTTCAAAATAAAATAAGTACGCGATTAAGTATTCCTTCTCTACGTTTTTTTGCCACACGAGTCGACTTAAAGTGTCAGTTAATAAAACAACAACAGAAACACCACGTAAAGATGAACCCAAATTAATAATAGAGCGGTTTTCAAAAGACGATTTCCTGCTTTATGAAAAAAAAATATTTAAATCACCAACTTATGTGAAAATATTAGCGCCCTTCTGTAAAATCATTTAGCCTTTTTTGTAAGATTGCCCTGCACACAAAGAAATCTGATACGAATAACCAATAGAATCTGGTCTGACAACATAAAGAAGGTTAAAGATGTCAGAAACTGACATATATACAACAACCTAAGAAAATATAAGATCAGAGAACAGGAGTAAAGTCTAGAAATATCAAAAGAGACATTTTGGGGGGCTTTGGGATTTCAGCAAACATTATCTACACATGTAAAACAATCAGAATAGTGGTGAACTACTCAGAATGGCTGGCCTACCAAAATTACCTCTCGCATCAACAATTGATCTAATAATGATACTCAAGAAGACAATTTCCTTTCAACATTACATGAAAATATATCACAAAGTAATTCTCTACAACAGAAACCTTAAAGTAAAAGCCTCTAAAATGATCCTGAACTGTAATTTGGATAAAAGCAATATGCAAAAGTTCAAGCATTTTGACCCACTCTGACCTCAAAATTCAACATAGCCTCCTTGCATATAAAATTTAGTAATATCCATAGCAACAAACTGTTTACTTGTGGTTCTTTCAGAAGTTCCTTAGGTGAACATGTTGCTAGTGTTATGTTAAAGGCATATTGTTGTGCATTGTTAGCTTGTGCTGATATAGTCCGTATGAAAATATAAAAACATGGCAACAAAACACAGGCGCTGACATCAGAAGCAAGAAGGAGTCAAGCAGTCTGTAATCAGACCATGTTAAGTTTGTGGCTGCAGTGTGTTTTGAACGGCTCCCAAAACAAAAGCGGTAGTTTTTATTGCCTATCGACAGATAAAAAAAAAAAAGAATTTGGCTAAAAATTCTAAACTTGAAGAGAAAACCCCAAATGCTTTATGTGTGCTCATTTCATTGTGTGGGTAAAAGCCAACGGAAGAAAACCTGAATCTTTTTTTTTTTTTTTTATTGCATCAAAATGTTAATACAATGTATACAAAAGGGGAAAATGAGAAAAACAAAGTGCCAGGGGATACAAGGAAAAAAAACAACAGAAAGCGTAACACAAGGAGCCAAAACAGAAACAAACACAAGACAGCGCTTCAGGGAATACAACCAATGAATTTCAGGGCTTCCAGATTCCCCACAGCCCTGGGATTGGTAGAGGTCCATATAGACACTGCATAGTGTTGTAATTCAGATAAAAACAGATCAAATAGAGGCTTTTTGCCAGAAAATTTGCATTTATGAATATGAAATTTAACTAGAATTAACAATAGATTAATTACATAAAAATGATTCTTATAAGCAGGACAGACATTGTAGAAACCAAAAAGTACATCTGTGTATAAAAGTGAAAAACTATTGAGAATATGAGATTGAATATGATAAACAAAGTCTGTCCAGAATGAGACAGCGAAGGGTCACCTCCAGAATAAGTGGACTATTGTCTCATTGTCCAAATTACAGAAAGAGCAGCTACGGTCTATATCCTGGTGCAGGTTTTGTTTTGCAGGGTAGCACCAGTGGAGAAGTTTGAAGCACACATCACAAGGTTTGTTCCTAACGAAGTATTTGGAGGGCAGAGTCCAAACCGTTGACCATTTGATATCAGAAACAAAAACTGTCTCCAGTAGTGGGTCACATAAGGTGTAGTAGCAATGTTCTTCTGAAATAAGGATCTTATATTTTTGTTTCTAGTGGAGGGTTTAGAGGAAAAACACATTTTACCCACAACAGATTCAGAAACAGAAGAGTGTGTGTCTGCAGCTCTGTCCTCCCCAGAATGATGATGGCCCTTAAAGAGCATGAGAACTTCTTCCATACATATGCTTCATATGCTTAGTGTGACTTGAAGTAATGCAGCTATTTCTTCAAGTTGCCATCCCTCCCGGCAACAGCTGTAGGTTGCAGTAAACCAATATTGTCACATTTAAGCTTTGATAGCTGGCGCTCCTACATATTTCATAGCCTAAAAACTCTGTCGAAAACCGGTTATTGAGTTGCTAACATGTAAACAAATGGCGGTTCCGGTTTGTGGCAGAAGTCGAACCCAAAAATCACGCAAAAGCCTCATTGGGACTAGGAATAAGGTGGATTGCTTACACAAAAAAAATCTACCCAAATTAAATGCTTTGCATTGATTTCAGCTTTATGTTGTTCTATGGATATATGGAAAATGTTTTCAAAGTGTTTTCAAAAACCTGATTGATTGAAAAAGGTGATAGAACTTTTCTAGGGCCCCCAAAACCTGAGGACACAAAACCTTGATCCCTGTGTTAGTACTGTGTTAGTACACAAGGACACGAATCTAACACTAAAGAATAACTAGACCTAAGAAACATAATTAAACTGGAGTAACAAGGAATAACTAGAGACAAGAAAGAAAATAAAAGATACCCCATTAACAAGAAATAAACATAACTAAGGACTGAGAAGAGGGACTGAACTAAAATAAGTAAAACAGAAACACGGATGATCTAATCAAAGAAAAGTAACTGAGGGACACAGAAATGAATAAAACTCAACAACCCAAGGTCCTGACATAAACTTTGTCCAAATTCTGTCCTAGCTTTTAGCAAAAATAATTCAAAAGAAGGTCCACAAAAAACACCAAAGGTCAGAAGTTTGATGTTATATTAGAGTTAAATAATAAAAAGCCTCCCTTCTATATCCACACATAACTACACTAGCGGATGCAGGAGCAGTGTGTCCCTCATTATGGGACATAATGGACTATTGCTACTAGCAGACCAGCTACAGGCTAACCACAGGCTGTCAGTTTCACACTTCACTGAATGTACTTGAGTTCTGTTTAATATTGTGAAATGCTGCCCTGTTTTAACGCTGTATGTTAGAACGGTATCAAACTTTGTTTTGTTGGTACATTACAACTACAAACTTTAATGGCTATAATAGAATCTGTGCATGCTAATAAAAAAAAAATGGATAAAAAAACCCACAGCACGTGTCATAGACCAACTCAATTATAAAGTTTACATTTTTTTAACATAGTTTTTACATTTTTTTTTCAAAAGTATACATTTTGTTATATTTCCTGCTTTTACGACTGCAGAATTATTTTAAGGTTTGTCTCCCAGCTTTGAAGAGACTCAAATTTCTCCACATTTCTGTTAGCAAAATGGAACATGCTCAGTCAGAATATGACGGAGAATTATTTGTGAACTTCTGTTTTCAGGCGCTGCCAGAAGTTCTTAATTGGACTGAGGTCTCGACTTTGATTGGGCCCTTCTGAAAGTTTATGGTTCGACTGCCGGGGCGTAAAAAGTGCTTTGCCGTTTTATTGAGTTTTATTTTCTAAATGCCACAATAATGAGAGAGAGAGAGAGAGAGAGAACATGTCAAAGATCTATTTATTAATGTCTTCAGAATCAGAAGTTTGCATAAAAAATAATTAAGTTCTCTTTAAACAATGGGTCGTGATATCATGGTTTGGGAAACTTCTGATAGGTTAAATAATGTGATAAAAAGTTAAAAGGGTGTTATTACTTTGACAAAGCACTGCTAGTTATTGAACCTTTGTATGCTTTGGTCATTCTTTACTCTTTACCTACTTACATAGTTTATAAAATTATCGGAATAAACTACATGAAAGGGGGAAAAAAGAGGAGAATTTGTTATTCAGTAATTCTGAAACAAATTGTTATCAAATTATTGCTACCACATTCTTCTAAAAGACCATGAAACCCAGTTGAGTTTTTCCTCCAACTGCCTAATATTTCATTTTTAACTCCAGGGCTTTGCCACCTTAATCAGATTGTCTTATTTTATTACATTTGAGTTATAAATCGGATCACCAAGAAAAAAAAAAAATCTGAGAAAGGGATTTGAACTACTGAGTGTCCACTCAAGGGTCCACTTAAGTAAATATTTAATATTTACTTAAATATTGTTGGCTCAAAAAAAAGGGGAATATTTTTCCCCGTTTTTTGTTTTAGCAACACTCGGCCACTTGGGGGCAGAAGAAGCCAATATTTAATCTCGTTCCATACACTCTCTCTTTACTCATTAAACTTATTCATACACCTTGAGCTTTTCCGCATCCATGTGCTTTACGGCAACACTGTTGCTACCCACAAGTGGCGTAATTACCTTTGCGAGGCACTGGATTGATTCCGCCAGTAGTCACAGGATTACACTTGCAGTCCAGTCTGACTAGCATGGATGCTAACCAAGTCACTGGTCTATCACAGGTTCAAACATGTAAAGCAGCACACCGGTTTATTTCAAGGTAAAGACGGAGCAGAAAGTGAAGACACAAGTCGCAGATTCCTAAAATGACAAAAACTTTAAACCTATGTCAGAAATAACAAAAAAATGTTGAGCAGGAAGCTGTAAAAGATTGCAGTACTGTCTAGCTCGCTGGAAGCCAATTTTAAATACGACATACGGCTAACACCACATCGCATTATTCACTGTGAGATTTGGTTGAAAAATATTGTCCTGAAGCAGCTGGAAAACGGGCTTCGAGTGTAGAAATGTAAAGACATCAAAGTAAAACCTTAATAAAGCTCAAACTGTACAAAATGTGCAGCAGCTAAGAGTTTTCTACGTTAAAGTAGCTACTTTAGCTGGACGAGTAGCTAGCGTAGAAAGTTTTCATTCCACTTTAGCTACTCCGAACATTTTTATTCTGAAATTCCAAGCTTTCCCAGACTCGCCTGTTCTGGTGGTCAGGGGGGTTCAGCATTTTTTATTTTATTTTATTTCTTTTGCATTGAGCGGTTACGCTTAACTCCAGTCCTGGCCTTGCAACCTTTAGATGTGCCTCTGCTGCACCACACCTGAATAGATTCATTAGGTCATTAGCAGGCCTCTACACAAGGAGGAGGTCATTAAGCCATTTCATTCCAGTGTTTTGTACCTGTGGCACATCTAAAAACTGCAGGACAGTGGCCCTTGAGGCCTGGAGTTTGAGACCCCTGCGCTAAACGTATCAACACTAAACCCGTTTGAGTAGTTCTCTCGTCTTATCTGTAGTTTACACAAAGGAATACATGTTTTTAGTCTGTGCTATAGATTTACTGCTCTTTAACAGCTGGACCAAATTAGATCAGCTGCATTTCTAAACCTTTTAACTCTTGGATATTTTAAATAAGTATGGAGGCCGGTCAAAGCACAGTTTGTGAATATTGGAATCTTTATTTTATTTGTAATATATTAAAACATAGGAAATTCAACTATGGTTGGACAATGGTCCGTTTGGTAGCGCTGTTGCCTTGCGCAAGACAGTTGTGGATTTGAATTCATATGAGCAGGTATAAACAAAAATGGACGGCCACAGTGGCTTTACTGCTTCATTTGGCAGTTTAGATTTAATTCAAGAATCAGATCCCTTCAAAGTTGTCAAGAGAATAAACAGGAAGCAAGATGGCAAAGTTGTTTTTCATCTGTTACTGGTCTGCATTCAGTCAGTAAGTCAAAAAAAAAAAAAAAATGGTGATAGTGAAAATCTTAAAATCAAGGTGTGGCTCAGCAAAGTAAAGCGTGCCAAATTAATCAAAATTAACGTGGAAACAGACTTTTGTGCTTTAGAAAATAGGAGGTAGAGATTCTGCAAGATCAAAAAAAAAAAAATTCCATCTCATTTTTGTTTTTCCCGCTGATAAAAAGCAACTTCAAAACTTTTTCAGACTGCGTCGGAGCCCAGTTTACACACACAATGTCCAAAACAAGATGGTTTTGCTCATTAGGTGCATTATCAAATCACTGGACGTCGAAAGCTGATTTTTACACACGGGGTCCTCTGATTCGACAACGGGAAAGCAGCGTGAAGCCCAACTTCCACATGGTGGCGCTCGCGTCGCATGTTTTGGTTTGTGGGACCTACCACTAAGAGAAGGCAGCTGAGATCATCTCACTGATCTGCAGCTCGAGGGACAAACTTTTGTTGTGATTAGGAAAAGAAGAAGAAACTTCCGCGCATCTCAGAGAGGTGCGATGGGAGGGGCCTCGTGATGGAGGGACCTTATGATTTTCCACGCTTACTTTTAACTAGGCTTACGTTGCCAACCGTAAAAAAAGAAAAAGAGATTAAGATGAATGGAGACTTATCACTAAATATCAAGCTGCCCCAACCAGGGAGGATTTGTTTCCACTAATGGCCGTCTCCACTTTTCTACGAGTGTGAAAAGCGACTGTTATGAACAACAGTCAGCTTTTTAAGAAGTAAAACTAACTCGTAATATCATTCCCCCCCCCCCGAAAGCCTTTAGAATCAGGTCCCGGCCTGTAATCTAAGACGTGCTATTGATTTACAGAGACTGTGCAGCTTTGTGTGTTATGTAAGTGTTATGTAAGAGGTGTGCTGAGGAGTTGTCAGGGCGGCTGGCTGCAACACGTTGAAGCCAAACAGGCGGTCAAACACAGACTCCGCAGAAGGACCAAAAGCTTTATTATTACTTTAATATATATATATATATATCAATAATACTTTATATACAAAATATGTACAGCCTTTTGTTACAATGTCAAAATAAAACCAATTAAAGTACCTCTTTCTATACAAAACTAGATGTTTTTGGGAACTTTACATTCAAGCTTTCTCGCTAAAGACAAGCATCGAATTTGTTTGCAACTCCAGTCATCGTGGTGTTTGGGTTAAACGAGTGAAGAAGGCGGGAACAGGAGCTTCAGATGCACGTCTACAAACTTGCTGCCTCATCCTTCCTGCGACAGCTACACACACACACACACACACACAAAAAAAAAACCCCACTCTGCGGGTCTTGTATCAAAAATAGAGATGTACAAAGAGAAAAGCAAAACCGAAACGTTACTTCACAGGAGCTCCATCTGGATGCGATTAAAAAAAAAAGAAAGAAAAAAAGTAATCAAACAAAAATAGCCGTGAGTCACAGATTAGGTGATGCACCTGGTACAGGCGACGGCGGGTCAACACCCTGAATTCTCTGTACTTCATGAATTCCTGCATTCGTTTTCAGTGGCGGCACAAACAGACGTGAGAGAAGTTAGATCTGGGAGGTCAGGACCCAGACATGCTGGTTGTTTTGTGGTTTTTTTTTGGTTAAAATGGCTTGTTGCTGTCCCTGGGGGTGGCAAACACTGAGGGTAGAACCTGACATTTGCCGATCTACAGCAGCATTCACAGGAGATTTTATTATTATTTTCTTCTTTATACATCCTTACATTCATTACAGGGGTGGTGAACAACAACAACAACACAGGTCCAAATTGTTTTGGGACAAGAAATAAAAGGAGGAATATAGAGTACATTCTGGGGTTTCCTCTGACATTCATCATTTCTGGAGTCAAAAAAAAAGTATAAACCTTTGAAATCTCTTGTGCGCTCTTTAAGATGGCCGTCTTCACAGTGTTGAAGGGGTTGTACAGAGTCTTTAACATGAGCCTCAAAAATAGTCCGAGGGTCAATGTCTGACAATGTTGACCTTAAAGGGTTCTGCTCTGAGGGGCCAAGTTTCCAAGGACGGTCAACACTGTAACCTTTGGTTCAACATTCAGTGGGGCAAAGCTGATAGGTGAACCATCTGCTCAGTCTATGGCTTCCAAGTTCAAAGGAGAGACCTGCCTTAAAGCTTTGTGGAGAGTGGGGGAATCCATTGGGATGCGGTGGGCCACCGGAGACCCCGCCCTCGGAGACATCAACAGAGACGAGGGCAACGGCTCCGAGGGCAGGCCCGGGTACATGATGGGCATGCCGCCGGGGTACCAGCATTTTTCCAGCATCGGGAGGTATGTCGCGGCTGCCGCCGTCGATGGGGGGATGAGGTAGAAGGGGAGGCAAAAAGGGGGCTGGTTGGGGGAGACGTTTACATAACTGCCCGGAGCTCCCGCTGGGTGAAAGGAGAGCATCTCATCCTCCGAGTCCACTCTTAACCTCTTTGCCCGGGGCTGGTCGCCCTCCTGCTTGACGACACCGACCATCCGCTCCGACGCAGGAGGCTTTGTCTCGCCCTCCCTCTCGTTTTCTGACCACTGGGCTTTAGGCTTGTCGTGTTCTCCCCCGTAGCCGCTGTCAGTGTCCGTATCGCTGCCACTCTGCTCCCCCGTCCCGTGGTGGAAAGTCCGTTGGATGACCGGGACGCAGTTCCTAGCCGGGGCCTCGGGCGACGCCGACGGCTCCCCGACTGGCCTCTTTGCCTCATCAGACTCTCGGGCGGAGGACCTGTCGGGTTGAGGGCTGCTTCCGTTGTGGAGAACTTCAGCCGCCACCTTCTGGATGTGACTGATGACGTGTGAGGGGGTCAGATCCCTGGTGGTCTCTTGACTCGCCAGGTAATGGAGGACTTCTCTGGCACAGAGGTGAAAGCCAGAGCGGAACATCTCCTCACTGGTCTCGGCACCGTCTCCCACGTTATCACCTGAATGAACACAATCAAAATGAAACTCAATTTCTTTAAGACTTTAGCTTTTAAAAAAACACACTTGTCCTTCAAATTCTCAAAGAAAAGCCATTTGTTAAGGATCCCAACTGAAGGCATGGCCATTAGAAATCCAACTTACCGATCTGCAGGTCTTTCTGGAGCGCCATTATTTTCTGCTGCTGTTGCTCCAGGACGGCGCTCAGAGTTTTCACATGCTTCAGTGTGAGTTCCAGCACCACGGCTTTCTCCAGATGACCCAGCGTCTAAAACAGGAAGACCTTCGATAAGCATGTTGATCTTCCTTATGTAACACATTCTGCAGCTGAACAGAGGGCCAGCGGCCAACACCGGGGGAAACTACGCAAACTATGCACACAAGGATGATTCCTTACAAGATTAAATCTTAAACTCTACAACATGCTAATCGGGAATTTAAACTGTTTTTAAATTTGCTAAACATGTCATTTTTAAATGTAGCTCATGTATTTTTCTATAGCTTTTCAAAAAAAAAAAAAAATAAAATAAAATAAAATTAAAGCCAACATTTGATGCAATCAATAGGATTTCAGTCTCTCGGGCTAAAACAACACATTACTCACTGTAAGCTTCAGATGTTCTGGCAACAGGTCCTTCAACTGGGCAATGCATTCATTTATTCTGTCCCGTCTTTTCTTTTCGATCAGTCTGTGTGGCAACTTGTAAGTCTCCTGGACAAAGTTAAAATGTTGTCAGTAATATTTAAGACCCGGAAATCAAACTAAATTATTTATTTATTTTTTTCATTTTGAACTGAAATTTACCTTGCATTCATCTCTGCCCTTCACACCCCTCCTGCTTTTGCACATATAAATAGGATATTCTAGTCTGCAAAAGGAAAGGAATAATAAAAAAAAAAAATCACATTTGAGATTTAAGGGTTTCACAGAGAACAACAGAAGGCTCAGGTTTCGAAAACGCATCGCATATTTACCGGCGCATGTCAGGTATGTCCATTGGTGCGTGTTTCGGAACATAAGGAGGTGGTTGCGCACTTGTAATCCGCTCCATGTCGCTTTATTGACGGGCGAAAAAACAAAACCTGAAAAGCGCTCGCTCCTTAAAACAAAAACAAAGTCAAGAATAACACAACAGAAAAAGCAGTAGCACGCCTCCTCCTGTGTGATCCTGCTGAAGCTGGTCTCAGTTTAGAGTGCTGTCACCCTGAGGTCGGGGCTCGTTAGTATGCGGAGGGAAGCTCCACGCCCCGCGCGATGTGTGAGAGCTGGGTGGGTTGGTGGCTACGTGTTAAATAAACCCTGTGACTGCAGGCACGTCTCTCTCTCTCTCTCTCTCTCTCTCCCTAAGAGAAAAACTGCCTCTCCTCCGTCACATGAGCCTCACGTGTTGGACGGCGCTTTCAACTCCTCGCCCTCCCAGCATCCTCCACCCCCTCCCCGCTTCGTGCCGCCAGGAGAGGAGCCCTGCATGGCAAGCCGTTTGTGTATTTAATCAACCCATTTGTAGTTTGCGGTAATGTTCAGTTCGGTGCAACGTACCCGAGTTCACGAGCAGCAGATGAGATTTTAAATATACATATATATATATTTTTTTGTCTTTACACGAATAAAATGGTCCGCAAACCGTCTTAAATAATGTCCAATCAGTGCTGAATGCTGAAGTCGAGATTTGACAAGTTCATATTCAGTGTCCTGTTGTCTAATTATGTTGTTTTTTTTAAGAGGATGAGATGATGATGATGATGATGATGATGTTTTAACATCATCAATATTCGCATTAAATGATCTTCAGAGTAGAGTTATCATGTTCAGGTCTGACCACCCTTTGGATTTTAAACAAGAGATGCACAAATGGATCTCAGTTTCCTTAGTATCGATAATGGTTGAATTGTCGACAATTAGCTAGTCTAGATACCGCAATGCTTATAAATTCTGTCTGTCACTGCTCGTTTTTTTTTTTTTACCAAGTATATAAGTGCTCATCTTTATATCCAGGGTTAGAAATATTATTTTTTTGACAAAACAATAACGAGAGAATTGCTCACGCAGATTTTACAACGGCCATTCAGATAACCATTTGAAATTTTAGATCATCTCCAAGTCAAAATTAAAATGGATGCCATACAACACGGCATCATTTCTGGCGCAAAATACAATTTCATCAAATTAGTTAAAGATATCTTAAAATCCTCACGTTTAGGTGTAGAAACTTTACAGCCAGATTGGTTATACGAGTCAGTAGTGTGGTAATCTTAGCTTTTAAAAAAAAACATTGTTTACCAGTAATTTAACCAAATATTTGAAAAAGTACATCACAAAAATAAAATGCAACTCTTCCGCCGTTATTAAATGTTTAAACGGATTGCTGTAGCCCCACCTCTGGCTGTAGTACTCCGGGCTGAGTCCCGTGGAGCTCCACGCTCCTCCTGAGTTTTTCTTTTTTCTTTTTTTTTTTTTTCAGAGCCTAGGCGTGTTTACATCAACAGAAAGTGGAGCAACAGTTTCCCCCGCCGACATGAGGTGAAATATTTACCCCCCAAAACTGCGGATATTCCGCTGTTTATGTTACACGTTCAGACATAAAACCAAAGCAGCCTCACCAGATGCACAGCTAACTAAAGAACAGCTGGTTATTATAGAAAAAATAGCGCCAGTATTAGCGTGGCAACAGGCTCGTGAGCTTGTTGTTACAACAGAAACGGGGACAGTAAGCAAAATATAACTTTAGCCGCTTTGTTGTTACGAAAAAAAACCGCAGTCTGAGTTAAACATAGTAAACACAAAAGAATAATTTGATAACTATTTTTTTTTTTTTTTTTACCAAATAGGATGTAAAAAAAAAAAAAAAAATCATTTTATTGACAGAACGTTCTTCCATGAGACTGGAACGTATTTTAATTTTATGGTGGTTACAACATAAATCACTTTGGTCTTTCTGGAGGCAGCCAAAATGTCACGCGTGAAATTTCATACCGTACCCGATTGTTGCTTGGCACGTGCACCTGCGGCAGGGTGACACGCTGGCTGCAGTTTGTTATAGCTGCGTGTTTTTTTTTTTTCCCCCTCCTTCTTTTTTTTTTTTTTCAAAGCCGCCGCTGTGTTGATTAAATCAGCCCGTCACGTTGAGCTCCTCATGGTCTCGGCACACAGGATCCCTTGCCGCTGACGTAAGGCTCGCAGACAGCCGAGAGTGGCCGACCGGTCAGTCGGTCCCACTCGGCGACAACCCGAAGCAGACTTGGCTATATTTAGAAAGGGCTTCAAAACATCGGAGTCGGCCGAGTTGCGAGCGGGGAAGCGGGAAACGGGCAACAAATTCAGCAGCATTTTCTGATCGTCATCAGAGCAGAGCAGGAAATGTTTCAGGCGGATATATTCAAGCTTTTGTTAACATTACCAGGGCAACGCAGGCTCACATTTTACCTCACTAAATAGTGAATCTTACTCCTCATTCACTAAGAACACTATTTATACTTAAAAAAATGAAAGCATTTTTCTGCTCCTATGTCGACACATTAATTGCGACATCTATAATAAAGTAACATTTAATGCTATCTGATTTTTAGACTTTAAATGTGGAATAAATAATAATTTAGAAGTTGTTTGTTTAAATGCTTCTAGCTCATATTATAGCTATGACTGACATATGACCTATTATATAGCATATGCTGAAAATAACTGAATATTTACACCCTAGTCTGTGTTTAGATGAGACTGTTTGACTTGTTTTTATATTGTTCTTATCATGGCCTGTATGGTGTGATTATTAGTCCGCATGTTTTGTACTATTGTGTTGATTTTTAATAATACTGTGTTTTGGGGGCGACACGTGGAAATGAGTATTTGTAGCTATAACCTGGTGCATCTCTCCTCCAGTGGTTAATGCATGTTGCACATTGTCCCATTTTAAATTAATTCATTAATTCACCTTTTTGCTGCTTTTTTTTATTGACCCATAATAAATGGATATAACCTGGGTAAATTGATTGGACTATCCAAATGCTCCAATGCATTAACACACTTTACATCTGCTGAATGTAAAGTGTGTCAGAAAACTGATGGGAATTTTTAGTTGACATCCACGGCTTTCCTGAAATAATTCATGATGTGGGACGAAAATCAACCCCCCCCAGAAATGTCTGTTTGTGTCTGTATACTTACAGTGACATATTTACAATACGAGTCCAAACTAGATGCAAACTGACAATTGGTGCTCATTCAAGTATTTTGTCTAATTATATTCTACATATTACCTTTAAAGTGATTTTTTAAAAATGTCTACTAAGGTGACCAGTAACATAAAAATGTAAAAATGTATCAATACGTCATCCCATCCAAAAAAACATCACGAATTGTTGCATTCAGCACTCTGTACATGAAACAAAGAAGGACAGCACAATTAAAGGATAATTACAATTTTAATAAATAATTCTACCTCTATGTACAAATTGACAATGCTTTGCTTTGTTTACCCTTAACATTTTGTAACAGTTATATATATATTTTTTTGTCCATCTTAATTTTCTATACAAAAGCAAAGTCAAAGCAACAAACTTTATATACACAAAGTCGTCCCTCGTCGAAAACGAAAGGTACATTCCTAACATGGGAGGAACTAAAACGTCAAACTAACAGAACAGAGTTCCCGCAGAAGCAGCGGCCACATGTCAGAATACACCAGTGGTAATTATTACTGTAGAAACTACATGACTCCTGAGCAACCCTCTAACAGCACACACACGTTTCAGATGGCTGTTTGTAACCCCGTTAAATCATAAAGCTACTCCCCCATAAAATAACTTAACACAAATATTTGACCACATAATGGAAGTAATCTATTAGTTTATATTGCTCTCACACAATATCTTATCTACTGAGTGTAGAAGCCACTCAAAACAGTATGCACATTTTGACAAACTAAAAGAAAAGTAATATTATGAAGCCCAACTTATTATTATTTTATCTGAGTTTATGTGTAAATACAGATGAATAACAGCTTAACTGTCTAAAAGACAAAGAACAGGCTAAACCACTCCCCAGTGGATTTAAATTAAGTTTTAAAACTTAAATCTACACACCGTTTGGTTGCATATTTAAGTTCATATATTGCACAACATACAAACGAATAAGATAATAAATACTGCTCAGTGTTAGGAATATAAATAGAAAACTTTTAAATAAATAAATTAAAAAAAAACAAAACAATTCTATCGTGTTTCCAATTGAACCTTTAAAGGCCGTTGTTGAGAAATCCAAATTCTTTCTTCAGAAAGAAAAAAAAAAAAAACAACATTTGGCACAGATTGAACAGAACAGATTGAGGTGGGCGTGTGTTACTGTCTGGAGTAACACTTTGCGTGGGGTAGAGCTACACATCGCCTTATAGCTATCTATGTTACAGCGTTTCCCTACCGTCTGTAAGGTACTTTCACACTCAGTGCTGCATACATTATCGTGAAACCTTAGTTCTAGGAGCCGACGGCTTCCTTTCCAGACGCCGAGCGGCTCCCCGGACTCCGTCGGCAGTCGGACCCTACGCAGGCTGCTGGGGGTTGACGTTCAAGTGCTGAGGGTGTCCCAGCAGGCCAATCCGCTGCTTCTGCTTCCTCTGCTCTGTCATCTGAAGATCATAGAGAGATGAGTTGTTTTTTTTTTTTTTTTTTTTTTTTTGCTAGGTCACTTTTGCTAGTATGATCATCATCTTCAGCTCGAGCTTCCCTGAACTACCGTCGTTGATGGTACAGTTTTCCATACCACTTTGCAGAAACTAACATCTGCGGCACACAAATGCAACGCGCAGCGCAACTGAAACCGATTCTTCTGAAATCCTGCCAGCTTCGTCATCCACCCTGCCGGCTCGTCTGACGACAGCAGCACAATACGAGCGACAGATACTGAAACCGAGTTGATTAGAATTTCAGAGATCAAGCAAAGCCCGACTCATAACACTAGTGGTAACCTTTGCAGCAGCTGGAATCGGAAGGTCCTTTCTGCTCAGAAATAACTTTAATTAACATAAGGTTGTGAAATACGGCACGGCACTGAAACACTATCGTATTAATAGTGAAAAGACAAAGTGGTCCTGCAATGAGTGTTTCAACGGATATAGCTCTGCTTAGGAAAGGAATGGCTTGAGGAGGATATTGTCAAGGCTCATAAAGTGGATAGTTTAGCTCAGCTAACAGAGGAGAAGCCTTAATATTATAAAGCCAATTTTCCTTGGCATTACTTAATCACAGTGAAGTTTATAAAAAAAAAAAAGCCACATTTTGTATATTTCAGAGGTTAAAGTTAAGTGTTAGCAAGGTACAGTTTTTAAAAATAATGGAATGAAAGTAGTACAGAAATTAATGGAGAACTACTCAATGTAGAATAATTTCCCTGATTGTTGTGATGGTGCTTTTGCAGTTCTGGCATGGAAGTTCATTCACTTTACACATACAAAGCTGTGAAAAAGTATTTGCACCTCTACAGACTTCTTCCGTTTTCTTCCTCACAGCTAATGTTTCAGATCTTCAGGCAAACTTAATATCAAAATTAGACTCAGTGAATACAAAAAAAGCAGTTTTTAAATGATTTAATTGAAAGAGCTACTTCATCTACATGACTTTCATAACCCTTAATGTTACAGTAACTGAATCATAGTGTCCTTTAAGCTACTGCCAAGGTTAGCCAGAAAAACACCGCAAATGTGGTTAACAGGCAAACACCACTTTCTGGCGCCTTTCCTGAGGAACCATTCATTCAGGAATTTACAAAGTAACAATGAACAAGATCGTAAGAACCACAGATCTCGCTTGCTTCACCTAAGATCAATGTTAGCGATTCTTCAACGATAAAGTGACAGAGCAAGAGTGGCATTGATTGGAGGGTTCCAAGGCCAACGCTATGGAAAAAAAAAAAAAAAAAATCAATCTCACGTTTACCGAAAAGTAACTTGATGAGCCCCAAAAACTTTGGAGATATATTCTGTGCAATGATGACACAAAAGTGAAACTTTTTGGAAAAGTGTGCATCTTGTTCCATCTGGAGTAAAACAGCATTTCAGAAGAGGAACATCATACCAACAACCAATCATGGTGATGGTTTGAGTCTACTCCATAAACTAGGGAACCTAGGGAGAGTGTTCAAGCTATCAGTGTATGTTAGACAATTTTAAATACTCTTTTGAACAGACCTCCATCAAAATTTTGAATTCATGTTTTAAAAGGATATTATGTTGAGGCCTGCAAGGTGTGCAATAACTTTGGTGTTTTGTTGTATTTAAACTGCTGTGCATGTAGTTTACATTTCTAGCCGTCTATTAAACAATATTTAATGTTTGTTTGGTGTATACTACTACTATGCAGTATACACCCTTGAGTCCATGACAAATTTCCCCTGAGGTACAATAAAGTACATTCTATTCTAAAAAAAGTGGAGTGTTCAGATAAATCTGGACTTAAATCTGACTGAGATGGTGTAGCACGACCTTTGGCTGTGACTGAATTGGAACAATTCTACAAATAAAGTCGGGCCAAAATTCCTCCACAGCTATGTAAAAACTCATTGACTTTTATGGCAAACATGATGGCAACTGTTGGCGCCACATGTGCGACAACTACAGCAAAGGCCAGGAATATTAGCCCCCCTGATGAAATCACACAAAACTCTTTATATTTCCATGGAAATGACCGTAACAAAGACTGTTTATATTTGTATGGCTTCAGGAAAAAAATGACTCCACAAAGTTTGATCTGTGTATTTTACTGATGCGCCGAAAATATAACAAGAAAACCGAAAAGGCCTAGATTATTACCCCTTTTGACATTCAATAGTCAACAGTGTGGCCTCTCTGTCTTATAAATGACTTCACTTTCTTCCTGTAGTTCTTCTTCTCTTGGCACATGACTCTTGAGGTAGACGGGCCAACTTTTTCATGGTACGTTGATCCAGCTCATCTAGATTCTGTGGTCTATGAGCATAAACACTGACCGCCGCAGATTGAGAACTGGGATCTCTGAGGGATCCTCTAGGACCCTGATCTCAATGTCCCTCAAAAGGTTTGTGACTGACTAGAAGGTATGCTTTGGGTCATTATCTTGTTAAAGACCCAGCGACGGCCAAAAACGTGACTTGCTGCAGGTTTCTCCAAATTACTCTCCAAAATGTTTTCATGGTTCGATGAACACGATTAAAGGTTCCCAGTGACTGGAGCAGCAAAATGGCCCCACAACCTGATGCCCTGGACACACAACCTGATGCCCTGGCCACTATGTTTTTCAGTGGGAACTGTGTTTTTAGGATTGAAGGTCCATCACTTCCTTCTCCACACAAAAACCTCTGTGTGTCCAAAGAACTCAAGTTTAGTCTCCTCAGACCAAACACTCCCAAAACAAGTCATCATTTTCCAGATATTCCCGGACAAACTTTAGTCATATATTGATATATCGATGTCTCAGCAATGGACATTGGCCTCAAAGTCCTCCACAATGAAAAGCTCTCCCAACCGTCTTCCTTGCCACTTGAACTCCAGTAGAGGCCAGCTGAGCTACAATAATCCTCGTTGACATCTCTAATAACTTCTTCTCTCTCCAAAGTTTTGGAAATTTTGTGCCCAGTTTTGCTTGCAACTCTTGCTGCTCTGCAATAATTTATTGTAGAGCCTTCTAGACACCATGAAACATTTGGAAGTGGCAGTGTAGCTTTCACTGCGACAATAAACATCTGCTATCCTCTGAAGTTTAGACTTTTTTTTTTGGCAAAAAAGCTAAAAAAAAACCAAGTTAGTCACTTTACCTGAGTTTTTAGGTAAAGTTTTTTTTTTTTTTTTAAACCTAAAAACTTTACCTGAACTTTTTAGGTAAAGTTTGGTTTTAAACTTTACCTAAGTTTTAAAACCAAACCTTATGTAACTAACCTATATATTTAATGTGTAAATAAATGGAATTCAAGTCTTTTCTTTAGAAAATTGAGTCATTATCATCAAACATAAATCAAAACCAGCCTGTAAAGATGTTGAATCCGGGGTGAAATGTGACCAATGTTTGTGTGTCCTTCGCAGCTTTCAGTAACACGATAATCATTTCCCCCTGTCTGGGTCAAAATGTCTCAGAAACATTCACTTCCTCATAGATAGTTCTCATTTCAAGGGTAAGGACAATTTTACAATTCTGTTTACTAGAAGCAGCAGATTGCAGCAATTGTGCAACCACAGTCCTGTTTATATGCAGACTCAGCAAAGCGTTTTTTCTCTGTCGAAGAACAACATGTGAATACAAAGTATATAGTTTTGAAGATTTAAGAGTTCTTTGCCATCATAAGTAGAAAGAACAGTTTGGAACAGCAACTTCCTTCAGTTAATATAACAATAGATTCAATCCAACTCCAAAATATTATTTAAATTGCTAAAAAAAAAAAAAACACAGCTAAGCTGTTGGGAATTAAAACACAATGAGATTGAAAAGCTCACAAGCTGTGCTGCGAACTATGACTCACTGGCATTTACGAAGCTCTGTAAAGGGCAACAAGTTGCAACAAACTAAGAGCAACATGAGGTGTCTGAATTTGTCAGTAAAGATGTCTCACTTCTAATGTTTTCTCCATGACGGAGCGAATGAGATCGCTTCGTTCCCCCCCCCCACCCACCAACCTGCTCTTTGAGCTCGGTGAGCTGCCCCGACAGGTTGGTCACCAGCTTCATGGTGGACTCCAGCTTCTCCTGCAGGTTTCGGATCTCATTCTGCTCTCCGTCGGCGTCGCTGCTCACCAGAGACATGGCCCGCATCCGAGGAAACCAGTCCAAGTTGTGCTCCTGGTTAGTACGAAACAAAAAAAAAAAAAAAAAAAACACAGCATGGTTAATACTGCACCAGAACTAGAAAACACCATCTCTGTGGGATTTTCTTTCCCCCTTCCTGTGAGAGGTTTATTTTCTAGGAAGTAACATCTTTCATGTTATAATTCGATTCATCGAATAAGTCAAAATAGGTTCTGTTGAACGATTTTGTTTGTCCCGTTTGATTTGGACCCGTCTTCTCAGACTCGGTTTAATTGCTTTTGACTGTGGGCGCAGTGATTTCAATCAAACTACTCACGATGGGACTTTCCGTATTAGAATCACATGGGATACTTAGACATTCTTGAAATCACTCAAAACAGGCAGTTCACTCAGGGGTGATATGTTAGTCGTTTTTGTTTTTTTTTCTTTTTCTTTTCTTCCAACACACAAAATAAAGTCTGATACGCTTACAATAGACTGCAGAAGATTTCCTCATTCATGCAGCACTGAGATCAACGCAAAGCACTTTGAGCGTTCTTATCAGCCAGAGTGAAGACTCTCAGATAACGAGCTGCTTCGGCGCGCTTCGAAATCGAGAGCTGCCGTTTCTGGGCAGCGAGAGCCGAGCTGCAGCTGTATAATGGTGATGGCACTTTTTTCTTTTGAAGACGTGTGAAGGCTTAGAATATGACTTTCCAAAATACAGCCTGGTGTGAAGTTTCCTCAGAAGGGACTACGGTGTGTCGTGACTGAGACCTTTGACATCACTTCTGGCACACAAGTGCAAGCAAAAACCACAAAGCATGTTAGCTCGATCTGAGGTCAGTTCATCAACGGTTTTTAAAAAAAAAAATTATTATTTTCTAGAAAAAACATTTTACTTTTCCAAATGAAAAGGAGAAGTTTAACTTGGAGAAAGCTGGCTGTTGAAGGATTAAGTTTAGACAGTTGCATTTTGAAAAAAGGAATCTAGTTGATGAGTGAAAAGTTGTTTTTTGTCAGTAATTAAATCCAAAAGTTAGTCATACAGATACTATGTGTATTACACAAAGTACTAACATTGTAACCATTTACATATGCTAGCTTAGATAACTTAAACTTGCACAATTGAAAAAAAAACAAAAATGTTTTTCATAAAATTACTTTGTCACATTCATTTAATTGTTTATTTCATTCATGTTTAAAATGAACATGACACATTGACAAAAATTTTTTAAATGAAAAACTTTCATAGTACCATTAAAAAAAAAGTAATCAACGGCTGCAGTTATCCCAACTTCCTGTGCAAGTCTCACGCCTACTTTTTTCTTTCACTTAACTTTCCATTGATCTGTGTAGATGAAGCTCTCTGAACAGCCAGCGACTTTAGTACTAAACGTTTTTTTTTTTTTGTCTTACGGTAATTGTGTAGAGTGTTAATGACCTTCTGCAGGACAACCATCAAGTTAGAAGTGCTCGCCACAAAACACTTTTGTTTTTTTTCCTATTGGCTTTAATAGTTTTTGGAGAAACCAAAATTTGAATTTCTTGAAATGCGTACACCACTGTCTGTGTGACGGATTTACAGGTAAGCCCCGCAATTATTCATACCGCTGGCTGATTTTCAAGTTTCTTTTGACTGGGAGTCACTTTGTTGTTTCTGGAGGAACCCAGCCAGAGTCCATCCTTGAATCTGTGGACGGCGCTAAAGATTAGTGTGATGGCAAAGAGGTTCCCCAGAAGAGTTGGAGCTCATTACCGACAAGCAACATGGAAACACAAAAAAAGCTGGTCAATTAGTATGAGTTGGATTGCTGAAATGATAATGAAGATTTTCCCCTTGAATAAAGCGAAAGGTAGAAATAATTTAAATATTTAAAAAAAATAAAATGTATGTAAAAACCGGGGGTAAAAAAAAAAAAAAAAATCAATTAATACTTGGATTTACATAGTCTTGTTTTCTTTTTGATGGTAGAAATAAAATTAGGTTTAAATTTAAATCTGCAAGAGTTACGAATACATTTGCACTGTAGGTGTAAAATAAATATTTTGAATTGAAGTGCAGAAATAAATTACATATTCAATGATACCTTCATTCATTTATTGCCAAACCTCGAGTTCAGAGAGAAGCTCCAATCAGAATTTAGCTGCCAGTTTTTATAAAGCTTGACCTTTCTCCTGGATTTATTTCAGAATGAATCCCAGATCAACATAAATGTAATTATTACTATTAGGAAAATTTGAACACAATTTCCAGTCAGGAAGATAATTTATGAGGTGATTTCTGTACTTTTAAAGTTGCATAGGTTCTAAATGGAAAAAAAAAACTAATAAAAAAAACCCAGATGTGACCAACAGCCACTACTCTAATATTGTTGCACTTGTATACATTTTTTCACACTTCTATTTCCTCATGACACTTGAAACCCGCTTCTCTTAAAAATAGGCAAATCGTGTGAAAACACTTATTTTTATTTCCTCATACACAACGACGCATCTCACCTTCGCGACTCCCCAGTCAGAAAAGCACGAAGGTGCACCAACCCAAGGAGAAGACGCAGCGTACAGCTGCTGTGGTCACTGGGTTGGAACGGTGCAGAGCAAAACAAAGCGGCTGAAAAAGTCCCTGGGTTTCAGTGGTTGATTTGGAGACAGCGGGGCAAGTGAGGTGGCCGTGCTTACCACAAAACCAGCCCTGGGTCAGACGGCAGGCAGAGGGGAATCACACAACACTAAGATAATGAATAGCTCGCAGTCATTCTGAAACAACGAGAGGACGACTGCGACAATGTTCCACTTCCTGAATGCAAAGAGACAGAGGTTGTGTTTACCTACTTGGCCTGCACCCCACCCAGTCAGCATGCGGAAGAGCACGGGACGGCTGAGTCCATCGTCGCCACTTTTGATGAGTAAATTACATGAGGAAAATAATTTAGATGCACAAAAAGTAAGTGAAACTCGTCGTGTTTCTTTTGTAATAATAACAAAAGAAAACTCTGGTGTTGTTTTTAGAGAGTATATAATCTCTTTTACTCAAATAGAACACAGATGAAAGTTAAGCCCCTAATCATTTCACTCATCGATAAACATGAGCTGCCTAGTGGCAACGACTTGAATCACAATCCCACTCTAACCCACAATCCCACTCAACTAGCTTCTGTCTTTAGCTCTGAACCTACAGTTGTCTGAATACGAGACCACTTAAAAATTAAAGGTGGGTGTGTTGAATAGAGCTGTGGAAACACTGGATGACTTGTGTCTCCCACTAAGCAGTGACCTTCACATCCTAAAGCCCACCAGCAACCACAGATGACATGGTGGACAGCTAGCTGGCCCGCTACCCAGCTAGCTGAGACACCCATGTTTAATTCAAACTATTTCACTGTCAACACTGCAAACACTTTGAGGTATTTTATGCGTTTCTGTCTCATGCAGATAATGAAGCTTTTGGTTGGTTTTATCAGTTGTGCCTGATTTAAAAATAAATCCCATTTTAAAGAATTTTGCTTAAGAGGTTTGATATTTTGGAGACTGCTGTGATGAAAGTAGGATTTAGTGCTTAAATTGGACACAAGCTTCAAATGATTAGCTTTTTAAACAGCTTTTTTTTTTCTTTTGCATGACTTTCTTTTATTTATCTCAGACATCTGAACAATTTAGAGTTTTGCCAAGAACCATAATATGGAGGTTTTGGCTCTTGTCTGTTTGCAGTTTCCTGCCAGTTTACCACCACATACAATCAATCCACTGTGAGGAGAAGTTACTCTTAAAAATGAACACGCCTTGCATTCTGTTCTGCTACCCTTTTAAGTTTTTGCATCATCATCCTGTGTCTAAAGAGAAGCAAATTTAGGAAATAGTCCAAAAAAAAAAAAAAAACCCCATTCAGGTTTTTAAATGGTTTTAAAACGCTACATCTATTTGAGTTAAGATGCACATTTCAGCAACAAGGCAGTTCAAAGTGCTTTACACGATGGAAACAGGCAATTGGCAAACAAAGCAAATAAAAATGAAACATTACATTACAGTGGCAGAATAAAGAGAAGTGATAAAGTTGTGATTCAGACCAGAATTAGCCAATTTTCAATTATTAATCAAAGACAATTTCAGACAAGTCATGAAGGTTAATACCACAGTAACAAATCTTTTGATGCTAAACAATTCAGGGAATTATAAACTAGCAGTATTTTAAAATCTGTTCTCTGAGTTAAAGAGAACCAGTGGGAGGACTTTAGGACTGGGGTCTTGTGCTCTATGCCCCTGGTTTTAGTGAGTTTAGTGAGAATATGAGAAGAAGAGTTTGTTTCTTTTTAGGCAGACTTGTGAAAACACCATTGCAGTGATCAGTGCAACTGAAGACAAACGCGTGGACCTAGATCTTGTTTGGAAATTATTCCTTTAATTATAGAAATGTTCTCTTGGTGGTAGAAGACTCACTTTGCAATTGTCTTTATGCGTCTCCAAAGGTTCAGGTTTGAGTCCATCACTCAAGGTTTCTGTCCTGATCAGTAGTTTCTAGCCGTATTGATCGTTCCTCTTTAGGTCCACAGATAATAACTCCAGTTTTATTTCTATTCAACTGAAGAAATTTACGTCACATCCATGCACTGATTTGTTCTGAGTATCTTCTCCGGGTCTGTGGTCACCTGACATTGACATTGTAACGTAAAATCTGTGCATCATCTGCGTAGGTATGGCAACTAATCTCATTACTTGCTGTAATCTGTCCTGGGGGAGCTATCTTAGATTATAACCAGCATCTCAGGATTATGTGATGTTATGTAATCTGATCTGGTAAGGTTCAGGTGTCTCGCATGCTTTGAGATTAAAATGGGAAAATGTGAAGGAGTCTTTAGTAGTGTTAAAAAAAAGTATAAATGTTATTTGTGAAAAAGAATCATGAATCCATCCCCCTTTTTATAGGGTCAATTTTTCTTCCAAGATCAGAGGCTGTTGTGTAACATTTTAAAGTAGTTGTGATTAATAGTTCTTTCTTTCTGAAAGTCTTTCATAGATATGGTTGCTTTTGCCACCCTTGTTCTAATCTTTGACCACTTTTAGACGTTTTTGTTTGTGAAGCTTCTTAAACTTACTTATTAATAGTTATTCATAAGTAATGAATATATATTCATTACTTATGAATAAGTAATTATGAATAATTACTTACTAAACAGCTATTCATAAGTAATTAATAGTTACTTATGTATAAGTAAGTATCTATTCATTACTGAGTTATTGAGTAATGAATAGTTACTGAATTGTTGAATTTATGTATAACAACCTGGCAAAGAATCAACTGTAAATTAGAACTTTTGACCTCCTTGTTTTACTAGCAGCATGTCTCTAACACCCTTTGTTCCTGTTGTTTTTAAGATAAATCAGGAGGACAACAAGTCTGAGAGACAAAAAAAAGTATCTTGGCATCAGCAGGGTAGTTCCTGACATGTGAAATGTTTCGTCTGAATCTAGTCACAAAGTAGAACTGGAGGGTCCTGTCTTTCTCTAATTCTGTGTCAAATCTTTGCTGGATTTCTTCTTTTCTTGTTTCTTAAAATGGGACTTTTAGATGCAGTTTCTCTGCTGTGATTAGATAAGAATAAGATCTTCAGGAACCCTGGAAAACTACTGACTGAAGTTTAGAAAGAGTTGAGGTGGGGCGCTAAAACCATAGTAGCGCATGTCACAAGCTCTCTCCTCTTCACTAAGGGGATTTTATATCCCTCCAGCTTTAACTGTACCTTTCGAATTCTATGATGCTGCCAAAACATTTACAAAGTTGGCGGCTGCATATAGCCGCCAAATGTCTGCATCAAATAAAAATTTGAGGCACAAATTTGTTGTGTCAGGTACTTTGGAGGAGATGCTCTTTTTATACTGCTGCACCTAAAATTCCTGAGACATTGACAGCCTCAGGAACGTCGTTCTTCACTTGGCAAGAGCTTCACGTTAATTCAAATCCTCTTTTTGATTTTCACTGGGGCTTCTTTTCAAGGCTGTGGAATGTCATGAAATTCACTTTCTTTTGTTGGTGAATGCCGAAGAGGGAAGCAAACCGAGCAAATACACAGATCTTGACGTGTGTAAGTTCACGCTACTGACGAGCTGTTGCTCTTAAACAGTCATTACATCTTTTAAGAGTCAATATAGTTAAGTCGACAATTAGTCATACCCTGGCAGGTTTTGGTATAAAGCCCACCTCTAGTCCAAAATCTAAAATTATTTAAAGCATCTGAATGATTTAACAGTGCATTTTTGTTCTCATTAGAGAAAAACACAACATATGGACTGGTGAAACCTACACTTGTAGAGATTCTTTAAAACATGGGTTTCTGATTTGTGAAAGCCTTACTCTTTTTAAGAAAACACAAAGAAATTGAACTGTTCAATTTTCCCCAAAGTACTGCGATAAATATTCCCACAAACCCAAAGTTGTTCATTGTTTTGTCTCATGAATGAATATATCACTTCAACCATTAGCCTCCATTTAAATAAGATGTGGCACGGCAAAGGGATATTACAGAAATGTTCAAATTCCCTATACCAAAAGGTTAACTTAGCCACTTCCGAATCCGTTTTTGCCATTTTTCTCCCACCAGTTCTTCATAAATAACACAAAAACAATGCATGCCTGTTGTACAATCACTTTGAGTTGCACATTTTACTGTGCATCCTTAAAACTTCCTTTAGTATTTTCACTAAAAACTAAACGCCAAAGTTTTAGCCAAATATGTGTTGCTTCAGTATTACATGCAGCCAAACCAAAAATCTGTCAATTCAATCAATTTTTCTGACTAAAAGCACACACGTTTTGTTTTTCATTTTTTAAGTGATTTTAGAGGTCTAACACAGAATTTAGACACAAAAATAAAACTCAAACAATCTAAACTATGACAAAGGTCATTAATGCCTTTTGAATTCTGCTTGAGTTGACGCCCCCCCCATTTACTTCCCACTCAAAAAAACAAAACAAAACAAAAAAAAACCCATCACGTTTGACGACTTTGTCACCTGCAGTTCAACTTGTCTTTCCATTTCCAGTGTTTATAAATGAAAGCGCTTCCAGTAAACTGATAAGTGCAGGCACAAATTAAGACTCTACAACACACAGGTTCAGTGGAAATGAAGGAAGCACATTTTTCATTATTAAAACCGCACGAGTCATCACTGAGAAACAGGATGCTGTGTGGTTAAAACAGCAACAGAAAACGTCACAGTCATGCCACAGAGACACCTGACGCAGCCCACTCAACCTGCAAATATTCAAATATGTCCAAAACAAAACAAAACCAAAAAACAAAAACAAAACAAAACAGAAATTACAAGTCTGGAAAAAAAGGGAAAAAAAAGAACTAGACTGATTGTTTTCCCTTCCATTTTTCTTTTTTACACCTTTAAGAACAGGAAGATTTTTTGCTTTATTGTTACGACCAGACATTGGGAAGCACCTCAAAGGAGCAGAGGCGTCTTTCGGTGTCAGACAAAATAAGAATTAGAGCAATGAGTGTGAACCATGCATCATCTTTTTACATCTTAGATGTGACATTTCACCCAGAGCCCTTCGTCATTGACGTCAGTCCCAGTCATTGTTAGAGTAGTTTGCCTTGTACACCCCCTTCTGTTTTATCGCTTCTTCCACCTTACAGTCACATCAAAAAAAGCGAAACGCGGTGGGAGAGAGGCTGTACAGATTGAAAAAGGCTGCCTTGTCTAACACATTTCTGGTGAATGTGACTATTATACAGATAGGTATAGATGTATTTTTTTTTTTTTTTTAAAAGGGAGCAAAAGAAAAATTAATATGGAGAAATTACAAAAAAAAAAAAAAAATATTTGGTTTCTGGTCACATACTGAATGCAAATTTTTCTTTTAACCAGATTAAGGTTTTTGTTTGTCTTTTAAAATATTAAACATACGTTTTTTTTTTTTTTGTGGGGCTTGGGGTGCGGCAGTTTATTGCATGATTTATTGTTGCGTGGGGGGAAATAAAAGTCTTCTGGAAAGTTTTTGCAGAGCATGCCAAATGCCTAGCTAATGTGGTTATGCATGTAGCCATTCAGGGTGTGGGTGACTCCCAACACTTCCTTTGATTAAAGTTAGCCGTAGCGCTAAGCATTAATATAAAGTCGTGTTTTGATAATTTCATATCAAGCTCGTTGTTTTCACAGAAAGCCGAGAAATCCTCGACAAAAACATCTACCTGATTCTGAGAAGTAGATGGACAATATGTTTCGGCATGTTCATTTAAAATGATTCATTAAGAAAAAATTACATTTTATATTATATATCTGTGTTCAAAGGCATAAGCGGTTGAGAATTGGGAGCTATTTTTTTAAAAACCAGACAGGATTACTAATATTTCTTAAATTACAGAAACAGAGAGAGTTCAGTTTGAATTGCACGGATGCTAACTTTGAAAACTTGTGTGATATGATGCTGAAGAAAAACCGTTGATAGATTTGAAGGACAAAGTGGGAAGCTTAGAGCTAGGTAACATAATCCCTACCGTGAAGTACTGAAGGGCAAAAGGGTCATTTTGTGGGAGTGTTTTGTTACAGGAAGCTTTGGTGCACATCACAAAACAGACGGCACCATAAGAAAAGAACAGGAGGAAATACTGAAACATCATCAAAGAGTTTGCACAGTGACTGTAGGCATGCCACAGTTAATATCTAGTAGACGTCCTGATCCCACCTCCCTAGAAAAATTTGTGGACAGAATGAAAAGGTGTGTGTGAGGCAGACAGCCACACACACACCTGACTCATTTACTCCAGTTCAGTCATGAGGAACTCCAGCAAGCTATAGTAAGACTCTTATGGAAGGATTCCCAAAGCACTTCACCCAACTTATACCGTTTAGTCGCAATGCAACTAAGGACATGTGCGTAAATTCAGACTTTGGAGACAATATTAACAACACTGGTGCAAAGACTGCAGTTTTCCGATCTCCGAATACCGATCTTTAAAAAGCCTGACCTGCCGATTCAGATTTTGGCTGACGTAGATTTTGTTGCTGCTACATATAGCAAGACAGTTGCTGAGCTTGCAAAAGTGGGGTGACTATTGTTAACTGGAAATGTGAGGAAATGACCTGGTGGGCGGGGCTAACAGTCAAACCTCTCCCCCAGGAGAGCAGAAGAGGACAGTGGTTGATCTTTAGACCTTCGCTGAGGTAGATGAGATCGGAAGTATCAGCCGATCACTGAGCTCCCAAAATTAAGGAAATTGGGGCCGATGTACTGGTGCACTCCTAATGAATAATAGTAGGAACAAGAATAGCAATAATTATTATTATTCAGGAAAGTTGCAAAAATAAATAAAATAAAAAATTAGCTAGCATTACTTTTATTTAGTTAGTAAAACCAAAAGTAATGCTTTGTCTGGAAAAAAGACAAAAAAGTGTCTTTGTATAGTGAACGTTTATCTGCTTTCGACTACAGAGGTAATAAAAAAAACAACAAGAAATGAATAGGAAACCATAATTTCTAAAGCTCAAGAGTGTGATTTTAAACACTTTTAATTTAAATACCAAGATCTGCAGCTTTATTCAAACATTCAAAGCAAATTACATGTTCATGTGTGCACTCTATGTCTCATATTGTTTCTATCTACAAACCACCCAGATAAACGTAGTAAAGTTGTTTTTTCTAAAGACGTCTTGCAGCAGGAGAGCTGAAACCGTTAACTGGGCGGGTTAAACCGTTCGTCTGCAGACAACATTTTACTTACTGATATCTGCAATATTTGGAAGTAGTTTTTTTTTTTTTTTAAACTTATTTAACGGAAAAAGTGTATTTAACTAAAATACTTCAGAATCTCTCTCTGGGGTTTCTTCCAACAATATGTCTGTTTATTAAGAAAAATATAAAAAACATGTGCAATGTAGTTCTGGTTCTCATTCCTCTACACAGGAAGAACGGGTCACCTGACAGATCAACGGGTCTTCTCCGCTAAGCCCGAAAGCCGCTCTTCAAAACGCACGCTTGACAATCCGAGTTTGGCTCAACATGGTGCAGAGTTAATGAGAGGGAAGTGATGGTGGCGGTGGTGGGAGGGAGGGGGGGAGGGGTATCCTAAAATCAGGTGGTTCCTCACAAGACTGCAGCAGATCAAGAGAAAAAGGGGAAGAGAGTGGGCTAAATCTAATAAGAAACAGTCAGAAGCTGACAGCAGCGCGAGTGCGTCAATGAAGCAACCACTTCACAAAGTGGGGCTTTCCTTTGGCAGTTGAAATGTTTTCTAAAGGTTTACGACTCGGTTGCGACAATCGAAATGAATCTTTCTTGGTTCTTACTCTTAAGGGCAAAGTTCCACTGTCGTCTATTTTTAGTGTTTGAAAATATGAGGCGCCGTGGCTTTAAAGATACACGATGCAAAAAAAACCAACAAAAAAAACAAGTATACAACGCCTCGCCACAAGCACAAGGTTGTTGCATTTTATCGGGATTTTGTTGGTGCGTTGTGGAGAAAGGAATACATGCAATGGAAAATAACGCCTGAAAATAAAATGCCAGGGATCACACATTATTATTATTATTATCAGTATTATTATTATTATTATCAGTATTATTACTTTTATAGTTTATCAAAATGATCTGTTTATGGAACAAATCTGTGTCAAATGAAACCAAAGAGAAAAGATCTATTTTTACTTTTATGAAACAAATAAAATATAATATTCATTTTAGGTATAATGAATTATATTGATTCAACAGAGTGCAGTATCATTACGATGATAATGTCTTTTTCTTTATTGTTATTATCTTTATAATAATAAAGACATTGCAAAACATTGCTTGTTTTGTGCTTAAAGATGTATCTATACAGGTGGCTGCTCATTGTAAGATAAATTGACTTGAGGGTTTTTAAGATTTGTTTTTTTTCCAAGCTACTCTTTTTCATTTAAAACTTTGATTTGTGTTAACATGTGATATGTTCATTTTAATCTGTAAATGAATTAAATGGAAAAAAAACAAAAACCCAAACAATGGTTGATAAAGTTGTTTTTTTTTGCCAACACTGGGAATGTACTAAAAAAAAAAGTTATGGTTACTCCTCAAACAATAATAAAAAAAAAAAATCCAGGACTTTGTGAATAAATCAGAAAAATGTTTGTGACTGTACATGAAGTTTCTCAAATTGTTCTACAATTTACCTAAAAAAAAAAAAAAAATTAATGAGGACGACCCAAAAAAACAAATAAACAAAAAACAAAAACTAATGGTGGTTTTTGTGTGGAAGATCTGTTTGTGCAGGACAACATCCTTACCCGGATCATTTCAGCCACGTAGCTTTCGGGCCCCGTGAACTCGGTGGAGTCCTTCACCTTCACCAGGACAATGAAGAATAAGTAGTGCCACATGTTGTGCTCCACCTTGATGTGTTCTTCAAAAGTAACCGTCTTATTGTCGAACTTATCTCTCTCCAGACCTAAAAAGGAAAGAATGCAAGACCACCACACACACGCACACACCCACGCCCACACCCAAAATAAACATTACACACGTTTCTTCTCAATTCTTGTGAAAGAAGTGAAGAATTACGCCCTATTAGAGGATGACATAATTGTGCGTGGGGGCGACTGAGAAAATAAGAGGAAACAGGGTCATGCGGGGAATGGACAGAAAAAACGTCAGAGGTGAGAAAGACTTTTTTTTGTTTTTTATGTTTTCTGTTGCAATAAATCCCAGTAATCCACTCGTGTTCTTGGATTCTATTTACAAAAAAAGAAGGCTTCACAGTGTCGCCCAGCCCAAGGAGCAGGGATTATTCACTACAAAATGTCAACAAATGACTGTCTGGGCCAGTGACTGCAGCGTGTGTACAGTTGAACGTGGTCAAGCCTCATATGGCAACAGGAAGAAACACTCCTCCTCCACAGCAGCACCTTCCGTGACTAAACATTCATTCTGGGAAGAGGAGGCGTAGGGTTTTTTTTTTTTTCCAGAGAAAAAACAGCCCCCATTTTGCAAGCAGCCCTGATGTGAATCTGCTGCAGAGCAGTGGCACGCTCACACTCAGGGCAGACCACTCGCATGACTTGTATTAATTTTGACTGAGAGCCATAAAGCTTACACCTTCCGCTCGACTAAAGCTTCATGCAACAAGTCAGGTATCGATTGAAACTTTGACGCAACTGGAACAGAAAGACATCCGTTTGTTTTGTTTGCTTGTTTTGCAGCAATAACAACTTTTATAAGGCGATGATTGTAAAAAGAGATAACAAAAAAAGGCAGCAATAATATCCCTAAACCACCGAAAGTAAAGTCTCGTCAGAAAACTGGCTGCAGAAACAAAAACAAGGGAAACCCAACATTTATTTTCCAATTACACTGATTTAAAAAATAAAAATTTTTTTACCCACCACAAATGAAACATGTTGTCTTTAGGATTTCCTCTTTCTTCTGCTTTTCGCTCCTCAAGTCAGCAAATGTATCGATGATGACACCAAAGATAAGGTTGAGGACAATGATGATGACCATGAAGAAGAAAAGCAGGTCGTAGATGACTCTGGCTGCAAACAAGGGTTCCTGAGGGAGACGGGGAAGAAAACAAGTGAAGCACCATGAGCTTTGAGCTGATTTCACTCTCAGTGGAAATATTTTCTCAGTTTTTACAATGAATTTCCGTTAAATTTCAGAAAGTAGGCAGAACAGAGGCCCAGGTGGTGGAAACTGGAAAAAAAAAGGAGAATGTTGTGGGTTTTTTAGGGAGGAGTTGAGACATGTTCTTGGTCAGGAGTTGCTCCCAGATGACTGGACAGCTACAGCTAATCTGATAAGGGAGACAGGTGGGAGGATACTTGGTATGTCATCTGGAGGGAATAAAGTAGAGAAGGAGACGTGGTGGTGGAATGGAAAAGTCCAGAAGCATATACATAGACAGAAGCTAGCCAAAAAGAAGTGAGACAAAGAGGACTGAGAAGTGGACTAAAGGTAAACGTGGCAAAACGTCAAACAGGGTATATGATGCTAGGTCAGACAATAAGAAGGGAGAGAATGAGTTGTTTCTATCTGCCGAGGCAGAGAGATAGAAAGACGTGCAGTAAATGAGGGTGACTAAGGATGGGAATGGAAACGTGCTGACCAGTACTTTGATGACTGAGGAAAATGTAGAGTAGAAGTAGATAAGATTTGTAAGGTTGACGTGAGGAAAGGTTGAAGAGGATGAAGAGGGGAAAGGAAGTTGGTCCTGATGACACACTGGTGGAGGTGTGGAAGTGTCTAAGAGAGGTGGAGGTAGAGTTTTTAACTTGGTTATTCCACAAGATCTTGAAGAGTCAGAGTATGCCTGAGGAAAGGCATCCTCTCACTCATCTGAAAGGAAAAGGAATAAAGATACAGAGTCAAGAGCAGTGGAATGTAGTCTTAGGTTAGCATTTGTGAGCAGAAGAGAGGTGTCATGCCAAGAAAGAGTACTACAGATGTAATTTTTGCTTTGAGGATGCCGATGGAGAAGTACAGAGAAGGCCAAAGCGTACGACAGGGAGTCGACAGAGAAACTGTGGTATTGGATGAGGAGGTCTGGAGTGGCAGGGAAGTATGTTAGATTGGTAAAGGATGTGAATGAGACTGTTGGACAGCAGTGAGGTGTGCTGTATGAGTACAAAGGAGGTCAAGGTGGTGGCGAGACTGCATCAAAGATCGCCTCTAAGCCTCTTCTTGTTTGCTTTGGTCATCGACATGCTGATAAATTCTTGCTATGGGGCGTCAAGTGGTGCAGTGGATAGAGTGGGCGCCCCGTATACAGAGGTTACAGACCTCAACAAACGTCCTCTACATCTGTACCCCCCTTCCTTTAGGGAGTATTGTTGAATAAAGGCCACTAGTGCCAAAAATTATTTAAAAAATTGAAATTCTTGCTATGTGGGTCTAAATGTAAGGAAGTGAGTTAAGATTTTTTCTGGTCCATTAGTTTTGTTGTGATTTCATCATCTCATTGTTTTGCCCATATTTATGGAATCAACTGACCTTCTGAGAAAGAAAATCAATGCTATAAAAAAAAAATATATATATATATATATATATATATACGCACATACATACACATATATAATTATACTTTGTTAGAAATTGCTTGTTTATTTTAAATGAAATGGACACAGATGGAAAAAGGTGGGGAAGAAAGTTAGATATGAAACAAAGGCATAAAAATAGAGGAGAGGAAGAAGAAAGATTGTACAAGATAACACCTGAGAAGTCTGCTTCTACAACTGTTGAAAGAGAGAAAATAAACAGAGAACTGAAAAACCAGTGAGAAATGTATGCATATACACTGCCTGGCCCAAAGAAAAAAAGGACACACTAATATTTTGTTGGACTGCCTTTAACTTTGATTGTAGAGCACATTTGCTGTGGTATTTCTTTGAAAAGCTTTGAAATATCACAAGATTAATTTTTATCTACTGTTGCATCCAACCACTATGTCTCCACTAGAATACACTGGAATTTGTAAACTACCTCTGGGTGGGTTAGGGTTAGGAATAAATCATGAACGAAATGAACACAGGAGACTGACAGAAGGCTCTCTGCATGAGACTGCACCTTTAAAGGTGCTTATTTATTAAAACTGTTGCCATGTTGTGACAGTATTATATGAGGCAGATGATCTATTAAAAAATAAAATAAAATTGAGGTCCTCCTTCCCGCGCTACAATTACAATCTGCAAAAATGAACTAATTCTGGTCAAAACAGCCAATCAGAACCAGGGGGAGGGTTTTAGTGCTGTCAATCAACCTCTTGTACACTGCTAAATGTGCTAATGGTGGAAAAACAACTTGCCGTTACAGGAAAACCGTCTATCTACTGTCGTCGGTGGCTGTGCTAATTAGCTTCAGCATTTGTAGCAGGTTGTGGTAAACCAGCAGACAGTAAGCGAGAGGGGGTGAGCATGAGAGTGATCGACAGCGTTAAACCCTTTCTCCTGATTGGTAGTTTCTGACTGAGTAGTTTCTGCAGTTAGTACTGGGAGAACTGAGAGGAGGCACAGAAGCTTGATTATTTTTTTATAGATGATCTTTCTTTATGTCACAACATAATTCTAATTTTAACAAATTTGTAAAAAAACAACTTGTTTTTTTATAGAAGTTACATACTGCAGCACTAACAAAGGTCCTTAATTTAAAAATAGGATCTGCTGTCAGTTTTACTTTCAGTTTCAAGCATTGGGCATGCCAACATAGTATGTATAGCATAGCATGAAATAGACTATTGCAGGGCGTTACTGCAATATTTTAGAAACAGGTAAGTTGTTTCTGTGGCAGTTTTGTACATGTGTAGCAGCTACACGTAGCGCTCATGTTGAATTTTTCAACATGTCCAAAAAAACCACAGCAAGCTGGCTTTTCACGGTCAACCTGTGTGTTTCAAATATGTATTAAGGTAATGAAAAAAAAGCATTCCTCATTTCAGGGTTAAAACAAAAATATTTAATAGATACATTGTTGCCATTATGCTGTAATTATATAGCATAATATTAATCATAAATGTGCTTCAGTGAAAATAGGCCTCTGTCCTGATGGGTTTTTTTGTCATGGAAAAAAAAAATCTCATCTAAGTTTATCTCATTTTGAGTTCACTCCCTCATTCTTTACGTTAGACTGAAGATCTAAGGCATTCTGTGATACAAGCCTGTCTTCCTCCCTCATGAGATAACTTTATTGTCATTTCTGGAATACTGGACGTTACAAGAGTCTTCACTGCGGCCGCTTTGACCTTTCAGCGGCGCGCTTCTCTCAGTCAGACAGAGCTTCGTTATGCACAGGGCAGTCCTTACACCATTTCTCAGGAAATAAACTGGTCAATGTGCACTTACTGGGTCAGATTTATTACATGCTTTTTGTAGATGGGCAAAATGAACAGCTTGATGGTCTTGTTAGATCATAAATCCAACTTTTAAGACCTCTCACTTTTCTCCAATTACTTAAATTCAATTTAACTTAATTCAATCTGGTTGCGAGGCGGGAAAACGGGCAAGAATTCACGTCATGTGTGCTGCTGTTTTCTGTTTGAAAAGAAAGCAATGTGACAAAAAATGAGCTAAAAAATATATACATTTGTGGTCTCACGTAAACCTTTATTTGATCGCGCGCTCAGAAACCTCCGAATGATCTCTTTGTTGCCATGTTTGTTTACTCCGTACCTCCTTGGATGGCTTGCGCAGGACGTCCCCAACACCTCCTCCACTCCTCAGGCCGTGACTCAGTACTGTGACAATGCACATGAGTAAGGAGTCACATGTTCGCTCCTTGTCCTCAATCACCACTGACGGCTGGACAGCAACAGCAGCTACAAAGAGAAAGAAAATGTTACATTTTTAGACACTACCGTCTGCGGCAAAATGCCAAAGTTGCTCTGCTGGAGGAGATACATTTTTTTTTAATCAATAAATCTCGAAACACAGATAGGGTTAGGGTCATTTTGAGCAAAACTGGAACCACACTGGATTCATTACTCTGATATGTGAACGATTTTCTAGCTCTGACCCACGGATAACTGCAGATTTCTCTTAAAGTACAATTAAAACGTGAGAAAATGTAAGAAGAGCGTGAACAGTCACAAATGTTATTGGAAGCCAAGTGGACATTACATAAGGGTGTGAGAAAGTTGTAACTGGTTTTACAATTTTGAAACAGACAAAAATGACAGCAAAGTGAGGATTTTATACTGTCTTTAGCATCTTGAATGGGAGATTATCTCAGATAACATATTAAAAGAACATTCTTTGAATAGCTGACCTCTTTGTTGTCACCGGGACCTACCAGCAGGTGAAAAAACATGTAAAATTTCTGAGGTTACAACTGCTTCGTCCCCATCACAGAAGATAAAGCTGAAGGTCAGCCAATTCCAGTTACAAGTTTATGAGCGGAAAGTAACCAGCTACGTTTACTCTTGTTACTGTAATTAATACTATTTGTCTGTACTTTGTTCTTTTTGAAGAAGTTTACAAAACCTGAACTTTTTACTTTAGTACGTTTTGAGCAAAGTATTTTACTCAGTTACATTTGAAATCATATTCACTGAGTAATTTTATTATAATTATTTAAATCAGGCCTGTGTGCAATCATGGCATGGGGTTGATCATGTACGCTGCTGTCCTGTGGGCAACGTCCGCTTTAGCGGTGGTGTATTGTGTTGAAAAGCAGCATATGTTGTAATGACTGTAACCACTAGGTGGCTTGGCCATTGCTTGGACACTATTTTGCTTTGAATTCAAAACTAAGCAAATGCTGCTGGATCGTAACTGCATCATGTCAGTCTTTTGTTATATGTTACATAAACATAAAGATAGATTATGCTCTGTTCTAGAGCATAAAGTCACAACAGTCCTCCACCGGCTGTTTCCCCCCTCCCTCTTTTTTTTTCTTGCCAGAGACGCATCCTGGCGCAACACGTCAATGCTCTCGGTCAGTATTGTTCAAAAGATGGAAAGTAGAAAGAATGACAGTGGCACAGAGAAGTAAAAGAGGGAATTTCTGGAAACAGATGCAGCTAAATGAGCAAAAATCTTTAAACTTTTTCTCAAAAACAAGCTCGCGTTTAGTAACGTCATACAATGACACAGGTAAGGCAAACCACTGTGCAATCCTTTCAGTGAGCTGTGTTGTGTTGTGGCATATAACAACGTTGCCTAAATTATTTATTTTTATATCTTGACGCCGCATAACTTCGTTGAAGTCAGAAGAAATAAATAATGGATCACCAATTCCATACTTTTAGAGCTGGCTTGCTAAAGAAGCTGTGAGAACTTTAAGTATAGGATTTTCTCCAATTAGCGACAAAAACTATCCCATACTTGAACAGTGATGAAGGGTTTTGGAAGCTTAGACGAGGTCGGGGGTCAAGCAATTTGGGGATTGGATATGGCTGACTGATCGGTTTTAAGCTGCTGAATGTGTTCACGATTGAATGGTGGTTTTTCCCATCAAGATTAGTCGCTTCCAAAGATTTATTGTTTGGAGTTGGAGGCTTTCTGTGCCATCACTGGATGGGTCGTTCAATCCATTTGTACCTGATGGTTTTTAATCCTTGACCTTTTCACCTCAGGCCCGAGTATCGGCTCTTAGGCTCGTCAACCCCTCTCCCGCAGCACGAGGGGTCCAAACCCCCTGACATTTCACCAGGTGGCTCAGTCTGACTAAATCTCGTGATTTGTTCAGCTGTGCTGATCTTGGTGACTCAGGAAAACGCAGAGCCGTCTTAAAACAAACATACAAGCCACAAGCACAGTCGCACACCAACAGCCTGGAGTCTCATGCATGCACCAATACGTGGCTTCAGACCTAACAGAAGCCTTGAACTTTAACATCCTCCCTCCAACATGTTCATACTTTCGTCAACGTACCATCCATGACGGCTTCTGTCGAGCAGTTTTCTCCGTTTTCCTTCTGGCACGCTCTGCCCGAGAAGAACTCTCCAATCATGCTGGCTCCATGTTCTGTTCAGCAACAGAACGTGCATGATTATGCACGCGCACAAAGAGTCACACGCATATACATTTGCACAATGCATTCAAGTGCATTGCAGACGTACTGAGGTGCCTTAATTAATTAATTTATTTATTTTTTGACATTTTGTCACGTCTCAACCACAAACTGCAATATATTTTATTTTGGTTGAAGTGACAGACCTCGACTTCACAATTCTAAAAGTGGTTGTTAATGTGAAATGAAGGGAAAATGATACAAGGTTTTAACAAAGAAAAATCTGAATAGTGTGGTGAGAGTTTGGTATTCTGTACCAAGGTCAATCATTTGTAGATCAACCTTCTGCTGCAGAAGACCTGCCACAGATCTTTGCGTGGATTAAGATCAGGACTATGAGTGAAGCATTCTAACACGCCAATGTGGCTCATTCTACACCAATACATTGTAGCTACAAGTGTGTATTTAGCCTTTTTTCTTCTAATATCACAAAGCCCGTATGGGCTCTGTCAGTTGGACATTGTTTTATGTCCTAAACATTCATCAAAATTCACTTTATCTTTAACCTGTCTGCTGTGTTCCTTAGGCTTCGTGATGCTGCTTTGTACATTAATGTTCTCTAACAAACATCTGAGGTCTTCACAGAACAGCTGAATTTATACTGAGATGAAATTATCTACAGATGTAATGGTGAGGTGATTTCTAAAGGCAATCAACTGGACCGGATTTCACCAGAATGAAAATGGGGAAGTCCACCTTTTAGATTTCTTCTGAAAAATCTAAATAAAACCAAATATTACGTACCTTCCCTTTCGTAATCACAAACTACTTTATATTGGTATATCGCATAAAATCCCACAGACATTGAAGTTTATGGTTGAAAAAGTTTAAGGTGTGAATACTTTATTAAGGCAGTGTTGGTAACAAAACCAACATTGTAAAGCTTGTAGGAGAAGAGGATTTTGACAAAAATGTAAAGAAATTTTGATCATACATCTTGGCTATACTGATATTTCTTCATTTAAGGCGTTTTGATAATGATGAAAATCATTCCATGAGTACTTGGGTCAAGAAGGGCAAGAAACACTTTCATGCCTCCAGCCAAGACTTTAGCATACCGAGAGTTTTGTTGGGTATCCTGTCGACGGCCAAAATGAAGTCGTCCTTGAAGAAGATGTATCCCACAATCGAGAAGAGGTAGACGAGGATGAGGGCCAACACGGCCGTCAGAACTATGGAGCGTCCGTTCCGGGTGACACTCTTTATCACGTTCAGTAAGGTCTCTTCTCGGTAAACAAGATCAAAGAGCTGAAAAAGATGAAAGTTTACAAATGAGTGTATGGCATCTTTGCGAAACACACAGAAAAAAAGGGGACTCTTTTTGTTTCCTTTACTTGTCTTTAGCACTATTAATATTATTGAGCTAATGTGATTTGCGTGTGCCACCAAATACCAGCAAGCTGTAGAAGAAGACGTGGACGAAGACCCCCAGCGAGCAGATAATCAGGTAGAGCAGGTGGTACAGGAACTCCACGTCCATGACCATGGCCATGTATCCGCGCGTGAAGGTTCCTCGGTTCCCAACGAAACTCATTAGGAAGATCACCTTGTTACACAGCTGGGAAAATCAACAAACACCTCTTGTAAACTCAGAAAAACATCAGAATCGCAACCAGAAAACATCCGCTTTCGTAAACATGCTGATGCAGACTTACATTAAACCCGCCCAGCAGGAGCAGCGTGGGCTCCAGGCCTACAGAGAAGATCAGGCGCAGGATGGTGGACGCAATCAGCGCCCTGATTCCATGAGGCTGAGGCAACACGATGACGATGGCCAGCGACACCAGCATGGCCATCCATAACAGAGCAGACAGGTGGGGCTCCAGGGTCCCTGAAGGAAAAAAAACAAAAGGATTTGATTAGAGAAAGGCAGAAGAAAAAAAATCCATTCAGTCAGTTCACTTAAAGTCACAGCTGTTATTACAAATACTAGTTTTTTTCTCTCTTAAACAGATGATAACTATTTCTTCTCTTACAGCTAAATACATCCCACATTATACGATGAGATTGTCAAAAGTTCTAACAGAACAATGAATACAATAATAAAGATGAAATGATGACAAAAGAGAGAAAACAGACAATAATGAGGGCAGAACTGAGTCCCAACGTTTATTAACATCTGGAAGAATTTGTAATTTCCTCCATCAGATAAATGCCCCAAACCTTTCAGAGCCAAGTGTTATGTGGAAGGCTAGGTCTGTCGCAATAACAAATATAAATTGCCCCAGAAATCATTGCAATATGCGATAATATTGTTACATAGGAAGGTTTACCTTTTTTAATTGATTTACTGCTACAGTAAGTTATATTAATAATGAACAACAGGAATAATGAATTAACAGGAACAACATCCAACTCCTACCCATACCTTTTGGATGCCCACATATGTTTTGCTTTAACTCTACATGGTGCGTGGAGCTTTATTATCGCATGAGTCCTGATCAGCATGCAGCTGACAGACTGGGTGGCTTTGTTAATGGGATTCCCATTCCTCACAAAGCACACATTACAAAAGGAGATTAGTCACATTCTTTTTTGTCTAAGGCACCAAGTGGACCTCCCTAATCATCTCCAGCGTCTACAACACTCGTCAGGTATGCGTTACATAACCCTCTGCTGGATAAAAATAGACGCTGTAGCAGCCAAAGTTATCAGCGACGGTTCTAGGTACGGCTTTGTTGCGTCGGAGCTCAAAACGCTCGATACAGACAGAGTAACACACCAGGCTGCTTATCTCCCTTTCTGCTTTTGAAGGATCTTCAGACACGGGCTATAACGCCACACCAGCACCTTCGACAATCTTTCCAAAGCCTCTTTCATCAAACACTTTGCCGTCTCCATGCGTTTTCTCAAAGGGCCGATGTAGTCACAGCCGACTCGTGTAAGGCCAAGCTCGAGTTTGTTTGATCAGGCAGCCGCAGGATTTAAAAGCGTAAACAAGGATTAAGGAGAGTTATACAATCAAATCTGAAGCATTTGCTCGGCCAAAGGAATTGCTGCACCTAGTTCCTCCTCCATTCATATTTTATTTTAAAAGAACGGTATATGAAGACTTCCAACGCTGATTTTATGTGTAGTGCTGACGTACAAGCATCCTGTTCTCTACACTTTTCATGTAGTCACAACCCACAATGGCTACAGAAACCACAAAACACCCATGTTAATTCTCATTTGCATTGGAAAGTCAAGCATAATAATAGGACAAGGCTTATGTTTGTTGAGTAGACTTGACTTGGGTAGGCACAGCTGAAAACGGCAGTGTTCCCACATTTTTAGGGATTCTTCATTACTCAATAAATTAAAAAAAAATCTAAATGAACAAGTGTTGACATTAAGAATGCCAGTAAATTGTAGAAAATTGAACCACCCACTTGCCTCACTTTCCCCATCTAGATCAGTCCATTGGTCGTAAAATTGCACAAATTGAGAATATGTAAAAAAAAAAATTGGTTAATGGAAACATGGCAATTTTGAAAAAAAGCTCACGATTTTTGATAAAACTAGGATGAGGTGGTTTTTCGGCATCAGTGAATATTTTTTAAAAACTAAACAGTGCGACACTCTGCCGCCCTGAGTCAACACTTTATATTCCCACTTTAAACTGCCAGGTTTTAGGGATTTGCATTGCTTAACTACTTTTGAACATCTAGAGACCAACTTTAAAAAAAAATAATTTCTTCATTAAAGGCTAGACCTCATCTGAGCCATTCCAACAAACTGAATATGCTTTGATCTAAACGATTTCATTTAACTCTTACTGTATGTTAAGAGTTAAGCCTGTCAAGGTTTTTAAATCTTTTCTCAAGACCCATTTTTTCTTCTTTTGCGTTTGATTCAAACAGAGCGAGTTTCTTCTATCAAGTTTATTTATGTAGCACATTTAAAACAACCTCAGCTAAACAAAGTGCTTCCCAGCACTTTCATCATAGATAAATACTTAAATGATACAAGAAATAAAATTAGTTTAAGAAAAACTAGCATAAAATTGGAAGTAAAATACCAAGAAAAAACAATGATATGAATCAAAACCAAGATATAGTTAATTTCAGTTGCAGCATTTTCCCAAAAACCATTAAGTACCAATTTTCCCCTTTTTTTGTTTAGCTGTGATGACAGTCAAGGAGTATATTTGTATTTTGTTTTAGTCTTAGATTTTTATATATTTTTCTTGTTCTTGTTGTTTCCTTGAATTGTACAGCACTTTGGGCGACATATGTTGTTTTTATGCGCTATATATTTCCCCAAGTCTTTTGCTGCCACCAACGACAACCTTGCAACAAACAGCAACCTAACCCTGCTTCAGCTTCTCCACAACTTTGTTGTTCTCCAACAAACTTTTAACCTGTATTATTAGTCTTCCACTCTTTCACATGAAATATCAATAAAACACTTCAAGGCTTGCAAGAAAGTTATCTTTACCTTGCATATTGAAAACCGATTATTCTCCTCTGTTCAGTCTACGTTTAAGGTAGAAAAGGTTTAAAAATAAACTGCAGCTAAATTTTAAAAAACTAATTGCTTTCTTCAATATTTTAGATTGGGCCACCATAAGTGAGAAAATGCAACTGAAGTGACAATTTTTCTCATCTTAAAAATTTTAGTAAGTTGTTCGCAATAATAGTCATGACTTTCCTAGGACGGAAACAGCTCAGGGTCGTGTTTTATCACATGTGAGGTTGTTACAGGTTACTTGGTTCACGCTGGTTAAACTGCTGGTGCAACTGCGACAGGAAATGTTTCAGACACGAAGCTGTGTTTAGATACCCGCAGAAGTAGTCTTCACCAGATCAATATAATAAAGTTTAGCAACACTGAAACACACTGACCTTTGCTCTACACTTGTACTTTTTTTTTTGGTCTCTTTACAGTGAAAAGCTTGAGGTGTCGCTACGTTTGCATCTGCACTGCCACATTTCTGCAGCACTCCTTATTAATAGTTACCTTCACAACAGAACTGTGTTAAAAAAAATAGGTTTTCTATATTAAGTTTGTTTATAAAGTGTTTAGATTTGTAGCTGACAAGAGTCCAAGCATCAAACCATGTGATGATATGTCTAAATGTATGCCATTTTAAGAAACTATTTTAATATTGTAAGAAATGTACAACCCCCATATAAATTTTTGGTAAAGTGTAAAGTTTGTTTGTCTGAGAAATCATCAAAAATAAATGCCACAACACAATTTGGGGAGATTTTTTTTAAATCTTGTGTTCATTTTCAGGTCAGTCTATTAACTTTGGTTTTAATACTTGATATAACTAGCCACAAATTGAGGCCACCATCAGTTAACAGATACAAGCTTTTGTCCTAGATTGACTCGGAGCTCTCAGAAGATCCTTTAAAACTGAAAACCACATGAGGTTTCTAAAGCTAAGCAAAACAATCTTTTTTTTTTCTTTTTTTTTTTGGTCTCTATAACTGAGGAAGTACAAACAAAAGGGGACCTCGCCATTTGACCCCAGCCAGAACAATTGAAAGTTTATGCAAACAATGTGCGTCTTCTCTTTGCCTTCAAACAAAAGAGGCCCTAATGACTGGCGGCTTTTCACATCTCCACAAGCGCCGTCCTCGAAGAGGGCCAGAGAGGGGGGGGAGGGAATAAAAAAAATAAAAAAAGAGGAGAAACCAGAAGAAACGGAAAACTGAAACTACATGTAAAAACATGCTCGGATCTGTCACTTACTCCCTTTGTTTGCGAAGAATTGCCTGTCTTGCAGAACTGCCAGCACTCAGACAACTCCGTTTCACTTAAAATACTTTTTCTGAAGTAATCTGCTGGACCTTATGACCCGCGAGGCTACTTAAATCTATTTTTCAAAGCAGTGAGACATAACCTGCGAGACTAGAGGTAATAATAGTGTAGGAGCAGAGTCAATTATCTAGTTTATCTCTGCGTACGTGGCGTTTGGTTCGCATTGCGTATGATGTTTAACTTTTCAAACAGAGGAGGCTGTATTGTGTCATCTGACCAGATCGCCCGGTTTAAAAATAACACGTAACCTGAAATATCAAAATATGACTCATTGTTTCAAAAACAGTGTTGCTTTAGAAAGTGCTCTGGTCGTCCATTTTCCTGACAAACATTGAAGGAGTATGGCTTCTTTGCAAAAGTATGCGTTGTATTTAGGCAAAATGGCATTTTTCTGATTTCCGTTGACAGCAGAATCCTCAGAGAGGCTTTACAGAGCCGGTCAAAGATTATCTAGGGCCTTTAAACTGACTTTGATTTGGGGCCCCACTTGCAGTAAGACACAAACTTTAACCCTAAAATCTCTCTAGAATTGCTTGATTTTTTAAAATGTTTTTTTGTATGAAGCATATTTTAAAGCCCCTTGTTTCACTATTTGTTTGTAAGCATTTTCCGAACTTGTATAATGAACTAGTTTACATAGTTAACCAAATAGCTTTTCACAGATTATCTGACTCATGTTAAACAGTCAGGACATTATGACAGTTTTAACAAATATGTATAAAATACACTTTTTTCAAATAAAAGTTACATATTGCATCTTTAAGCAGAAACATATACATAACTGGAAACAGGTCAAGGGAAATATTAAGTGGGTCTTCTTGAAACAAGCTAGCAGTCTGACATCCATATCTTCTGACTGGAGAACATGCTCATCACTTCATTGCCTGTGGTAAAGCTAGAGAAGTGTGAAGCTGCACCCAAACCACAAGCATTCAGGAGCACAGACAGCTCTGTGAAAGTCTGAGAATTTGACACAGTGTACATGTATCACTGTCATGAGTTCTACAAACATTAAATGAAATGTAAAACTTAAAAAAGTCAATCTAAAGCATCACCTGCCATGGTGCTGATGGTATAAACCCCATGGGAGCTGCTTGAAAAACTCCCACCTTGTGCTCCATATTGTCAGTGTTCTGCTCCACCCCTGACCTCAGCAGTTATTGCTTGTGCCATTTCAAGTTCCTGTGTTGTAATCTAGTTGTCACACTCATTGTGTTAACCACAGGGTACCAAACAGATGCTTGCAGATCACAAGCGGTGCTTTGAGAAACAATCTGTTGCTCTCCATAGAAGAAAAGGTTGATGAGATGGAATAAAAAGCAGCCTTGTGGTGTAAGCATCTTGATGTGTAACCTCGCTCGGCCGATGGCTGTAAACGTCCCGGTCACACAAAAAGTAAAGAATACCTCTTCAAAGCGGCATTCAAATATACCGCCATGTGGTTATTATCAAAAGGCTACATGAGCTCCATCAATGAAAACATAAAAATCTGTTCAATACATTACAAGAAAGAGATTTTGATGAACATCTTTTGTTCTTAAGGTTTTATTGACTCTGTAATCAATTCATTGAGGACAATTCTAGTTGCACACTGAACATGCACATCTAGAAGGCGACCAGACTTTTCTTGTTGCTTGAAGACATTTCAACTCTCCACCAGCAGGTTCTAAACATGGAAGTAATAGGCTTATAACATGTAATCAGAACAATCACTTTTAGGGCCATTAAGATCCGTCGTGGGGCATGTGGGATACGCATGTCACTGGCCCCACGACCCTCTATTCAGCTCAATGTCTGGGTCATAATTGCCTGACAACGCAAACACGTACCTAACAACAATTTGTTTTGGTCACATGTCCCCCGCTGTGATTTGGAGTAAAATTGCCTCATGGAACAAGTCAGGGCTGCAGAGTAGGTGTTAGCAAGATGAGATCTGAGGCCACATCCTCTGTTTTTTTGGTGGTTTTACTTATTTAACATAGACAGCTTCTGTCACACCTCTCAAGCCATCTGCATTCTGTTTTGTGAAGATTGCAGTCTTCATACGAGTGTTGACAAAGACTTGTGTTCCTCACCCTCGAGATTTAAATGAACCACTGATTCTTGACTAAAAGAGTTGGCTCTTTCGTTTTGGGTCATCCCTCATCACTGTTTACTTTCTCCAATGTAGAGGTCTGAATGTTCCTCACTGCACTAGCCTGTATATACCAGACTTTGTGTTTGGGTGTTTTATTGTTGGGAGCAGCAGGTGCTTATGATGCCTGGACTATATCCATCTAATGCTGAAATGAAGATGGTTCCAGTAATCTTAATCTCCTCATACATCTGCACCACTCTTAAGGTATTCTTCCCAATAACACTATTAGGGTCACTTTTCCAATTCAAACTAAAGTTTATAAATTACTACCAACCATATCCCAACTAACTGAGAATCAACACCAATGGAAGACCATCTACTTCAACTGAAATGCCAACCAAGCACATCAATGATCATAAAAGTGGCCCATGGTAACTCTGAGGGTAACTATTGCTTGTCAACTCCATCAATCTGACTTTTATGGGGAAAAATGACCATAAGACAGCCATAAAAAGTTCTGTTGGTGGTTTGCCACAAACCATGCAGGGCTCGTTGCTTTTCTTCAACAAGAATTGAGAATTCAGCAAAGGTTCACCTTCCACCAGGACATAAACCTCAATAAAACAATGGAGTTTTAAAAATTCAATAAAACAATGAGGTTTGTTAGGTATCAGCACTTCTGGCGTAATAAAGCAAAAGTTGACTGACCTCCACGGAAACCTTCCAGAGGGTAGAAGAAGGCCACAAGGAGGTTCATGAGCACGGCCAGGTTGAAGGAGATGCTGCTCCAGAAGGACATGTTCCTGGAGCACCAGTAAAGGATGGGCTGAGCTGGAATAAGATTTTCACAATTTTGAGTAATTTCATCAATAGAAAACACAGCAGCATGCAAACATCCTCAACAAAGTACAACTTATTTAATAAAATTGCCAAGAAGATTAATGTTTACACCCAAACAGGAGTGCTCCTCATCCTGACCTCAAGTGCCAAAATGTACAGCCTGAACTGCAATTCTTCTATTTTCTAAACCTCAAATATTAACCCAAACAAAACAATCTGAACTTTAGGAAATTCAGTTTGGAACACAACCAGATGGCATGATGGCATTTTGCACCAAAGTGGTTATTAGTCACAACCTATACCCTGCTCTTGGTCAGGAGATCAGTATCGTGGGTCAACACTATTTTGGGCCCAGTTTTTCTGCAGAAAAGCAGAACTGGCAGCTGAAGGCACTATATTCATGTCAAGTGGTTTGCACCAGCGGAAAGAGCACAATCTCATGGTGTGCTGATTCACTCGTAGAGGAAACAGAAGGTGGTTTCTCACATGCTTTCACACTGCAGACCAGCAACACTCCTACACGGCTGACCATGGGACAAGCCAGAACAAGTTCCTCAATACAGAGAGAAGCGTAAACAAAGCGACGTCTGAGAACCGAATCAATCAGAGGTCAACAGGAACATGTCCCGACCTGAAAAGGAAACCTACATTTTTTTTGTTTATTTTCATTATGTTCTTTCTGCTCTGGTTTAGTTTCTATATGTAGCTTTACACTGAAACGTTAAATACGCTGCTTTGACTTGTCTCCAGACTCAGTGACAATTAGTGGTTCTGATCACTCCAACTGGCAAGAAAAGGAAAGAGGTCATAAGATTCCCATTAAACTGAGCACACTCAAAGGACCCGGATAAGCCAAATCCTGTCAGAAAGGCCGTTTGTTTTCAGGTGACCATGAAAGAAGAGAAAACACTCAAACACGTATCCAATTGTATCAACCCTAGATACCACACGTAAAACCCAAAGTTGAATTCAATAGTGTGTTAACTGTCCACTGCAACTTAAAATTCACCAACTTGTTACGAGTAGCAAAGCTTGTGCAATGATTCTTGATGCATCATGTTTAGCTTGAATTTGTTTAATGCTAAATATTCATTACAGTTTAATAAAAAACAACAACAACATACGTTGTTCTATAAAGAGTTAATAAACTCTTTATAGAGTTTATTAACTCTATAAAGGTTTACTTGGCATTTCCTGTTGCATCCCTCCAGGTTTCATGACAAAAGGAGTTAATCTTTTTTATATATATAGTATGACAAATTTAATTCAATTCAGAATTTTGTCAAAAAACAACAACAAAAAAACCAAAACAGGAAGTACTGCATCACAACCTCCAATCAACAACAGAATATTTGCTCTGACTGGACATTTATTGAGTTGTGGTATTTGTGGGGAAACAAATTATTAAAAGAAAAACATTATTGCAAATAGGACATATAATTACTTTATTAGATATCTAAATGTTGTAGTCTTATGAAAATTAGCTTAAATGTATAAAAATGTCGTGAGCTTTCATATTCACTCTTTCTTAAGCAGCAGTGTCAGCTTGAGTTTTTGTAAATTATTTTCTCATCTTTTATAGAAAAAATGAAAAAGAACAAAGTATTGGGGCATTAATGTTGGTTATAAATTGAAACTTCAACCTGATAAATCCACCTCTGAGTGAGCGACAACAGCTAAAGAGTGCTCACTTCTTGACGTTTTAACCACTACCTCTACTTTCATCGACATATAACCCAATATCATCAATGACTATGTGTTTTCTTCACATGGCCATCTTTTAATGTTTTACAGGGCAAAACCAATTTTCCAGACGTTTTATGCAGTGCATGAAAAAGAAAAAAAAAAATCCCTGTCCATGACTGCTTCTCTTTAACTCTGTGGAACTACCTGTTTCGCTATTAATCACATTTCATTTTTATTTCATCATGTAAATCCTATTTCCTTCAAATGATTTCTTACACTTTGAATTGTTTCCCCAAGATGTTCAAATCATTTCTTTTTATAATGTTTTCATTTTGTTTTTTTCCTTTGAAATTCAGACCAAGCAGACTGACTGTTCTCTCAAACCATCACTTAAAAGCTTTAAAGCATTTCTATAGTTATAAATTGAAGCTTTTTTTGTTTGCGCCATTTTTCCTTGTCTAACAACAAATAAGTAACAAACCATAAATTCTCTGCAAGCCCTTTCAGCCAAACAATGATTTGACTATTCACACTTTCGCAGTACTGCTTCAGGAAAGATTTTGAACTTTTTTCTTTTTCAATCAGAATTGATCAATTGTCCTGATGTTAGTATTTCCAAATAAAAACCACAAAAAGTTTTAGATTTTTTCAATTTTTACATCTTTGTTTTGTTATAGTATAGTCAACTGAAAACCAATTGTTTCACAGCTATGATTTATTACAGTGTTTTTAACAGTAAATAACAGAGGTGATTCAATATTTTCATAAGGATTTTAACTGATCAACTGTTTTTAAGTTTTCCTCCCCTGATGCCAAAGTCAGTGAACTCAGAAAAAGCTTTTAGAAATGTTTTAATGATTTTTTCACACCTGTATGTTTCAATATTTTATATAAGTATCAACAGATATAGAATTTATTAGGCTAGAATCACTTTTGTTTACGTTTTAGCTTGTGATTTATCTACAGTATTTTTGTCATTTCAAAGAAAGGTTCACAATATATAGTTCAAGTGCTTGTGATGTGATCATCTGAGTATCAAGGAAGAAGAAAATGTTCTGGGAAATCCAGTCAGGTCACAAGTTTAAAAAAAAATTTTAAAAAAAAATCCCCGAGTATTCAAAAAATCTTGTTCATGCTTTTTTTTTTTAAATTTTATTTCCCATAATGGCCTGGAGAGATGCACAAGGAAGGAGTGCAAACTATGCAGTAGGATATAAAAAAAGGTAGAGAAGAGAAACGCACAGGGTACGGTGTTTGTGTTACCGGTGGCCTCCTGAGTACCTCGCAGCTTCTTCTGCCAGTTCATCTCGTTGAAGAGATCCTCAGAGCGCAGGAAAAAGTCATTTATCTTGCTGCCCTGCTCGTCCCGCTCGGTGGTGTAGTACACTCGCAGTTTGGACTCTTGTGTGAGGAACTCGCAGATGTTGGGGACCGGAAACACTATCTGCTCCATGGTGCGATCCAGACGTACGATCTGAATACAACCACGACAGTCAGCTTCATGCAACAATTAGATCTAAGTTCTTTTAACTGGGTGTTCGATACAGTCTTTCGCTGTGTTGGTAAAACATTGGAACTCTCTGCAAAGAAAAAAACTCCACCGACAACTTAAGCACAAATCGGTGTTACCAATCTGCATTCCTTCTGCTTACGAGGCCGCACCAGGAAATGAGCGAGCATTCCAAAGGTTTTTGGCATCCTGCTGTGATTAAACCTAATAATTGTGCTAAAAAATTAAAACAAAAACCCTTTTACGACACACCTCGCGTGATCTCTTCACCAAAGCGCACCAGACTGCCAGAGATGACAGCAGCAAATATATAAAACTCCACCATAAGCAGCTCTGCTTGGCCGAGGCACGGCGGCTAAACGGCTGACCTCGATCTGAGCCGTGTGTTTGGCGTAGAACTCCAGCGCCTCGTCACCCTCTCCGTACGTCCCCCCAGGCTTCAGCATGGCCTGCAGTTCCTTGTTGTGACGCGCCAACTGAAACAGACCAGGCACAGATAATTAGCTCTTCCATTATTTGTGAAGACCTCAGAAAGGCGTAGCTGCCGTTTATTCAAAGGTGTTGCACTACAAATAGCTGTTTGTTGGAGTTAAGTTCAATGAGTCTACATAATCTTTTGTGTCTTGACAGTCTACATCAAGAAGCTGTTGTAAAGAATAAGGGCAGGGCTCTTTCTGTATTAAGGAGTTGTTGTAAACTTGATTAAGCTCATAGTCTCAGCTTGAATACTGTCAGACTAAGGGAGTTTTCACACCTGATAGTCCAGTTCACTCGGTTCGACTGGGAACTAAAATTGCATCATTTGCTACACTTTCAGCTGATGGCGTTCGCTTTCACACTGCTCTTTGTCAAAGGATCCAAACTAATTGAAAAACCTGTTCACCTTCTCACCTGTGGTGGCATTGCATCCAGAACTACTGAAGGAATTGACATGTCAATGTCCAAAGAAGACACTGAGCGCCACTTCTTTCTTTACAAAATGTAAACAAAAAATGAAGTAGCGTCAGAGTTTAGCGGTTGTAGGACTTCCTTTTTGTCTCTGATAAAAGACCATGAGTCATTTTCTCCCTGTACCTCTGGACTCTATTATTTTGGCTCTATTGACCCAGAATGCTCTGCGCTATTGTCAGCCACCTGCTTTTGGAGCGGTCTCCGGTCCGCTTGCATCCATATGTGTTTCTCAATCAGTAACAGGAAATGACACATTAAAAAAGTCGTTGTTGAGTATTTTAAGCATGTGTGAGAATTCAGAGGGGAGGGGTTCTCTTTTGGGGGCTTACTTGATGTGCCAGAATGTAAATATTGTGTCCCACGTTCCGCGGAGACGCAGAATGTTCCTCCTCTCCATCTTCGCCCTCCTCAGGCTCCTCCACCTCTATCTCACCCTGCATGTAGGCTTTTTTGATAACTTCCACCTGCAAGACCCCGCAAGGTCAGAAGAACACGAAATTAACAATGTTTGATGATTTTATGCGCGGCTTATGCTCACCAGCTCTTTGGGCCTCATGTTGTACAGAATCCTCTCAGCGTTCTCGCTGTCATGGCGACTCTCCATAATTGCAAGAAGCAGCTTAGAGGCATTGTTCTGTGGAAGAAATTAGTGAATGAAAAAGTAGTAGATATTTTGAAAAATGTTTCATGTGCCAGTATTATATGGAACCAGTCCTGCAAGAGGTATTATTGCAGGACTGTAAATATACTGTAACAGTATATTTTACTACTTTATCTTACAGGCAAGTTTTCTTGAAGACTTTACAACAACAGCCAGATAAGATGTTGTAAAATGTTTAACTGAAGATAAAGACGCTCTCACACCCTTTCCTGTCCTGATGCATTTGTTGACGTGTTGGAAAACAGGTTTCATCATAAATACATGATGAAATAAAGTATAATTTTTTAGTGTGCCTGTTGCTTGCTATGCAAAGGTGTGAAATGGACAGTGTTTTACGTCATTCTGCCACATTGTTTTTCTTTTTATAACCGGTTGCTTTATCATTTTGTTTTTTATTTTTATCAGACTCTGAGTCTATGGGATTCCCCCAACTGGTTAAAAAACTATTTGGTGAATTGATCAAAAAGCAGATCAAACTATTGTCAGATGGAACCATTTGAAGAATTCAGATTGAAGAAGTGAGTTATCTTCATTAGCGCAGACAAAGGGTCTGCATAGCAAAGCATGAGATTAATGTTTTTATTGCTAAAGCATTTCAGTAGTGCTTGTTGTATTTATCACATGCTAGACTTGCAAAAAGAGTCTGTGGCTATCAAATTACATATTGTCACCTTCCTAAAATAATGGCCAAGTCATTTTAGGTCATTATTTTAGGAAGGTGACAATATGCTAAATTATAGATGAATAAGAGGGCCATCGTGATCAATAATCGATTTTAACTAGCAAATCTTTGTACAAAAACCAAAATTCCTGAATCTATAAATGTGATAATATGACAGGGGTATAAGAATCCAAGTTTAATCACCGATTTATTTAGTTATGGTACTGTATGGAAATACTAATACATTTACTTTGAACACTTTTCAATTTTCTATACACCCTTTTGGATTCAACCCCAATTGCTCCAAGACAAACCGAGTGATGTATTATTTTTGAGCTGACATTGCACAATTTTTGTTTTTACACACATTTTCTTTATTTGTCACCTCTGCTAGAGCAATACATATTTCTGTGCAAATGAACAAATATGATTCTTATTGTCTTTTTTGGCATATGTTGTGGCTGCATGTAGAAATTAGACCATCTGCCTGGCAATAAGGAAATAAACTAGCAAATCACAAATTCTCTGTTGAAAACCATTAAATTGACCAAAGACCACTCACTTTGAGCTCCAGAACAAGGTCCATCCTCTTCTTACCCAGCGGGTTGATGTCGTTGAGAATGAGAGCAATGATGATATCAATGCCATTGCACTCATGAGTGGCGATGCAGTTCTGGAAAGCAAAATAATTTTTTTTTTATTTTTTAGAAATTACACAGATTTTTAAAATCTAAAACCATTTAAACATTATACATCAAGTATGAACTTGAAGCAGGGGAGCATTGGCCTAACGGGGTTTTGGGTTGCACATTTCATCTAAGCAAACCACAACAGTTCTAAAACACGAAACAGATCAAACCACAGAGGAGCTGTCTGAAGATAATGAAGATAATGTCTGGAGATAATGAAGATAATGTCTGAAGCTGATGAACAATGCATAAGACAATGACCGATGGGGGAGGGGGGACTCAAGGTTGGTCTGCAGTTACAGGACCAACTAAAGCTGCAGTCATTGACTCCACTATTAAATCCTCAGAGTATTGAATTATTACAGAACAAAATGTAAGCGTCTATATGTGCTACTACAAGACAAAGTCCAGATCTCAACTCAAAGGAAATGCTGTGTCAGGACACTTAGAGAAGCTCTGCATAACCTCAAAGTGAAGCAGGGTTCTAAACAAAAGTATTTCAAAATGTTTGCATGGTTGCACTGCAAAGCAAAACACAAATTCCTCTGCTTGGAATTTACTCAAAGTCTTGATTTTATATTCCCTAATAATTTCCATGGGCTTAACCCTTTCATGCATAGTGGTCACTACAGTGGACAGCTATCTAAAAGCCATTTTCTTGTGCTTCCTGTGGATTTTTATGTTATAAATGCACACAGACCACTGAAGTGGACACTAATGCATCATAAAATATACCATGAACTACTGGCCATCAGCTGCAAATGCAAGAAATTATTTTTGTTAAATACAATATGGCCGACAGACAAAAAAGCATGAGTACCGACCCGGTCCCTCCTTCTACTGTAGACGACTCTTGCAAGTAAAAAAAATATTGTGACATCAGATAACCCCTAAGGAACAATACTACTGATGTATTTTTCAAATAACAACTTTGTATTTGGACTAAATTACAATTGATCACATAAAAATAAAAAAATAAAAAAAAATTATTTTTACAAAAAAATGTTCCTACCTTTTTTATGCCTTAAGAAAAGAATTTTAAAAAATGGAAAAAAAATTCTGACACAAAGGATCATAATTCATGCATCAGAGGGTTAAGAGTCATGAGGACAGCTGTAACAGGAGCAACGCTGAACATGAAACCACAGTGGTGTGGTTGGGATGTGAAGACTCATCAACTTTTGGGAGCAGGTAGTTTGTGAGATGAGTTTTAACCCGTCTTTATTCCAGAGAGACACAATGTACCAAAAGTTTAATAAAAACACATCCATGTTGTCATTCGTTAAATATTTTCACTAAGGAAAAGAAAATAGTAAAAACCAATACTAATACCAACTAATTTTAATGTCACTGTTACAAAATCATTAAGTAAGGACATAAAAAGGATTTTCAGTAAAAGAACATTGTGGGGGTCGTAGAAAGCGTGGAGGAAGATCTTCTGGCCACATGAAACTAAAGTGAACCTTTTATCGCCTACACCATGCTAAGCTAAACACTATGCTTGAAGTACTGCACATCACACCGACATCACAATGAAACATGACGGTGGCAGCAACGTACAAGTAAGCTAGACAGAATTGGTGGAGGATGGATGGAAGTAAATACAGAAAAATCCAGAGGAACTTTCAACTAAACGAAGGCCACAAGCAGGAAGTCAGATATGGATAACTTTTAATTGTACTCAGAAGTCACAATGGCACATGTAGGTTTACTTCTGCACGGTTTTAATAAGATTCAGGGATTATTAATTTAGCCAGAAGAACGAACAAGATATTTAAGTGCTCCCTCATGTGAGCCTAAGGACTCACATGACTTGAAGCAGGTCAATGACTAACCCGACCCCAACGACTTTTACTTGTTTTGCTTCTTTCGAATCTTCATGGTTTGTAGCAAACAAATCATTTGTGTCAGCATAGCCGCTTCCATTCAGGACTGAAATACTGCTGGTGACAGCGTTACGCAGCCAAACACTTATCTCAGTGTTTTCCTTGTTAAAGGATTTAAATGGAGAGCTGTTTTTAGTTTGGCAATCCCCTTTCCAGCACCGTCTAGGGGAACTGAAATCACTTCATACAGCCACTGGCTTTATTCAGTGACCAGGTTCAGACTTGACCAGAATGTTATGACAGAGCTACTTGAAAAGAACCAATCATAACTACATTTTCACAATTATCCCTTAAAATGATAATAAAAAAAACCCCCACACACCTAGAACTTGATACAAATGGTAAGCATTGTAATGTTGACGTCAAACCGTAACTCTTCTTGCACAAGGAGTGTTCAGAGGAGATTTATCACCTGGTTCTCGTGACACGGGCCCTGGCAGTACTCAGTCAGGCTCTCCACAGTCTGGTTGATCAGTCCGACGTTCTTCTCGTTGATGTAGAGTCCCAGCAGCCCCAGTCCCCCGGTGGTGCTGCCACAGATGCAGTCCAGGAACTGAAGAGTCTCACACACCAGATTATAGTTGTTTTTGTTGTTCTGATTGCGCAAGAAGTTCTGGAGAATGACAAGAAAAAGTGGGAAAATATTAATAGGCTAATTCTCTCTAAAGCAGGGCGTATGGAAATTACCTCAAGTAAGGTTTGTGCCCTCATGAGAGTAAATAAAACAATATCTTGAAAAATAATTTATACCTCTTTAGTTTTTAAATATTTTCTCATATAACCACAAATTTCAGTGCAGGATTTTATGTAATAGTAAAAAAATAACAAGAACATAATAACTGAGGATCAGAAGGAAAAATAATCACTTCTTTTTCTTACAAAACTTGTAATGTGTATTTATATACAGCCCCCTTAGATTATTGTTTAAAATATTTTAAGTATTTACTCATTAATCTTTGCTACCGACTACTTTCAAGTGTCCTGCCAAGACAAACTTTAAGACCTGTGATGAATGTATTTAAGACTAACTTTATTGTCCACTCTTAAGACTTTTTAAGATACATTTTTATTCATTGGCTTTTAACACACAATGAAAGTTTTGCTCTTACTTACACTATTGCATTTAACCGTTTCTATTGTTGTCTTTTGTTCTTTCCATATTGTGAATGTTTATTATCTGTACAGCACTTCGTCGCAGCTACTTTTTTATATAAGTGCGTAATATAAAAAAGCAGTGGAAGCAATAACTGGCTCTTTTTTAAAAATGAATTTGAGACATTTAAGCCTTAATTTTAGACATAGAAATGTAAGACTTTCTAAATTCACCCTGTTAATACAACGGGTTGTACTGGATTTTATTTAGAGTTACTAGAGCAAATGGGGTTGAATGCATGGCAAACTTCACAAAGGTGAAAAATATGCATCCTTTTCCTTATACTTTTCAGCTATGCACTTATTTGTGTTGGTCTGTCACATAATATCTCAATCATGAACACTTAAGTTTGGGAGTTTAAAGTGACACAAAATTCAATAGTTTAAATGGTTTGCATACTTTCTAGAGCACTGTTTTACAAAAGGATGTTTTAATATCTTACGCCTTTTGGGAGGAGATGGCGGTGAAACCGGGTCATCCAGACACCCCGTTTTAAAAATACCCGTCCCAGTTTAGAGAGTAAACAGAATCTGTGCGTGAAGGAAGTGTTCTGTCTGGGCTGCAGGAGCTTACAAATACACACCATCATAGTGAAACCAGACCAAGACATTAAAGATATGGAAACAGCAGCATCAGGAAGTTCTGCAACCGGTAACTATTTTCAACGCGGTTTCGTTTCTGTATAACCGAGCGCGATGGTTGAGTTTCAAAGCGCCGGGTTAAGGAAGGCCTGCTGTCGACTCATGAGAGGTCGGGGGAACCGTTTATGCACGCCAACTGACGCCGGCTGACCTGCAGGTCTCTGTTGTGGTTCTCGCAGAGCAGCTGCATGAGGCGTAGGATGGGCTGCATGATGGTGATGATGACACTCATCTCGCCTTCGTCTTGGCTCTTGTCGGCGGTCGGAACGGGGGCGCCGTCGGCGGCGGCCGCCTGGTGCTCTTCGGCCTCCGCCTCGCGACGGTAGGTGGTGTAGGCCTTCTTTGTGACGCCGGAGGCCTCCACCAGCTGCTCCTTCACCTCCTCGGTCACCATCGCAACCACCGGCACATCTTTCACTAACCAAAATTATAGAAAAAGTGAGTCAAATAGAGACAATCATGGAAATGAGATTCCTCATTCGACAAGCAGTATGGTATTCATAAAACAACCTAAATATTGCTGTACTCCAGTAAAATCGTACTGTACTCAAGATCTGCCTCATTATTGCTGCTGTTAAACATTTTGTAGTACACAATTATAGCAACATTATACATATTTAGTCAGATGAAATAAAGTGCTACAAAGAAAACTGACCATTTTTTTTGCATCAGGGATTCACATTTGCTTCGAGTTTTAGAGCCAATGTTTCCTTTCATAGCCTCTTCAAATCCTAATTTGATGATATTTCAAACTCCTTAAAGTTTCCTCACCTTTCTTCCGTGTTGGCATATCTTTGTCTGGCGGTTCCTCGTCCTTCTTCTTGCTCCCCAGGTCGCTGGTGTTGACCGTCACAGTGGCTTTAATCTCCTGCTGGGCCAGCTTCATGCGCTCATAAAAAACCTTGAAGAATTTTTCTGACTTGTTGTCTCCAGTTAAACGATTATAAAAAGACCTCTGGGAGAACAAGCGAAGCAGAGAAAAAGGCAATTTTTAAAAACTTTAGTTAGCTTTTTTCCCTGCACAATAATTGCTACCCCTAAATAAGGACATCAGTGGAATTCAACATGAGTCTCTTTGTTTTCAGAATTACAAACAAAAAGAAAGATATGTTATAGTTCTTCTCTAAATGAGGTCTGTATTTTGAAGAGCTATCCAGCAGCTGAAAAAGTGAAATTCTTTGAAGCTACTATTTAGCATTACAGTGCTAAATATTAGCTTTGTATATTACATTTGAAGCTAATATTTAGCACTGGAATACTAAATATTAGCTTCGAAAATGTCTGCTTTAAACTTCGCACACATATCTTAGACTAATGCAGTAGCACTGTGACTGATAAGATACAAAAGATTTATAGCTATGTAAATATTATGTCTTGCTAACTGTTTGCAGCTACCAATGCTAAAGCTAATATTTGCTTCGCAGCTGCGTATTAGCGTTCAATTAAAAGGCTGTTTCACCATTGTTTTGGTTTTAGGACAGCATTTGGTTATCTCTAGAAAAATCTAACTCTTTTTGTCAAACCACAAATTGATTACACAGATATACAGATATTAAACGAATTGATATACAGATTTTCTAAAACACTTCTTAGATTTACTTTGTTTATTCAGTTTGTGAAACACACAAAAGGGGGGCATTTTCAGTGCTTTATTGGCACCTTGGAATTAGAAAAACCACATTATATATGGACTAGTTTAGCCTAAAGAAAATTTTGTACAAAAACTTTGCTGAAGATTTATTAAGTATTTATCTACTTTGTAAACCTTCGAAGGCAGAGCCTCTATATTGCAACACAGCTTCCTGCCACAAGCTGTTAGAATGATGAACCTGTGCTAAGTTTCTGTACAACATCACTGCAATTATGCACTGATTCACCTAGTAAGAGATTTTCCTTTTGTATATGATGCATTTGCTTTACAATGAATTGACAATAGGTGGATTTGATTTCAATTCATCTATAAACTCTGGCCTATTTGACTAGAATAAAATGTAATACTACTTATCCTCTACATCGTTAATGACTTATTCTTTTTATACAAAATACAACAACCTAATGCCATCTATTACACTCATCAGTGTATTATGCAGGACTTGAAATAATCCTGTTTATTAAAACAATATTTCTGTTTGACTTCCTTTAAAGTGACAATATCCAGGTCTACTTAATACATTTAATGAGCTCCAGTGAGGCTCTTTAGTCAGATTAAAAGTATATTTAACAATGACCATTTTTGAGCAGACAAAGCATGCTTTTCATTTGTCAACACATTTCTGTAATAAAAATGAATGTTATAAGTAAGTCCGTCGCTATAAGCAGTTAATCCCAAGATACATTTAAATGAGTTTGATCATTTCCATTCTGATGATTTATTTATGATACATTTTATTTATGACTTGGTTGTGTGTGTGTGTGTGTGTGTGTTTTATTCCTGTTTATGTATTGTTTTTGGTTGTTGTCTTTAATTTTGGATATTTGAAATATCTTCCAGTTCCAGTCATAAAAGTTCTTTACAAAATGAAAGTTTACTGCCGTTTGAGAGGGTGACGTTGCATTATAATACAATCATAAATATACAGTATTATTTGAAAATGGTCTCAAAACAACTACATTATTATTAATTGCGACTATAACCGGGACAATTTATTGTCAAGCAAATTATGTTAACATAGCAGGCCTAGTTATTGGTCTGATGTAATACTCTAATCATTAATGTTGTGTTTTCATGAGCTGTAAACAGAAAATCATCATAATTAACAAAAGTAAAGGTTTGAACACACCGGTCTCTGTGGAATCAATCTACACAGTGTGCTTCACTTAATGAGCTGAGTTACTGGATAATACTCTACTGAATACGACTTCCCTTGTTATTTCTTGCAGATGACTCTTTTTATTGTCTTATTGCTTCTGTGGCAAAGCTGTGAGTCAGTTGTTTGGTAAGACATGGTTATATAAGAGTCCTTTCACAGGAAAACAAGCTTAGCACTCCTCCTCGCTCACCTGACCTGACATTACCCTGTGTGCCCTCTGACCCCTTGGCCAGCGACGTATTTGTGGCATGTTGCGGACAATGCTGGGTGTTGACGTCTATGAGCTGCTCTCTCCATCGATAGCAGAACCCAAGACGAGATCTGGGATTAGCCTGCAGCCGACTACTAAAGGCTTCTCAGGCGTGCCACCAGTCCCACAACTCGTCCACGTGCTGCACACGCACACACCTCAAAAGCGAGCATGCTTTGAACACGAGGCTAGCGGCTTCAAACACAAACTGGGCTAGACCCTAATGGACGTTCCCCAGATGTAATTACTTTGGTAAGTGGGGAAAGTTGGCCGAAGAAATGAGAAGGAATCAAATGTTCTACACTTAGTGTGAGTACACAGACTGTAATCTTGTGTGACAGCGTTGTACGTTTTATTTTTTTCTGCAACCCACTCGTCTGTTCTGCCCCATTTTCCTTGCAACAATCCCACCCCCTTCCTCTTCCCCCTTTACGTAAGACATGTAATCAGCTGAGTGGTTACAGTGAGGGCACACAGCACCTCAGCTCTAAACACTGTTACATCAGCCCACAGAGGGCGAGCTGAGGAGGGCCAGATGCAGGGGAGAGAGAGAGAAACAGAGAGAGAGGAAAACCCTGCCCTACTTTCATTGCCAGAATGGCACGAAGGGAACGTGTGGTGTGAGAGGAAAAGAGTCCGAAAGTAGGAAGGGAGGTGGGGCCCGGGGTTGATGTAAGCAGGACTTATCACGTAGAGATTCTGGGGCAGTTTAGAAAGCCTCTTGCATAAGACTCTTTCCAGGTTCAGACTAACTAAATTACTTGTCTGAGATAGGGGAAATGTCTAAACAATGAAACACACAGCTGAAGTATCATATCAGCACAGGGAATCTTTGATAACAGCGAACAGGGCCGGCCATTGAGTGCAGGCATGCGGCGTGGGCATGGCAAGTCCTGAGGAAAACGGTTCCCCTTCATATGTTAAAATGTTTTTCTCCTCTTCCTTTAAGCAACCATTCTTGCTTGTTTCTGGGACATTTAGTGATAGCAATCTGATTAACAACCAGCCTTTTTTTTTTTTTTTAAGGAAGGAAAACTCCAAAAAACAGAAAAACAACAGCTCCAGGATTCAGCGTATTAAAAACAGAACTCATGACCGCGTCCATAAAAACTCAATTTCTTCACCAACGTGAAGGCATTCATTCCGCCAACACTCGGCAATCGTATTCTGCCCCCGGGGCAAAAGGAATGGCGTACAAATTTTGTATCGGGGCCCCGTTTGGTCCGACTTCGGGTGGATATCAAACATAATTTGTTTTTAACCAAAGTGAATCTGCTGATGACTATCGCCGCATGGTAACCAGCAGAAGCTTGCTCAGACTGGTCTAATTCACTTATTAAGTTGCAGTTCAAGGATGGAGTTACAAATTGATTTTAACGTTGGCATAAATTTATACACAAGAATGAACTGCCTTGCTTATAACTGTAAAATAACTGCACGGTTTAAAAAGTTAATTGATTTAAATGCAAGTTCAGTTTCACAGCTTTTTTCTGTGTCCAGTGGATAAAGTGCCAAACAAAAGTATTCATACTGCTTTAACTTTTACGTTACAACCAGAAACCTCAGTGTCTTTTTCGACAGGATTTTATATCGGAAGACCAATACACATTTACAGACGGATTCAATTCAAATTTAAAAATCCTTGAATGCACGTTCATATTTTATATTGGATGCACCAATATGAAAATTTGGGCCAATATCAGTATCCAACATTGGTGTTATGGTAGATGACTGATATTTATCGACATTGTATATATTCTATATATTTCACCAACCGTGACACCTTGGAAAAAAAACAAAACCAAACACAGCTGACATCACCACAGCTACTCAATCTACCCACAATCCTGTGCTGAATTGCCATCACTGTCACATGACCAAACAAAAACCACATGACCAACCTTCTCCTCTATCCCCATAAAACAAAACCGCAACAAGATGCAAATAAATATCGGTTGTTAATATTAATATCCCGTTTTTATTTATCGGGCCGACACCGATATGTTAAAAAAAATTACTAATATTGGCCAATGCAGATGTCAATGCCGATATTTTACGGAGTCCTACAAATTAGTAAAACAGTCATTGTATATGTACAACAAAAATGTACAAATTTTTGCAGCTCCTCCAGAGTTAGCCGCATCAGCAGAGATCCATCAGTTTGTCTATGGGAAGAGTGTTAGTCCCGCACTCTAGAGAACCGTGAGTCACTTCAGAGTGGCAAGAAGAAAGCAATCGTTGAAATAAAGCATCAACAAGTTTGGTCAGAATTTATGGAAAGAATGACTTAGCAAAACACAGGGCAATTGCGCAATACACCCTGTAAAAAGACTTAACAATGAGACACGGGTTCACCTTGAAGCAGCACAACAACCCTGAAAAGATACTCGGAGCTACAACACAACAGTCTAGATCCACATTCACCGCACTGAACTATTAAATATGCTGAAAACCTGCACAGAGCACTGCAAAGTTACAAATTACTTTCTTGCATAGCACATCAAGACATCATGTGACAGGTAATGAACAAATTCAAAAGAAAAAGGCCTCCGCTTCCAACGTGATTAACCTCTCTAGACAATGTGTTCAGCACGTGCTTCTCCCTAGTGCCTGTTGAGTCATTCTTAAAATAAGCTGTCAGTCAGCCAATTAGCCTGAGCTTTCTCTACAGGGAAGATTAACCCTCTTTGTGTATCACTACAGAGCCATTAAGGCCGCCGGGAGCTGTGCAGCTCCTGCTGTTGCTGGTCATGTAAGCTCAGACCGACTCGCCACTCTCTCTCCTAATCTGCGGGATCAACATGGGAGGCACAGCGGGGACCTTCTCTCTGATTATTTAGCGCGTCTACTTTTCTCTCCGCTTCCTGTCAGATGCCACTCTGGCTCCTGGCCTCAACACGAGCCAGTTATGTAAGGCCTGTTTATACCATCAGCTATCTGGTTTTATCCGCCTCGGCAGCCTGACACCTCAGTGAGTGACAAAGCCATCTCTGTTCCTATTGGGTAGCAAAGCTTGGATACTCTGCCACCGCCCAGCTACCCATCCACTGAGAGCTACTCCTCGAAGCGGTCACAAGACAGCCACATTTTACCGATTGTTTAAAGCGTCTTCTCAGAAATATGTACAGGCAACTAGCCAATCAAAGTCAGGGAAGTATGAAGTAAGCACAACAAGCCGGCCAGAAATAAGCAAACTTCCTTAAAGTGTAACATCTGAAAAGGAGCAATCCTTGGATGTGTTGTGGCAAAAGGAGAGCTGGCATGTTGACGGTGTTGATGCCTGGAAACTCACTTTGCAGAATCTTTTTAAAGCTTTCCAAGAGGTGGCCGAGCCGTGAACTTGAGGGAGGGGGATGAGTCTGGAAAGGGATAGCTGCGTGCCACAACAAGCCTCTCGAGTAACATTGGCGACACCTGTTTGCTCCTATGAGTTTCAGGGATCTCATGCATTGAGAAAGTGTTGAAAAGCTGTTCTTTATGCAATGAGGAGCAGAGATGATATACTTCATTAGTCTAATAATAGAAACAGGCTCTCATTAAATAATCTCATACCTACACAGTGTAGGCACATGCTTGTATGGATTGACAGGATGCATCTTTAGGAATGGTAATGGAATTTGATGTGTACTGAGACTTTACCTTTATAATGTGATCTGATTATTTTGAAACTCTTAATCAGTAATTCAGATTTTATGGCCCTTTATCTTAGCCGCTCTTCAAATAGGGAAGACAAGAGAACAGGCCTTTCCTGTAAAGGTTCTTCCATACTTTACCTGGAGCTGACACATGGTCACATGGCTACAGGATGTTCACACAGACCACCTCGGGGTACCTCTCTGGCTTCAGTATGCGTAAAGCCCCAAACAATACAGCTAACAGAACAAGAGTGCCACACCTTTCTGCAGACAGCCTTCTCCGTGGACAATGGCTTTACAATTTCTAAGAGTTTTTAGCCACTTAGCAATTTCTGTAGGCATTTTGTGAAGAATCTTACAAGTGTACGTAATTTCTCACCGTGTCTGATAAACATTTGCCTCTGAAAAGCTTTTATGTCACCTGCAGATACAAAAAACGGGTAGTTGCAAGAGAAATAATTTTCACTAAGTGCCGACGTCAATGGCAGTCAGTTTCAACCCTTCGAATGAAGTATGGAAGAGCCTTCAGGCAGAGAAAAGTCAGGAACGGAAACCCTGTAGCTCACAGAATAGACTTTCATGTATTTTGGCTCAAAGCCAATCAGTGATTTATAAACCAACAGAAGTATTTCAAAGAGCTGTTGTTGCATCAACAGATGCCGAAGGTCTTCTGGTTCTGGTCTGCAGTGCATCCCCAAACCAGAACCAAACAAGCAGATGCAGCGTTCAGTTTCCATGTTCTACTAATCTGAAAACTGCAAAACTGCTGAAACACTGAGTTCCTTTAAATCAAGGCCAAAAAGCATTTAGAGCTGCCTTTGAGTAGCAGAAAGTGGAAAAGTGATCATTACATTTGATGTGTATTTGCTGTATCAGTTTGATGATGGCATTTGACAAAATGTAACATTTACTGCTTGATTCATCATTGATTTTCCCCGGAAGAGCCGGCCAAAGCAGCTGGGGCAGGGGAGGGAAGTCTGGGCCTCTGCCCAGGCTGCTGCCTCTACGATCCGACCACAGATAAGTGGAAGGTAACGGATGGTTGGAGGTAGAGTTGCATACCATCAAGAAAACATCTAATTTCAATATTTATTGCTGAAATATCACAATGCTGACGTCTGTTAAAATGATTCCACATTTTCTTTTCTTCATTTTTTTGTCCCCACAATTAAAGTAAAGGGTTTGTTCAAGATACATGAACAAACTATGAAGTTTATTGTGTTTTTTGCTTCTTAATCGACCATTTGAAACATTTGTGCAGCATGTTCTAACCGCAGGAACAAAGATGAAGAAGAAACCATAGCAACCAGTTGTAATAAACAATGTTGTGTACGAATATCAAATGTAGATACTTTCGAAATTGTGATACATTTCAATTATGAAATAAAGAAAAAAGCAAGTGACAGATTGTCAGGCAAGTAAAATCAAAGAGGAATGAATAAATCGAGAGCCGGTTTGCTTGTTTTCTTCGTGAGGAGTGGTTTTAATCAACAGCTAATGATGTCATTTGTTGCTAAATACTGGGCGGATGCATTTCAGATGCTCGTTATCCTCATTTTAACAGTTTAGTCTCAAGTTATAGATGTTAGTCGCTGCCATTTCCTTCCAGCGATAAAAGCTAATTACACGTACCCTACAAATCACAACATTATGAGGAGCAGCGCTCGCTAACGGCCCATCTGTCATGGTGATTCTCAGCAGCTGTCACAAATTCCTTTGAAGAACGGCCCCGAGACACTTTCTTCCTGTCTCAGCGTGATTTCTGTTTTTTTGGTGAGAACTGCAGCGGCGACACGCTTGGCTGAAGTCAATCCGTCACCCCTCCGAAGCAAACAACCGGAGCAGAGTTGGCAAGCAGGTGTGAAGTGGGCGGAGCGTCACGAGCGGCGCTCTATTATCACCAAACATGCTGCTGAAACTCGCCGGTTCTGTGATTCTAACACATTTTGTCACAGGATGTGGTGGCTTGAGCGGTTGACTTGTTAAAGGCTGAGGAGTGGGGGTGGGGTTGGGGGTTCGTCTTTGCGACCATAGCATGAAACTGTCTAATGAAAATATTTCCTGCCTCGCCTTCAATTTCTCACCGTCTGAACGCTGGCCTTGTTCACACAAGCACACAAGTTAATAATTTTTGCTGCTTCCCTGTAACGCACCTGGATTGTACGCTCAAAATCCAGTTAGTCAAGTTCCAGTGACATGCCTTCAACCTTTACCGGTTAAATCCCAGCTGGTCACATTTCACAAGCTTAATTCTGGCTCATTTCAACCTGAACTCAAGCTCCCAATTTAAGCTTTATTCTTTTTTTTTTACATCTACTCTGTCGGTGTGTAACAGAGATAGATTACGTCATCGTTTTATTAATGCTTATTGTGTTTTCTGCTTCTCAATAAAATCGACCATAAAATCCAGCATGTTCTGCACACAGGAACACAGACGAGGAAGAAACCGTAGCAATCAGTTGTCATAAACAGAGTTATTTTTTCCCCCCACTTCGCTTGTTGGCTTGTTTACAACTCCGGTATTGCCCTGAAAACAAACGACCAGATCGCTTGCATAAATCTGTGTTTTTCTGCTGTTTTTCCATTCAGGCAACAATGGGCCCCTCTGTGCTGAAAGCGGGGCATGCAACCAGTTGTGCAAGACAGGAAAATGCGACAATCTGGTGATACATAAAGTTTTTATTTTACTCTGGATCGCAAATAATATTTATACAAAGCTCAATTGTAGCACGATGTTGTTCATGAAAATATCAGTTAATTTCATGTCCGCACATAACTTTGGTGCATTTTTTTAGTTAAACAAAATGCTGAACTTTTCTGCAAGACATCTTTTAATATACAGTACAGACCAAAAGTTTGGACACACCTTTTAATTCAATGAGTTTCCTTTATTTTCATGACTATTGACATTGTAGATTCACGCTGAAGGCATCAAAATTATGAATAACACATGTGGAAATATGCACTAAACAAAAAAAGTGTAAAACAACTGAAAATACCCCTTATATTCTAGATTCTTCAAAGTAGCAACCTTTTGCTGTGATTACTGCTTTGCACACACTCTGCATTTTCTTGATGAGCTTCAAGAGGTAGTCACCTGAAATGGTTTTCACTTCATAGGTGTGCCCTGTCCGGTTAATAAGTGGGATTTCTTGCCTTATAAATAGTCATGAAAATAAAGAAAACCCATTGAATTAGAAAGGTGTGTCCAAACTTTTGGTCTGTACTGTGCATGTAAATCATTTGTGGGTGATTATTTTTGATTGTCAAATCATTGCTTCAAATAAAACCTTCCTTGATAATCTAACGTGCACGTTAAGAAAATTTTCATGTTGTTGAAGACCAATAAATATACTTTTCTTACTTCAGAAATGTTCTACTAAAATAGTATGCCATGTGCTGTACAGAAAATTAGTTGTTTTGCATAAAAGTCTGCTTCAAGATTGTGGCCAGGCTGATTTTGCTGAGCTCAGCATTCAGCTAATCTCCTCTCTCGCTTCTTCTCCTCATAATACCTCATAGATTCCTCATCTGTGAGGTCAGATCAGAGTTTGTTGGGAAGTCTAATAGTGATTTAATGGTCAATAAAGGAGGAATTTGTGCTTTAGGAAAATGTGGTCAGGTCCCACAACATGCTGGAAAATGACTTCAGGATCATAAACTCATCAGCAGTGAGCAGTTAAGCTGGGCGATGTGGCTTAAAAATAAAAATCTCCAATTTTAAATTGATTTTTTCCCCCTCGTTTTCTAATAAAAGATATTACGGAAAATATTTTCAAAAGTGGCTTTTTTTTTTTCAATCATACAGAGAAAAAAAAAAAGCGAAAAATGAGTTCTCATTGTCGCAGCTGCGTGACATCGTTCGACTTCTGTCCAACCATGCTGGCCCTTAACTAGTGTGCACCACATAGCATCTCACGCCCATGAGATTTTATCTGGTGTGCACAAGATAATATGTGGTGTGCAGCAAAAAGTATCTGGTGAGAAGGTTTTTTATGTATCTTATTGTCCCTCTAGCGGTTCTGTTCAATCATTCCTTCTGGGACTATTAGGGTGAGGCGATGTGAATTTTATGACTATATGACTAAGTTATATAGTCATAAAATGATCAGAACAAAAGTGCAATTCTACCAATAGAAAGTTTTCATTTTAAGAGAAAAAGAAGTGGATTTAACGAGAAAAAAAGCTTCTATATAGTTACCAAGATCTGACATAACCAGCTCAGTCTGAGTGGTTTTCTTCGAAACAGATTCAGTCGTTTGCTTAATCGATCCAAAGTCCTGCTACTGATAATAATTTGGTGCTGATGTGCTAAACTATGAAATACTTCCTCATTTGTAAAACTGATACTAAAGTACGACGCTCAGCATTCCTCATTTTACTTTTTTTTACTTTTCGTGTGGAAGTGTTTTGCTACTTTATTGCTACTTTATTTTGAAAACACAAGGAGTGCATTGGTGGGGGGGGGGGGGGGGGGGGGGGGACAACAAAAAACTGCATATTCCAAAAATCAAATCTTCAAAACCAAAAATTCAGCAAATTTCTAAAAAAAAAAAGTTTTAATTTGAGATTAAATGAGTAAAATACTTTTTTGATGATATTATAATTTCTTGAGCTGCACGTGGCAACAACAAATTCTAATATATGACTTGGCTCCAAAATACATTAAAGATCTGCTGTTATTGTATTGAGGTTCTTCTGGTTCTGCTCTGCATCAAGAGAACCAAACATGGAGAAGCAGCATTCAGCTTCTATGCTCTACTAATCAGGAACAAACTTCCAGAAAACTGCAAAACTGCTGAAACACTGAGTTCCTTTAAATCAAGTTTAAAAGCCCACCTGCTTAGAGTTGACTTTGATTAGTCGTAACTGGAACATTGATCAACATATTTGATGCGTATTGATGATTTTGATTATGGCATTTGACAAAATAATGTTTATCGTTTGTTTCATAATTGGTAATTTTTCATGATGTAAAACACTTGACAGTCAAGTCCTAAAGTTTCACAGAAGCAAGTCTAAGCTCAGGCCACAAGAAGTGGCGTTTTCTCAAGTCGCACCACAGAACCTGCTGAAACCAAGTCTGTGGGTTGGATCTTTCACACTGCCCTCTTCCCATCAGCAAAGCATGACCCAGTTAAGATTCTGGCAGGAATGCCAGGCGGCCCGAGGCTCTGGGCGTCACTCTTCCAGGCAGCGCTGCAGCTTATGTAACCGGGAGTCAAGCCAGCGTACACCTAAGGAAGTCAGGCCTCGTCAGGTAACAGCAACATGCAAATGGTGAGTGCATTATGCAAGATAGCCGGCAACATCACACACACTGCACAAAACCACAAACCAGAACGCCCTGATAGATGGTTTTACGAGCAGCACGCAAACACGCACATGAAGCATGCAAAGACACACCGGCGCAGGCCAGCAGTACATCCTGCGACGCTGAAATGATTTCATTGCAAACAGCGGCTCTCTTGTCCTGAAAACTTCCGTCTGCGAGACTCCCAGAGAGTTAGGGTTGCCTTGGTAACCCTTGGCGAGCCGCGGGGAAGCAATGATGCGTTTGTCTGCACAGCTTGGAACTTTCCCAGAAATCCCGTGTTCATGCTTTTGTGTTTGACTTTTTTTTTTCCTCCACCACAAAACAAAATGTGAATAAAATAAAAAAACAAACAAGTCCAGGTACTTTCCTACACCGCTGCAGATTGACCACGAGATTTCCTGAACCTGAAAGGTGTGCGCAGCAACATATCCGAGTTCAGATTCTAATCATGCCTTACCAATTGGAATGCTTCGAGTAGTCATGTACTCAAAACACACATACAAATTCCTAAACCCGACTGAAACGTCACACCCACAGAGAGTTGGCTGGGTAAGCACGAACTCGGTAACCTGCGCTCACCTGGATGACTGTGTTTCCGCCCTCCAGCAGCGCGATGGCCAGCAGGATGCTCTCCTGGAAGATGCGGTCGCTGGTGGCGTTCATGATGAGGTCGATCACCAGGTCGGAGGCTCCTTCTTTGTCGAGGTGGCACTGGACCTCGGCCAGACTCAGCTCCCCTCGACCTCCGATGCCGGAGCTCACCACTGGAGGCGAAGAAGTCAAACCCATCAGAATCCACATTCTGAAACGTTTGTTTAAGGGGCAGAACACGGTTACAAACATCTCACCAAATTATCTCAGGAAATGTTATTTTTTGGAAACTTGGCAAAACATTCACTGACAAATGTGAATTATTTAAATTTTTCAATGTTAAAGTGTTATTCATTTTCCAGGCACATGGTGGTATAAAATGGCACTATCGTGTAAGTATGTTAACTTTAGAAGTTAAAAAATGATATATATACATGTATATCAAGTATGACTTAAAAAATTTACTTCAGGATTTAACACCTTAAAATTGGGCCTTTGGCTTTTTAAAAACTCCTGCTATTTCTGAAACTCCGCCTTCAAGAAGTCATCACAACATGGCTCTATTAACCCTTCAACAAAGTTTTTACCAACAATGCACTGAATTGTAGCTCATATAATGAGCTCAACAGTGTTTACTAATTGCTGCTGGCTAGTCTGAAGGAGCTTAGTGGCGGTGCTAGGTTTTGGATGCCTGGTTGGTTGGCATCGGAGATTAAAGTGTTTTTCAAACGTGCATTAAAAACATTTTGTCAAATATTATTTGAAAACGTACATACAGTGGCAGTTTTTCATATGGGCAGTTGCCCAGGGCGGCATCAGAAATGGATGGGGCACCCAAGAAAGAAAAATAAATAAATAAATAAAAATCCTGTGAGTTGTCCCCTAAACAAATTTACAACTAGTTGAATGGATGTGTAGTGGAGTAAGTTTCACTTATTTGCTTTAGAGTACTGGTCAGCATTACCTGTTTCTGCTATAAAAAAACAAAAACAAACAATTTCTTGCATTGGTGGGGGGGCAGAAGAAGGAGGAGCTTGCCCAGGGCAGCATTCCTGAAAGAACCACAACTGCGTACATATTCATATTTTACACTTTTACTAGAGTGTCATTAATCTGAAGACATGTTTTTTATTGATTGCACATTATCTTAAGGGAGTGGCACACATTGGCATTCATTAGCTCTCAGTCAATACTTATTTTGGACTATGTTTCAATAAGCTTTGCACATCTAGAGACTGAATTTTTATGTATTCTTTTCCCATTTATCTTTGAATAATGTGGTAAAGTCCCAGCAAATGTGATGAACAACATCTCTGAATAGATGGACTGCCCCGTATTTCATCTTTAGCCATCATCCCATCAGCGCTGACCACCCTCCTTGTCCTATCTTTGCTGAAGTTAAGATTTCCACAGCATGATTCTGCCACCAAAAGAATTCACAGTGGGAAAATAAACTTGCTCCTCTGTCTTCATGGTGCCATTTCTTCACGTATGTTCTCCAACAAACCTTTGAGACCTTCACAAAATGTCTGCATTTACTCTATGTGAAGAGTTGTTACATTGAAAGGGGGAGGCTAAGAAATGCATCTTTAGATTTCCATTTTTAAAACTCATTTTTTAACCATTCATTCTCAATTTTATTATCATTTACTAGTTTATGTAGGCAAAATCCAAATAAAATAGGTTTATTTGGATTTTATATGATAGCCAAAAATCTGGCCAACGATACTTGCACTTTACGTTCTCGTAAGATTAGATCAACTTGGAAAAACCACTAACGCTCAGTAAGTTGACTTTAGGGATATCAATGTAATAAATGTTACTGTTTTTAAAAATGGTTGACTTAAGTGCATCATGATACGGTTAGTCCGTATGAATCTTTGTATTTTTTTTCTCTGTTTCACTTTATTCTTCTGTTTTCTGCTTTATGACATTATGTTGTGATTTTTTAAATGTTTTCTGAACAGGTCGTTGTTGAAAATGAGAATTTGTTCTCGATCGACTTATCTGGCTAAACAAAATGAAAACATCTACATCTGTGGTTGTAATGCCACAAAATGGGAAAAAGTGTGAGTATTCTCGCAAGGCACTAAAAGAAAGAAACAAAACCTCCTCATGTTAAAAGAACGGAGTAACCAGATAAATGCACGATCAAAACAAATAAGGCAACATGTGGTCGCTTTATTAGAGGAGGTTGCAATTAAATGATCTATTTGGAGTTGGAGGTTTACAGACTGTGACTCATGCATTCAGACGCCACACACGAACCACAACACTACAAGTGCCTTTAATCCACGGAGGCATTTTAATTCCCACTGCTGCCGCCAGCAGAGGGAGGAACCGGTGACATAACGGCACCCATCAGAGCCATCTCTAGCGGGGCAGGCCGACTGAATCAACAACGTGTCCCGTTCTGCATGGCGCTTGGAACGCCGGTCTCCTAGCAACGACACGGCCAGCGTCGGGCCAAGGAGAGAGCCTTGAGGAGGCTTAAAAGGAGCGCAAGGTCACTGGTGTGAATTAGGTCCTCCGTTTTCTCTATGCATTGCAGACAAAATGATGCAATACGAAATATCTTATTCGGGGACGGCAGTTTCCCATGCGTTTGCGTTCTGTTTATTCGTCTGAGAATCTGATTTGTGAAGTGAAGAAAATGTGTGACCTTGATTGGCAGACTCGACCCACAGTCTGTTCCTGCTACCCACAGGAAAGTGTCGGCGTTATCTGTGTCTTTTCTGTGTAATCTGGGCGCTGACTGCCGTTTCCGACAACTCAAAACAACTCTTTGACGTCAAATTTTCAATTAATTTCTTTTTCAAATTTACTCAGGGAAGGCCAGTTTTGAAGAACAAACACTCTCAACTGCAACAGCTGTTATAGCGCTAAAAAAAACCCAAAACAAAATTGGTAGTTCATAAGAAATTCAATTGATATTCCTTTAAAATATCACTTCCATATTCATATCAATGCATTACAAAGACCAAGACTTGCATTGCACTTTTAAATGATAAAGTAATTGGAACATCTTGACTAAACTTCCCCTTCTAATGAGCTCTTTGAGAATTTGCACATTTCACTTTTGCTAATCAAATCGAGCTTTAGATTGCCTAAAAAAAATAATCTCTTTATACAACACCTCATATTATGGCTTCAGATCAAGACAAAAAAGAAAACTTCTGTTCTAGAAACATCTACGTGTTCATTGAAAACTTCATTAGTTGCACTACGTGCCTGTCGCATCACACACTTGATCAGTTTTCATCCCCCCCCCCATAATGTTTAACTCACGTGTGGGTGATTTTCCTTGAGCTCCGGGCGTGAGTGGGCCGTTGCTGTAGGATGTGAGGCTCTCTCTCCTCTGACCAGGTTTAACGTTGCCATAGTACCGGTTGACCAAAATTAGACGCAAAGCCTCACCCTGTTGGAGAAACTCGGCGTTAGGATTTAAAAAAAAAAAACATTCTGTTGAAGCAATTTAACTCCAGTCCAAGTTATTGTAACAATGTGGCAACAAATTTAACTAAAAATCCCACAAGACAAAACTTTTAAAAACAAATGGTAGCACAAGAAACAGCTTTTCTTTTTTGGATTGCATGAGCAATAGGTAGATTTTTGTCATTACTCTTTAGATGATCAATGTGAAGAAGGATCTGGGTTTATTGACTCCACTTTCATATGGTTCCTTTTAGATTTTGTAGCTGTAAAACACTTTCATACCCATCTGGTAAGTGAACATGCTCAAATCTTCCATATAATCCAATTTAATTGTACATTATTTTCTAAAACTTTTTTATTATACTGTCTATTTTTGAAAACATCACAATTTGGGCTGGTTTACTCCTACAAAGTAAGGAAAGTAAGCAAAAAAATGACCAAACCAAAATAAATTCCCTGCTGTTGGAAATAACATTTATTTGACTCAACTCAAAACTCAAAATAAGGTTTGAGTAGATTATAGAAAATTATTGTCAGTTGTCAAACTAATTGATGAGAATGGCTGGGCATATGAACCAGGAGGCTTAGTCCATTTCTATAGTGGTTGTCTTGAGCAGCTAGCTTAGTGTTAGCTTCTCAGATATCATTGCATGTATCCTCAGATTTTTTGTTTATTTTTTAAATTTGCTGGCATAAAAATTCCACAGTTATCTGGAGTGATTATTCATTCTTCTCCAATGGCACCTGAAAGCATTTCAACTTGGCTTTCATTTGACTGAATGAAGCTATAAACGTAGCTGTTGGCTCGGCCTGGAGGTTAGCTAGAAGCTAGAAGCTAACCTCAAGGCGAATGTGGGCTTGTGGACTCAGTCCATTTCTAAAGTGGTTGGAAGTATGTCGTCTTGTCTTGAACAGCTAGCCAAGAGTTAGCCTCTCAGATATCATAGCATGCATTCTCAAGTTTTTTTTATTTGCTGGTGTCACAGCTAACTTGAGTGATTTTCCATTTTCTTCCCACTGCCACCCGAATAGCCTTTATTTGACAGAATGAAGCTATAAACTTAGTCTTCACCTTGACATTGCAGCTAGAAACTAACCTGAAGCTAACATCGAGGCGAATGTGGCACTGGGGGTTGAGAAATCGTCTCTGATTGTATAAATATTACTCTTCAAAGTTATATGTATCGCTAGGTAAGTGTCGATCAGTTAACTTAATTAGATGGTAACTTATAGGCTTGAGAGAAAGTAAAATAAGAGTCATTTTAGTATATATCTACACCATATATGGCTATTCTGGAGAAGAGTTAACCACCTTCTTAGCACATGAAGAAATTACAACATTTTAAACGACAGACTTGTAGAGATGAGACCACAATGAGGCCTCTTTCCCCCCCACAGCTCTTTCCTGGATCGGTGGAGTACACAGTAGCACGGTGGCAGCATTGAAGGATTCTTTGTAAAAACCACTGCATTTATCTGTAAAAAAGATTGAGAACCGCGGGTGATGTCCTCTCCCGCTGATCTGCCTCACATGTTGCATTCAAAAGAAGTGTCAGCGGAGTGAATGGGCGCCATGCTGTGGAAGCAGCGTGACCGTGAGCGCTTCGCAACAGTTAGTCGGCTGCCGTCGCACGGCAAAACAGGGATGGGAGTCTTGGACCAGACCACGGCAAAACACTTTACCTACCCTCCTCTGGTCCTCCACTTGCTTCAGTGGCTGGTTGGGATCAAGCTCCTTAAAGGTGTTGTGAGTAAGCAGAAAGCATTGAAATAAGAAAAAAGTAAATAAAAGAAAAGTTTGGAAAACTGGGGGGTCGGGGAGGAAAATAATTAAGAGAACAAAACAGGTGCGTTAATTCTGTGCAAATTAGTTACTTTACAAGCATGCAGGAAACGGGGTGCAGATTCGATCATGCAGTTAAGAGGGAAGTGGTAGTGTCAGGGAAGATGTGAGGTTAAGTCAAACTCATGCGAGGTTTCATGCAAGGGAGGACAGCTATTCATTCTACAAGCAAGCAGCACCTGCAATATTTTTAACAGGGGCAGTTTGTGTTTCATCCCGTGACACACAAACATTAGAAAATATCACACTGTCCGAGCTCAAAATTTGACTCGTGAAAAGCTCGGCACAATCTCATGCCCACAGCGAGACGTGGGGCAATTTGTCTCGCTTCCATTGTCCCCTCCCCCCAAACATTAGAAACGGATACAGTAGCGAGATAAAAGTATTTACATGACAGAATGCCAAGCTGCCTGAGGGGAGTAAACATAAAACAAGATAAAATGTGCAGGTGATATGAGTTACTCACACACACTGTTGCAACAGTTTGGCATGAAAAATCCCTCATCCATGATTCCAAACCCCAACTGAACTGGCATGAAACTGGAGTTTGGCCAAACACCAAAGACCCGGGGTGACTCAGGCGGAGTCGTAGGGGTAGATGGGGGCAATTCAAAGACAAAACGCACGAGAATGGGCAGGGATTCTGATCTGCTTAGATGAAGAGATGTGAAACACCAAGCACGAATGTGATGGGATAGAACCGGTGTATCACGAATGACCCGAAACGTCGGGCAGCGTCGTCTTTAAAAACACACCTCTGCAGGGACTTCGGGTTCAGGCGGAGGTGCCAGCTGATTGGAGATAAAAGGATGATGTTAGTTAAGGCGGGAAGGGGTTAATTTTCTTGTGTTGTTTTTGCCTTCAATGTGCAGCACCCTCTTTAAAGAAAACAAAACAAACCCTCGTCATAATATATCTATACAAGTCTACCGGATTTCTATAATCCACTAACATGCACGACTGGACTTAATCAATGTGCATGACTTGGAGCAAAGGGTGGAAGGGAACATTGCATCGTTTTCATGGCTTTACTGATGAGAAAACACAGATGAGAAGCAGCATTGACCTGTTGCGGCAAGAAAGCAGAAGCTCTGTGAAGGCGGGGGGGGGAAATGCTTTGTCTTCTTTTTCGCATTGACTGTGGTTACGGTGCAACACGGTAGTGTGTGTTTAGTGACCCGGTTCCCTTTTAACCTCCTGCCCATCCATAACAATGACACTGCAAGTATTAGCAAAACACAAGATATGCATGCAATCTGCACCAATTTATGCACCGATGTGTTGCTCTTGTACAGATACAGCAAAAAAGTAAGGAGGAGCAATTTGCAAAGTGGTGGCAAAAGAAGGTGAGATGAAACTAGAGAAAAAAAAATGAAAAAAACCAAAGAAAATAACCACAGATAACCTCGCCTATCATGTTCAGAACGTGCAAAACTGAGTTACACAAGTCATCTAATTTTAAACATCTCCAGATATATTCAGCAAAAAAAACCAAAAACAAAACAACAACAAACCAATCACAGGAAAAGGGAAGAATTAAAAACATTAACTTCTAATTTTGGGTTTTGCTTTCAACTGAATGCAAACAAAAAAAGAAGAAAGATTATATTATTGCATGTAGGGGTGGACGACATGGACTTAAAGTTTTATCACGATATTTTGTGGTATCATCACGATAACCATAAAAGTTACAATACCTACTCATTACTTCTTCTGTAGAAGACTGTAGGGCTGCAACTGTGTGTCGTAGACACAAATGCTGGTCTTGAAAAACATTCCCATTTGCATCTTTAGGACACGAAGTGCGATTTGTATCACTGAAATGCAAACACTAATTGCATTTAATTGTATTTTCGAACTTATTTATATATTTTTATGATGACGTTGATCAAACAGCAGAGAAAATAAATAGTGAAACTAGCAATCCTGACAATATGGACAGTTCTGGAAGCTTTATAACATCTCTTGGAATTTATTGTGACAATAATAAGTCTAAATTTTTATCATAAGAAATGTATGTATTGTTAGGGTTAGTGTAAGGGTTACATGATAAATGCTACAATAAATGCTCACCGCTAATTGGACTACATTATTATTAATTAAAACCTGGAAATAAAATAAGCCACTTTCAAAGTTTTTTTTTTTTGATTAAAAAAAAAACGGTTTTTGTTTTTTTTAATAAGAAAAACTTTAAAGTCCCTAAATAGTTATTTAAACCGACTTTAATTTAGCACCAAACAGGGATACAGTTGCACAAACGACACTCTTCGGTGTGGAACTTGTTACCGACGGAAGAACAAAGCAAATTTCCCAAAAGCTCAAAAGGTGTAAGAATCTTTTAGAGAGGAAATCATTTTCAAGAAACACGTCCGGCTGTTGTTTCAGGTGCCGTCAACAGGAAGTGGGACTTTAGAATTGAAGTTTAGCGTATTAGAGGACGGTTGCTCCTCTTGATGTGTTCATATTTTGTCACATTTTGCAAGATTGCGAAAATGTTCCACAGGTGATACATACAGAGACTGAGTTTTTAGTTACGCAAACTGTGCTAATCATGCTGAGCGCAAAGCTAATAAACAGCTTAAAATGTCAACCCGAGTCATTTTGTCTTTGCTTTGAAACATGTTTTACTGCGGAGCTGTGTAACGATGACTGTTCGCTCTCACACAATCGGTTCTATCCTGCCTCTGATTCAAATGTAAATAATAATGGATAAGAGAAAGAAGTCTGCACATTTCCAATAAATTATTAAGAGATTAAGAAAATCTAACTCTCCAAAAAGTAAAGCAGAGGTTTTTTCCTCACTAACGTTAAGCTACTTTGAATGAATGTATATAATGTTACATAGCCCATAACTAGATTCTGAAGTGTGCAAAAAGGAAAAAAAGAAGTGAGTTTAATTTTTTTTAACAGTAAAGAAAATGGTTTTCATTCTCTTAAGTGGGTTTTGTTTCTACAGAGGAATCTTTCCCATAACCTTGACTGCAATTGTACATTTTCAGAGAGCGCTCTTTAACTTTTGTTTTTTTCATTAAATCATCTTCTTTTAACATATATTACATTATTCGAGAGAAAAAGGTACCTGCTATAATCAGAACCAGAAATTTACTAAATTAATGAAAGGTGCAACTCTAATTTAAAGAAACTGAGACACTTTGACTGACACTGGCTCTTTCTCTAGTTACATGAGGGGGATATTTCAGTCACAAATAAGATCAGAATTAGTTTACACACACACACCCACCCCCGCACACACACACGCCAACTTGGAGGCTGGGTATGTGGAAAAGTAAACATTGAGAACCCAGTTGTGCCGCTTTAAGGTGATTAATTGTGCAACTGGACAGGAATTTCCCTGCCTGAACTCTTCTTTAGCGTCAATCATTTCCACAGAAACAATTTCATGCATCATGCAAACGACTGAAGGCACATTCAGACTCTGTCAGCGCGACTGAGCTTAATGCCTTCTCCATTTTTCTGTTGCGCGGACGTCCATCGTTTGAGTAATCTGGCCTCTTTTACTTGCCCAAAAATGCACCTGCGACACTTTTAGCTATAAAAAAACCCCAAATAAATTGCCTCATCATTTCGACTTGACCTCCTTAGATTTTTAGCATCATATCTACTCGTCATGTTTCCTGCAACTCTCTGAAATGTCTCAAAAGTAGTGGTGGAAAAAAAAGTGATGCAAAGAATCAGAGTGGCAAAGAAGACGTTTGAATCTCTTTAAGGGGCCAGAAATAGCAATTTTTTTTCTTTTTGAAACATTAAAGCCTTCAGCAATACGATGTTAAAATAAGGGAAATAAATTAATTCTGCAATTTTCAAGTATCTACTGATCTAGTATAGTAAATCCTCACCTCTGTAGTCTACCCAGAATGTTTTAAATCAAGGTTCAACATCCTACATCTGCAGCCCTTTTAATGTTTTTCATGACAGAGAATCCCACATTACTGATAAGTTTAAATTCCAGAGACAAAAACGGGGGAAATCTGGGTTAAAATATTGTTGCCACTTATGTAACTTCTGCTTGAGAGCTGGATTGAGGCTAAGATTTGAGCAGCCTCAGGTTAAGGAAACTACGACAGGGGCTGCACATTGTAATGAAACATCTAGAGCTCCCCCCATTGACTGAAAGGAAAAACTGCTGCCCAAAACTTAAGAATTGCCTGCAAGCAGAAAACTTAAAAACCCAGTACATTAGGAAAGAGGTAGAACTTTTGAACATAAATTTAAAGACTGAAGAACCTATGGTTGAGTTAAAGATGTTAGAAAACTTCAAAAGTGAAAAAAAAAGTAAAATTGACATTGGAAAATCTGTGAGAGTCTAAATTGTGGTAAGCAAAAATAAATAGGAATGTTAAAAAAAAAAAAGAACACACACAAGCATAGGAAAAAATAAATAAAAAAAATATCAATCATCAACTTTACAACCTTGACGTGAAGCCCAAACACGTTCATTAAAAGAACCAAGAAATAAATCAGGATGGTTTTAGGTGGTTCCTCCCTGGCTAGGATGTCACCATGTTATTATTGCAGGAAAAATTAAATGCAAGCTGAGGGGGAAAACAAAAAAATCATAATTACTCTGCCTCTTCCAATTCATCCAGCATTCTGGCTGAATATGCAAAATCTGGTGCATGGACTGGGCAAGCGGCTACAAGAAGTGTGAGGCAGACAGTCAGACAGTAGTGAAACTAACAGCTGCACTGATTCCTGGGGTTCCTGGCTTGATGTTTGGGTTTGGGAGGGGCCTAAGCTGGGGTGTGTGTGTGTGTGTGTGTGTGGGCGTGGGGTGTGTGTGTGTGTGTGTGTGTGAGCATGTGGTATGGTCGGTCAGAGAGCAGCATCGGGTTAAACACTCGTATTACGCAACATGTACAGGGACGGTGTATCTTGCAGTTAGCGCAGGATGAGAGCAAGAAAGCATGAGTGAACTCTTGAGTTACCGCTAATGGGCAGAGAGCTGCCAAAACAAAGCGCTGCTCTGTGAGATGAGCCTTTTTTTTTCTTTTTTGGAAAGTGGGGATTTCCAGCACTTCAGCACCAAACAGCCAGTAAAAGGAAGGAAAAGGAAGCAGGGAGAGCAAAACAGCAGCAACATAGTAGAGAAACTGAGAGCGTGCAGCTTCCTGCAACTCTGGAAAGACCCTTTCCATTAAATAAGTTCCATTTCCACGCCTAGCGTCTTCGTCAAGTCCCTCGTACTCAGCAGTCTCTTGTATGAACACCTTTTTTTTTCTTTTTTTTTCTACTTCTCAATGTTTTGAGGTGGTTTTGACAGGTACTGCAAAGAGTCACACAAATTCTACCGCTTTGACGGAGCGTTCTTTCAGTTTTGATGCATTTAACGAATTCGGGAGAAACCAGTTGGTGGCTTGAAATTGTACATTTCTTTGCCGTCAACAACAGCAGGAGCAGAGCGTCCGCTTCGATCCAATTTCTAAAGCTGCCATTTGTACTAACGTCTAGGAGGCAGACACGTTTTGAATTAATTACACATTACGTTTTCTATATTTTTCTGTATATTTTGCACAGGAAAACATGGGGGGTGTAAACGCGAGGAAACAAAGCACATTTTGTGAAACACGATCCGTCACTCTTGATGTGCACCTGGTTCGCTTAGTGTGCGTTTAGTGTGAAGATGGATGTAGATGAATTACTGCTTCAGCACGGGGTACGTTACTTTTAGGTGCTCCCTTTTTATTTTCTGTCATATTTAAAGATTTCACCATGAACGACTGTCCATAAGTGGTCAAATAATTAGAAAAGATTGTGAAGTTGAGAATTTTGTGCCTGAAATGTAAAATAACTAAGAAAAATTCAAATTTAGATGCGTACAAAAAAAAAAAAAAAAAGAGACTGAAATGGGGTTAAATTTGCTTAGTGGAAGATTAATGTGAATCTTAACATGGGAATATTACAACTGGCTGATGAGTCAAGAAATGTTTTTGATTTTAATATCAATACACAAAATTGCAAATCCGTCAAACTATAGCAACCCTTAAGTGAACCAATGGGAAAACTTTCAATATTCTCCAATAAATATTCAGAATATTTCACAAGCATAAAAAAAACTAATCACTATCGGTCATATAGCACACTCAAATACGCCAAGTAGCTACACATGGGCAAGCAGGACAGACAAGCATGTAGGATAATTTGAACTAGAAAAGGTCGATAATGTACTAGACTCTTAATAATGTAGGCAAACACGGAACAAGGAGGGATGATCCGAGCGGCTGACGCTGTCGCAGATGGGATTGCGAAGCTCAAAAAGTCTAATCAAAGGACAATTATGTCTATTTTGTTAGTGGGAGACAGATCAATGAACGTCACAATAGTAAGTAAAATGATCAACCTCAGCCACATCCATTTCATCATCAAAGGCAATCAGCTGCAAGAGAGAAAGTATAGGAGGCAGACAGTTAGTAGAGCTTGTTAGTGAGTTGAAGCTCCCGTCACACATGTGCACATGGAAAGCGTTTTAACAAAAGAAACCATATGGTGACTTCCGCGATTATAGGCACCTGTGGCAAAAATGTGTAAAAAATTTTGTATAAAATCCTTCAATTTTTTGTTTTTTTAAAGTAACTTGAATCAACTTATCCAATAAACCTGATTTTACTGAAAGAATAAACATTCTCTGTTAAACGTACTTGAAGGTTGGATTTTTCTCTTTTCTTGTGAGTTTGATCTCATGCGTCTTCAATAAAACACAAACATTTAAAGGCTTTTCACACATCGTAACCACGGCCACCAATAAGTGCTGAAGGCACTTAAACATGTCAAGTTAGTAGATGATATTAGCTCATCTATGACTAATTAACGTAGAAAAAGACTCAGGAAATAATTGTTCTTGCAGAGTTTTTCCAAACATTTTGGGCACGCTGTAAAAACACAGAATCTTACTGAGTATTTTTGGTCAAGTTTCTAGTGCAAATATATAACTACACTTGAAATAAGACAAAACTAACTTACAAGTAACTTTTCAGCAAGAAACAGGAGCTTGTTTCAAGTCAATAACTCCTTAATATTGATGGAAAAGTACTTGGGAAAACATGAGGAAAATGTCTTGTTATAAGTGAAATAATCTATAATAATTATAATGCTAGTGGAAAAATAGCTTGTTCATCAATATTAAGGAATTAATGACTTAAAAACATATATCTCTTGCTGTACAGTTATGTGTAAATTAGTTTTGTCTTATTTCAAATGTACTAAGGTATTTGGATTAGAAAGCCGACGAAAATTACTTGGTAAGATTTTGTGTTTTTGCAGCTTGAGAATTTCTTGAGGGGTGTGAAATAAGTGATAATATATTTTGATAGTTATCTACTAAACATAACCTTTTCTGTTATGTCAAATTAAAAATGTTGTCCTTCATATAAGCCAAATGGCTAACTTAATCCCCAAACCAGGAGATCAGATTCATGCTTTAGAGATCTGTCTCTGCGTTAAGAGGAAGTCACATTACAAAGTCTTGATTTTCAGCATTTTGGCTCATTTGGTGGCGGGACTGTGTTGATCATAGCTGACAAACTGGTTGCATCAGTTTTGTCACCTCCTAAATCTACCTGACATAATTACCTTGCATCATCTGTGTAATGAGAGCAACCCGTTTCCCTGCAGTCTGTCCAAAAATATGGAGAAACTGGAGACTTTGTGCAAAATGAAGTGCAAACTGATCAAAATTAGAACATCAAAAGGTCTATTATGTTATTAAACTTTTAGGGGCAATGCTACATAAAATAGAAAACCTAATAAAGTGATCATCAAAAAGTTGCCAAATCAAATTACAAAGTTCCTTCAGAACCAGTGACTAATCTCTAAATCCTATTTTTATGTACTTAGCATAAGAACATAGTATGTACTTAGTATTTTTATGTACCGTATTTTCCGCATTATAAGGCGACATAGAATAGACGCTACAGTAGAGGCTGGGGTTACGTTATGCATCCATTAGATGGAACTGCGCTAAAGGGAATGTCAACAAAACAGTCAGATAGGTCAGTCAAACTTTATTAATAGATTACAAACCAGCGTTCTGAAAACTCCGTTCATTCCCAAAATGAATAAACAGCTGCTTTATTATTTTCCGCGAGGTAAAGTAAGTGACGTGGTATTTTCGTGACACAGTTTATCTTTTAACAACAGCAAGATGTAACATATAGTGGAGGGGAACTTTTCCTCGATTCAATAAACACGTAAAAAACAGTCTGATACTGTTACGGTAAATCAAACAATCACAATCAGAATATCCACTTCCGCACCATTGATTCGTTCATGTTAAATTCTCTCGCTGCTGCTCTATTCCCGTGTTCTACTGCGTGACTGATCGCCTTGAGCTTAAACTCTGCGTCGTAAGCGTGTCTCTTAATAGGAGCCATTTTGGGGTCTTTACACAAAACCCAGTGTGCACCGCGCGCTTCTTCTTCTATGGGGGAAAATGAAGTCAGCGGCTGCTTACCGTAGTTGCGAGACCTGTTGTGGCTCAATATTGGTCCATATATAAGGCGCACCGGATTATAAGACGCACTCACGGCTTTTGAGAAAATTAAAGGTTTTTAGTGAGGAAAATACGGTACTTAGTATAGTAACTTAGTATAAAGTTACTCTGTGTTAGTACAGAGATCTTTAGCAGCAAATGAATGATATATGAACCAAGCATGTTGTTAATAATGTTAATAATGCTAATTCATATCCTCTGTGTGTCGTCTTGCTGTCCAGCACAAGTTATTTTTGTAGGATATAATCCATTTTTAGTGCTAATTTATCCCCTCAACTGCCAAAAAAAATATTCAAACTACAAAGTTAGAGTTATATCCAAACTGTAGCAGTTGCAGAGATTTTAAACGTATTCTGTACAAGTTAATAAAATCATTTCTGTGCACTTGTCAAGCTCTTGGTGAAACAAAAATGGAAAGAAGTCATACCTTTTAGTCTTATTTTAACGTTTTAGTTAACCGACAGAACAGAAACAACACTTGGCGTACCTTCACCCCGTAGCCCCGATCTTTCGTCATCATTTCCCTGAGCGTCTGCAGCACTTTGATGCACAGACGCTCCTCGTTCTCTTCCAGGAGCTGCTTGGTGTGTTTGATCAGCCTGGTTACAGAGCGGGAGAAACAATCAGAAACATTTCGACATTGTGTGACCTGGAGTGTCCAGCTGTGAAACCAACGACAAGCAAATGAAGCAACACTCAATGCAAACAAAATGCGAGGCCAAATCAATGGTTTAAAAACGTTATTTGAAAAAGGAAATGTGTGTATGGGTGATGTCAACAACAGCAAGGAATGAAAGATTAGTTTCATACCGCTGAGCAAATCACAAATAAAAATAATTATGTTTTTAAAGGTTTATAGCAAATCCGGCTTAGTGTGCGTGTTTAAATATTATTTTATTAATTGCTGCGTTTCTGTTACAGATGAGCACAAAACTTTGTCAATATTCCACATTTCCATTAAATAAGAAACACGTTTAAAATCCATTCATTCACACGATAAGTCATTAAAACATATGCCACGCCATCATACTCATATCCCTTCCTGATGTCTTTTTCATGCTCCAGTGTCAACATCCGGTTGTTGATCAAGTGACTCACGTGTGACGCAAAAAAAAGTTTTTCCATTTCAGTTTTGCAAAAATAAACCAATTCCAACACGGCCTAAAAAAAACCCCCCACCTCATTCTGGCAGCAAAACTTTCAATCGTAAAACAAAAATCGCAGCGTTTCGTATGAATGTGAGATGAGGTTCAATATTGTTTGATTTGAAGAAATACTTAGCAAATGCAGTTGTCTATTCTTATTTTTAAAGTATTTTAAATGTTTAAATGTCCTTTGAGAACATTCAGGATCTTGATATGGTAAAAATTAAAAACTTTGTTTGTCAATTAAAGTCAGAATATAAACATACAGAGAGTTGGCTTTGCTTCAACGTCTGGCTTTACTTTGAATGTCTTTTTTTATTTAAAGACTTCTTTCTTAATTAACATACTAAAGTGGCTTCTATAGTAAATCATTCACTTTCATAATACTACTAACACCAAGTGTCTTCTGTTCCAGTTGTTGAAAACTGGGCCAAACATTAAATACCATACAGGCTGAGCCACAACGGTCACCATTTATGCTAACAGTTCCAGGAAAATCCTTCGTTTGGTTCAAAATGTCAGGCTGAGCGCCGACTGGTACTGCTGAAAGAAAACCCATTTTTTTCCTCCTGTGAAGTTCAGACTCTAATTCCAAATCCTTCTAATCGCATGCAAAGCTCTTAATGGCCAAGCTTAGACTTGCATGAAACTGTTTATTGTTCTCCGTACAAGAATCCTTCACTCCGACAAACCCGCCCAACCATTTCATCCCAGAGTTTATAGCAGTAGAATCAGAGGAACAGCTTTTAGGTTTCAGGATCCTCTCCCACCAAACTGGCAACTTGTTTTGGTTTGATGGCAAATACATCCTCGAAAGAAGGTTTTATTTCAACAAATTTCCTGTTGCAGATTTTTATTAAAAAAATTCGAAGGTGACGTTTTTTTCAGAAGGTCAGGTAATATTTGTGGCTCTAATGCTGTTTTAATTAGCAGTAGAGGACAAAAAAGGCTTTTGGGATTGGATGGGTAAATTTAATCAACATGTTCATTTCCTAACATCTTGAGATAGAACATTAGGAAATTAAACTGAATAAATACAATGTGCATAGTTGGATTTCTTAACACTACATTAAAAGAAAAATCAGCAACTTTCTGAGTTGGTCACTTAGCAAAAAAGAAGGAAAACCTACAAACATTCTGTTAATGTGGGATGTTGTGCAACAAGCTGGTGCAGCTGGACAAATGACAAAAATACAAACATTACATAATCTAAACTGAATTACACTTCAGTTTATGGTTGTATACAAGCTATGACTCAGTCTTAGCAAGCTGCATTGCTTACCCATAAAAATCATCTCATTGAGTTGTGTAATAAAATCAGAACTACTGTAGATAAAACCGTTCAATGCAGCAAAACGAAACATTCAAAATGCGCTAAACGCACAACTTCTATCAGAACTCGAAGGCTCACTTTGATATGAAGCCTCCACTTTCACATTTCCTGCGAGCGTCCGTGTTCTCGGGGAAGAGCAGCTCAGGGACGATGGAGGACGTCCACCAGGACGGAGAGCTCGGCTTGGACCAGCGGCCTGAGTCGATCCTCCAGAGCGGAAACGATGTCCTGCAGAAAGTGGCCGTAACGCCACGAGAGGAAAGTTATCGAAAAGGAACCTACAGTGAATTAAACAAGACTGTCTAAAGATTTAGCGTCATGTTGACTTTTTAAAAAAAATTTTTTTAGCTAAATTCTAATTTTAATCATTAAGGTTTTACATTTTAATGTATGGCAAGTTACTAAATCTGGTTTTTGACACTATATGTTAGAGTTAATATGCACACCTTTCAATGTTTTCACCAATGCACTCCTTGTGTTTTCATAGTTCTTTGCGATGTCAGCACGCCCAGGGCGGCCATCTTGCCTAACAAGCCTGTTTTACAGATCCTATTTATTTGGACTTTGAATTCAGGTCAATTCATGTGATGGAATATTAGGGCCGGGCTAACACAGTTTGTTTTGTTTTTTATATTATGTGAGTAAAGTTATAATATTAGAAGAATTAAGTAATTTTAGGATTACTCCAACACAAAAAACTAAATTTAATTCAGAAGTGTTGTGCATGTTGTGATGTTATACTTTGGTATCAGATTTACAGATAATACTTTATCAATAATTCATCTTTTAACACATCAGTGCCAAATTATTAAGTATTATCAGCAGCTGGACTTTGAAATGACGGAGTGCTTGGAAGAAAGAACTAGCTGGACTGAGCTGGTCCTGTCAGACCTGCAATTCTGAGGCAACTTTTTGCCTCATTAAAAATGACTTTTTTGTCATTTTACGTCATTTTTTTCAGGTACAATTGCATCTACTCTTTTAGTACGACTATCTTCTCGTAAATGAACAAAAGATCTCGTAGCCTGGCCCTAATACTCTGTTGTCAAATGACAGGCGGAACGATTGAAATAAAAGACTTTTGAAAATATTTCCTGTCATTTGTAATTTCTTTCTTCTTTTTTTAAAATAAGGCTATGAGAAAAAAAGATTAAAAATGGAAATTGGATCTGGTATGAAAAAAACAAAAAAAATACATCAGATTTTATTTCTTAGCCATATGGCCCAGCCTATTAACTAGGGTCTTTTATATTCACTACAGATTATGTGCAGTTAAAGAAAATAATGTAATCTATGCTATTGATTTTTTTAATCTATAAATTGATGAAAGATGGATAAATTAATTAAAAAAAATACAAATACAATTTAGTCAACCTTTTGAACCAAAAGCTTCAAATAATTAAACAAAAATACATTTCATATGTATACAAATGACTTTGGTAACAACTAAACTGCAAGTCAACAGTTTTATGTACATGGAGCCTGCAAAAGCAAAAACTTCAATGTTTTATCATTCTAACTGCAGGTTTAGGTCATTATTAAACAAGCCGTCTGATTAGGATGTAGGAAAACCAAAAAAACTAAATGTACAGCTGGGAAATGACAGAAGGGAGTAGCATCAAGTGAAGACAATTAAAACCAGAGGAAATGTACTGTCTGGGAGGAGGTCAGTGACTAACCAGAGTCTGCTCTGAGCATCATAACAGAACAGTACAGACCTCCTGTCACGATAGGGTCTGTTTGCTTTATCAGGAAAAGAATGAATGCCTGAGCCAAACAGAGTTTCCTGTGTGTGTCCCGGATAACAGCTGACCTGAACCAGGGAGGTCACCGACTGTGTTTTTTTTGTTTGTTTTGTTGTTTTTGCACACTTCCAGTGAATTTTTGAGTCATGCTTTGAAAGTAATTGGGTGTAGCAACTTTTCCCATCACTGAAAGCCCAATTTTTATGGCTGACTCGTCAGGCTACTTCTACAGAACCGTCTAGGAGACAGAGTTACAAAAAGCATGACGCCACTCCTGGGAAGTACCAACGTTGAAGTCTTAATTATTTACAGGTGGCCCAGTCAGACTACTCAACACGAACCGCGGCTGTCGGCTGAGATTTTGGGGTTTTTTTCTACTATGTTTGAGCTCCAGGTTCAAGCAGAGGCGGAAACATGTAGTCAAGAAAAATACGACTGTGGTTCTCAAAACCATTAACATGATAAAGCCATATTTTGAGAATGAAAGTGTTGTTCTTTCTGCAATGCCAGGACAGGACAAGAGGAATTATGAGTCAAAAGAAACAAGGCGATAATTTAACTTAAAAGGTCAATGAGACACCCCAAGTACAGTGAACCCTCGCTATTTCGCAGTTCACCTTTCACGGTCTCGCTGTTTCATGGATTTGCATCGTGCATTGTGTTCTGCATTCAGATTGGCTAAACAGTCTCTCCACTTCTTCTCTACCCGTGTGTCAACAAAGTTGAGGTTTAATATGTACACGTACGTAAAACAGCTTGCCATATTTAACATAATCGATGGTGGCATGTCGGTTTATAAGTATCTTTTTGCCCAGAGGAAAAACCCACCTCCTTAGGTGGGTTGTGCTTTACCCTCATGCCACCACAGCACCCCCAACAGCTTGAAAATAAAACAAATTTAAAAAAAAAATCTTTAGACTAAAAAAAGAAAAAAAAGTCCACAACATTCAATATTTTGAATGTTGTGGAAAACAACAGTGTCACTGTTGTTTTCAAATTGCTTTTATTTTTATGCTTTTTTTGTTGTTTCCTTTGTGTCATTTTCTCCATCTGAGCTGTTAGGCAACATTTCAGGTCCAAAATGTAAGCTATGCTACCAACCTGCAGCTTTTCAATGATGTTTCTGTAGTCTTTAGAGGCGCAAAGGCTCGACTCTCGCCTGGACGTGTTCTTAGCCGACTGCTTCCAGTTGAGGAGCGTCTTCTGTACCACATTATTGGGCTTGACGAACAAGTTGTTCACCTGACTGTCGAGGTCCACCGGGATGGCGATCGCTCTGCTCTTGGCTGGGAAAGGCAGATGAACGCGGCGACTTTAACGAGTCTCACGCGGAGAGCGGCCGTGAGCGTCGCGTTTAGCTACTCACCCACGTCTGAAAGCACCTTGATGCACCCTTCCACCGAGTGCTTCTGGGCAGGGTTCAGCCAGTTGCAGTGGTAGACCCTGAACACTCCCTGCAGCAGTTGTACAAACACTGGCTGACGAGTCTGTAAGGCAAAGATGAAATCAATTCATGTAAGAAATCATCGCAAGGGCAGAATGAGAACAGGAGACGCACAGATCCAAGTAGGAAGAATAAAATTAGCAAGTACTACAAGAGTTCGTACCGCTGGAACTTTACAATACTACCTCAAGATGTCATTGGGTTTTATTGACATTTTAAACAATGGATCAACACAAGGTAATGAATAGTTGTGAAGTGGAAGGAAAATAACAGTTTTTTATATATATATATATCAAAGTCTAACAAAGTGTGGTTTGTATCTGCCAACCCCCTTTATGCTGAACACCCTAAATAAAATTCCGTGTATTCAGAAGTCACCTGTTGTTTAGAGTTCAGCTTTGTCTAATTTATGCTTTGGACCTTCCACAATAACTCTTAGTTAACTGTGGTTAAAAAATTATTAGTAGCAGATAATGTCTTAAATACAGATATAATAACAAATTTGGGTCTTTAACAGTTTTTCTTTTTCCCCCCCTTACAATATTTGGATTCAATTTCTACAAAATAATGACACTTTCAGATTTGTTTTCCTTGTCATTGGGTCAGAATATGAGCTTGTTTTTTATTTCACATCATTTTCTATTTGAAAATGTTAAGTTTATCTTTATTTGAGATCCAAAAATAGAGATAAAATTAGGGTTCTTTAAAAATGACAGTAAATGTTCTAAAGTTGGTATTTATCTACATTTCTAAGATATCTTTATTCAAAAAGTCATGTGGCATTTTTGGCCTTTTATAAGTTTGCTTAAAAAAGGTTATAAATGTTGCAGACCTAGATGAAACTGTGTGTTAAATTGGTCCAGTCAAAGCCCAGGTCTAAATCCAAATCTGTTGCAAGACTTGAAATTTGTTGTTCACATGTGCTCTTGTATCCAGGCTGACTGAAGTCGACAGAAAATGTCGCAAAAAGTTTCATCTTCAGATTTGAAGACTCTCAGGACCAATTTCATCGAAAGTTGGTTTTAAAAAAGTAAACACCACCGCACTTTTCAGATTGTTATTTGTAAAAAAGGCGTCATGTAAACCATGTACTTCCTTCCACTTCACAGTTATGGCCTAATCTATGTTGCTGTAAAACCACAATAAAATGTTGTGGTTGTAATGAAACAATATGAAAAGGTTTTAGGGAACATGAGTAGTTTTTTGTTAAAGATGCACCGATCCACGTTTTTCCCCTTCTGATACCGATATTTGAGGTTTAGTATTGGCTGATACCGATCCGATACAGGAAAGCAGCGCTGAGTTGACTAAAAACATTTGTTTCTTTTTTTTTTTTTTAAATGCAGTTATTAATGTACTTGATTGAAATTTTCTTTGATAACTTTGCACTTTTAAATCCCACTTACACACACCAACAGCTTCACAAGTTTGGTCAAACATGTAAAAACAACAGCTTTAATTTTTTCAGTCAGTTTAATTAGGAGTACAGAAGCCAATGTGAAATAAAGAAACTGTAACTGACAAAAACAATAGATTAACTAGGTTGGTCAAACATGTGAAAATAAACTGCAACAAACCTTCTTTCAAATGGTTCAGAAAGTGCAGTTAGGATTTTTAAATGTAATGTAAAATTTATAAGAAAGCATGACATCACTCAGAGCACAAAGCATAGAATTAGACTGAATAGATTGGTTATTGGTGACAATGTGCCCAATCTACAATTTTTAAAAAAATATCAGGACTGACACAGATATTAATAAGACATTAATATTTGATTGGTGCATCTCTTATTTTGTTTTAATCCACAACCAGAGGTTCTGTTTGGATGAACTCAAAACATTTCAGGTCCATCAGGCCAGCTGTTGATAATCACACGCTTACCCAACACGACATGTACAACATACGCCTACCGACAGCACAAACGGTGTCTATCTGCCAGCTGCCCAACTGTACAATAAATACCTCCGTTATCTTTCCAAGAATGGCTGCCTGTCACAGGAGAAAAAGGTAGCTGCTGTGTCATCATGTATCACTAAACCTCTGCTCTGAGTTTTACAAGGGTAGACATCCAGACTCATAGATTAAACATCAGGATATTCAGTAGGGACAAAAGCATTTCACACACACACACACACACACACACACACACACACACGCCCACCCACACAAAAAAATACAGTTTCAGGGGATTTTTAAGTCTTTGATTCCCAGGAAAACTCATGAGAACTTCCAGACATGGATTACTATGAGGTCACCACATAGCAACAACGTTTCATATACACGCCACATCCCACAATAACCTCGTGTTTCACATTCATATCTGGGAAGACGTCTACGTGCTGACTAAGCAGTGAACAGTTGAAACTACAGCGAACAATTCTCAGCATTCAGAGCCAGTGACTCAGCAACACAAACAAAAGTTTGGGAGTGGAGGAGGGGGTTGGAGACGATGGTGGGAAGTTATCTCTACTTACATACATATGGCGAGCCATCTGTGTAAAGGGAAAAAAGTCAGCTTGAATGAAATAAAGCACAGGTGATGTGGGTCAGTTTTAAAGCTGCAGTTTGAAACTTTTATTAAAAAGTATCTTTTTACATACTTGTTGAAACTGTCAGTATATTGTAACAGTGAGGTATGAGACAGACAAAATGTGGAAAAAATATGCCTTCACCCAGGGCTAACAAGAAAACAACCAATCACAACGAGGAGGAGGAGGGTCTTAGCCCTGTCAATCACTCTCCATGTAGCGCTGCTCATTCCCCTTTGTGACCTCCCCATGCTTTCTGCTACGGTGGCAATCAAAGCCTGTCGTGAATGCTAAGGCTTGCTAGCATAGCCACCGATGATGGCGGACAAACAGTTTCCTGTAACAATAAGTTGCTTCTCTGTCACTAGTAAGTACACAAGATTGATTGACAGCACTAAGACCCTCCCCCTGGCTCTGACTGGTTGTACTTCTTCAGACAGCAATAGTAGCTCAGGGAGGATCTTTTCACATTTTATCTGTCTCATAAAATATTGTCACGACCTGGTGACGGTTTTAACAAACATGTAAAACGCTATATAAAAGTTGCATGCCGCAGCTTTAAGGAGACTTTCTCCTTAAAGCTGGAGAAAGGTTGTTGACTGTTGACTGCATGCAGTCAACAGTTGTTGACTGTATGCAACAACCTAAGAAACACACCTGCAAGCCTGCTCGTGTTATGTAAATCGGAAATCAGTCGTGTTAGCTTCCACTACCTGCAGGCTGGTGCTCTGGTCAGAGAAAGGAGAGCTGAAGAAACACGTGACTATGCTCATGACGGTCTCGGTTACGTAACGCTCCAGGATCGTATCCGCATGCTTCCTGTCGCTGGTGTTGTTGCACACCTAAGAAAGCACACAGGAGAGAGATTAGCATGAGGCAAGGCAACGGGACCCAACTTCCTGGATGTAGGAGGCGGGTAACAAACGTGCACCAATTGCTTTGCGGACCTAAAAAAAAACATCTACCAGAAGTTTATTTTCATTGTTTCAACAATGTCAAATAGTTGTTGGCTTACCCTGCAAATGTCCACCAAGAAGTTCTCGAACAGCTTCCACATGTGGTTGGATGTGTAAATCTCTTTCATCTCCACCTCGGTGTCCACATAGCAGTGGTTTAAGAAGTTGATATAGGCAATCTTCACCTTTCAGGATAAATCAAAGATTTTTATAAAGAAGATTAAGAAAAAGAGATTTCTAGAAAGCAAGTGATTGCTGAAAGCAATGCCATACAGATATATAATTATTTTTCATCACACATTTAGATATGACTCATCCCTAAAAGGACATGACTTAGTGGCCTAATTTATTAAATGCTTGATGGGGGAAAAAAATGCATATTTAGAGCGGAATAAAAGGCGCCTACAGCTCTTTATTTATACAAATAAGATTTCATTTTTGGGGGGTATGTTACTGCGCAAGAAAGGAACTTTAGGGGAATTCGATAAACTTTATCTTTTTATGTGAGTGAATTGGCAGGCACAGTCATCAGAACGTGTGGTTATAGTGTACGTCAAGTGTGGTTGTAAAAAACACACATTAGTGGTCGCTAACAGGAAAGAAAACCAGTCACAACGGCCCTGCGAAGGAGCAAAACGTAGAAAAGACTTCAGAAAGTTGTTTCAGTTGCCTGTGTTGTGGTTTTACTTTCACAGCAGTGAGAATTGGCCTTTTTAATTCTCAAGATGAAAAATAAGCTCAGTTTCATTGTTCAAAATGTCAACTGAATCATATGTTTCTCCTCCTTCTAATGCACTTGAACTCTTTTGAAACAATCATCATAAACTGTAGTTAAAAAAAAACAAACCAATGGAAATAGTAACTGCAAAAACATCTCTACAAAAAGCAAGCGACTCCAGACACAACCTTTCTGTCACATGTAAGAGGGTCAGACATTAAAATCTGACCCTCTTTGGCAGCATTTGAGCCTTGAACCTTCTCATATCATAGCCGGAAAGATGTACAGCAAAGGTCACAGGTGAAGAAACATGAGAGGAAAAAAACAAACTAGAAAACTGCATTTCATCCAGGATGAAGCGTCCATTTAGTGCAGCGAGATCCAGCGAGAGCCTCTGGAGACCCTCCAGAGTTGCACTGAAAATCTGGCAATTTTCAGGTCGACCCACTAACGGGGGATTCAGGAATCCGTTCTTCTTCTATTCCATAAAAGCACCATGTGTAATCACTCACAACAACTCTTCAGTGCTGAAATAAAGAAACTCAGAGAGTTGGTTTCACTTTTACTAAGGAGTTCAAGATTAAATAACAGAACCTGCCAAAGCAGCTGTTAAAGGAAACTGCATTTTCTATGATACGTCTAAGCATCATTCAGGTTCCTGAGTTCAGCAGAGTGAACCTTCCAGTGATTCCATTAAAACATATTCAGAAAACTTTCACAAAAAGAAATTTATGACATTTTTTGCCTTTTTTGGAAGATTTGACCAAAAAACAGCAGAAATTGCACTTCCTTTTCACACCAAACAGTAAGTCACTCTACCACCCACACACACACTCACAGACAACCTCTTCTAATCAGACCTCACCGCTACATACACAGCAGGTACTAATGTCACAATGAACAGTGAGCCTCTAAACTGAAAATGAATCGTGAATGATCCTAAAGTCCCCATACAGTTAAGAACCAAACCAGACGTTCCAAACTAAAGTCAGTAAATAATTCAGGTTGTCTGTTTAGGGTCACTTTATCATCAGATCATTTAGCTAATTTCCAGCTGACACCACTGAAAACTTCAGCTTATAGCAGGAAGATTGAACAAGTTGTTTAATTTTGTTCAGCTTTTAATCTCAATCTGCTGAGTAAAATTCTGGGATTTGGAGATGTAGGCAGGCTTCTATTAATCTCAGAGTAAAAGGTAAAGACCTACGTTCTCGAGGAAACACACAGAGACCGTTCACTGTAATGCTAACCACAAAAAACTGTAATTATCCATTTCAGATGTTCTACAAACTTAACCACTTTCACATTCCATGTGATGTTGCCCCTCTTCTCAAAATAAATGGGTAATAACGGCTCACAAGAAAAACTTTCAACGCTGTTAAACGTAGGGCTTAAAGAGAAACTGGAATTGACTCAAATCTTTATCAGTAGGTCAAACTTTTACAACAACTGGAAACCACAATTAGACATCGCATTTCTAATCGGAATACAGCTAGATTAACTGAACTGCTCTTGAGAGGGAATGATTAGAAATCTTTTCCCTCACACCTCTGGGATGCAGTCTTCGTGGGTGACGACCCGCACTATGTCATCCAAGGGCAACAAGGAGTTGCACTTTATCTCGGTGTAGACGTTCTTTCCCTCGGTGCAGACGGCCAGCAGCTCCACCAGGTGGATGTGATACATCAGAGGGCTGTTCTCGTCCAACCGGTCCCGCTCCGACCGCATCATCTGGACGAGGGTCTGAAAGGACGCACGGTCGTTGTAGAAGACCAGGACGTCTTCGCCAGAGTTCACCAGCTGGGCAGAAGAACGGGGTGATGGTTGAGATTCCACATCAGATCACTACCTGGATAGCATCACTTTTGTTCTTACCAATATTGATTACTTTTTTTAATTTTTTAAATGTCAAATTACTGATAATTAGTTTGGTACAAACTATCTACACACATTTCTGATGTATACCAGTTAAATAAGTTACAGCAACAGCCTGAAAGGGTCAAACGAATCAGAGTAGATTAAAAAGTAGAGATGCACCAATCCGATGTTAATATCTGTGTTGGTCCTGATATTGAAAAAATATTCTAGATTGGGTATCGGTGACAATCTTCCCGATGCATGTGGGTAGATCTATTCAGTCTAATTCTATGCTTTGAGCTCTGAGCGACGTCATGCTTTGTTATTTATTTTATATTTAGAATTCCTATTTATACTTTCTGAACTGTTTGAAAGAAGGTTTGCTGCAATTTATTTTTACATTTGACCAAAGTAGTGAACGTACTGTTTTTGTCAGTTTCAGTTTCGTTATTATTTATTTCTCATTGGCTGCTGTATTCCTAATACTACAGTCTGAACAAATTAAAGTTGTGCTGTTTTTACATGTTTGACCAAACTTGTGATTATCTTCACAATACTTTGGAGTATTAAACTGTGCTGCATTGGTGCAGAGTTGTCAAATAAATTTGTAATTCAGTACATTTCTATCTGTGTTTAAACAAAACGTTTTAAGTCAATTCAGCACTTTTTCTGTACCGCATCGGCCAACACTAAACCTCAGATATCTTTATCGGATGCGAAAAAAGTGGATCAGTGCATCCCTTTTTATAGTTCTTTGCCTTTTTTTTCTTGTATGTTTCAGAGCCAAAGGCAATTTTCCACTCCAGTAGACCGTAGAAATTTATTCAATTCACCAAATGAGGAGGATTAAAAAAAGAAACAACAAAAATCTAAATTGACTCGATTTCCACAGACTTACCTCTGCCATGACAATGTCCTGACACTTCTTTATGAACTTGTTGTCAGCTTTAACAATCGTCTGAAGAAATTTAAGGTACTGAACATGTCGCCCGTGTGTCTCGGTGCAGTGGACAAAGTGCTGAACGACACGCTCGTTGATTTCATTGCACAGCTGCGAATTGTTCATGAAGATGTGCTGCATGGTGACAGCCTCAAGGATCTAAGAGGATGAAAAGAAGGGTGGAAAAAAAGAAAAAAAAATCAGCTTTCCCAGAATATCTTCTGTGTAAAATGAAACTCTCAGATGACACTCACTCCTGGGTTGAGGAATAAGTTAATGTGCTTATGGAGAAGAGTCTGGTTTTGCTGGTTCCCAGCGCAGAAATTCTGCAGAAATTCATGAGCCAATTTCATGATGTCCTGCATTCGAACATCTTCACCCTGGAGTCAAAACGAAAAACGTAGTTATTAGTTACTAAAAACGAAAAGGAGGTGGATGCAGATTGAGTAAAAATTATGCAAATCTTTCAAGATCCCGCTATGAGTATTCACTTAATTCACTAGAGAGTTAGACTTTTTGAACCTTCTCGTAGGGGATTTGTAGCAGCTCCAGCACCACGCTGTGAGCTCCCATGTTCCTCAGCAGCCTCTGCTGCTGTTTCTTGCTCTTCTTCCCTGAGATGCCCTCCTGGACACACAGTTTACTGAGACGTACAAGGATCTAAGCAAGGTGGAAACAAAGTGGGACTTAGATTAGAATAAAATCCCTTTTAAACTTGCTGATCAAAATACAAAAACAAGTGCACCTCTTTCACAACTCTGTAGTTGTAGCTGCTGGTGCTTTCTGACTTCTTGTCTGAACCAGGAGAATCTCCCTGTATGGAGACAAAAACAATTACTTTGTCATATTTTTGGATCCTATTAAATCTTATAGTTGAATACTGAGAGCAGCCTAGGAAATATTAAGGCAACCTTCTTCTTGTTGTCAGACTCTGAAGGGCCATCTCCATCCATCCCGTCCTCTCCTTGCCTCTTGTAAACCCAGAGTTCAGATTTCTCCACAATAGACCGCAGCTGGTCCAGATCGGACTTAATCTGCTTGTAGTTCTCGACATCCTGACTGGTAACAAGCAGCTGAACCTATACATAGTGGAAGCACTGTAAAATTAATTTAGGATAAAATAACATATGGATAAAAATGAAGAATATTTGGTTGTTAACATCTTACTGAATGGGTGTTCAGTTGGAGTAGATTCAGGCTACTATTATTGCAAATTGTTGCATGATTGCTGTCAGTAATAATGATATATGTGTAGTCCAATGTTTTGCATCATGACTTAAAAACCAACTCAGTTAAAAATAAGGACTGTCAGAAGATTTGTGGTTGAAAAGGTTTCTGTGTTTGAGCCAGAGTTTAACTTTATGCTCAGATTCAGCTAGCTTAGCAACAGTGCTAAAAGATTGCTAGCAAGCATTTATTAACATTGAGGCAGTTGTTGCTAGTTAACATTTAGCGCCTCATTGGGCTAAATGTTTACATGCTTTATTCACAAATGAGCTCTTATTTATCTCGTTTTAACATGAACCACTAACCAGATGTTGAAATTGATACAAATAATTTTTGTTAGCTGAGTAATCATATTTTAAAATTGGTGAGATTTGGATTCACTAAGGCATCTTTAAGAAATTCAGTGAACATTGGGCACCAATTTGTGTATTTTTGTGTAATTCTACTCAGAAATACAAATTGAAATCTAGTCAAATTAATTGTATGTGCATTGTTGCCAATTTTAACCCGTTTTATCAGCAAAACCCAAACTTCTAAAGATATGTTAAACATATTAACTCAACAGAATACCCTGGAAATGTATTGTGAGAAGCAAAAAAGGTGAACTCTGGTATGGTTTACTTGTTTGAAGGCCATGAGGACTTCCTGCCTCTGGCTGAAGTGTCTGAAGAGCAGGTGAAGCGCTCCAGACACAAGCGGCGGGTAGTCGTGCATCGTCAAATGCAACAGGACCCTCAGAAATGTCCGACCACCGTGATCGTCCAGATCTAAAGGAGTGTTTTCCTCGCTTTGGGAAAAACAAAAATATGGAAGAACTTTATCTTTTTGTAACATTCCATTTGAGATTTCACCCCAAAAAGTCTGGAAATACAGAGAATCCTGAGTTACCTTCCACCAAAGATCCCTTCTGCTTGTTCCTCAATGTTCTCAAAGTCAAGATTTCCTACAGTTCAGAGTTAAGACACTTTTACCAACGCTAAAAATCAAAGTATCAAATAAAAAATCTGCTTTGTTAAATAATGTGGTTCTGTACCAGGCATCTGAGTTGTAATGTTGTTGCCTCCGTTTGCACTGACAGCGTTGTCTCCTTGAGGGTTGCTCTCGTCAAACTCGCGTTTGAAAATGCAGAGCAGGCATGAAATCCTGTAGTCTAGCCGCACATTTAAAATGAACTACAGGGGGGAAAAAAAGTTACAGCACGAACTAATATTTGTTCCGGAACAATTAGACATTTCACCGACACGTACCTGCAGGATCTCGATAATTTTGAGCTTTGTGTCCATGACCATGATGTCTTCTCTCTCGGGTTCGGTCTGCGTTTTCACCACGTCTCCTTCAGGCTGATGGGTTGGTGTGGTGGGCAGTAAGCCCCCTCCTCGCAGCACTACCTGCGTCATCAACTCCCCCACTCCATGAATAGACTTCATTACGTTACTACCACCTGAAGAACACAGGGCAACATCCAAACTAAAGCAAATAATGACGATCTGAGACAAACTGGCTTTGTGTCTCTTTCGTATTACTACAAGGAATATCTTAGGTTGTAAAATGGGACAAGTTGGGCTCCAGAAACAAACTGCTTACCTTTGCTTTCATCCCCCTTCTCAATCTTGTTGATGGGGAAAACAGTGCTGACGTGTACACAGTCTAAAATGTTGAGTAAGATCTTTGTCAAGCGTAGCAAGTCACTGAAGTTGTAGAAGCCAAAGTATATGAGGTTTCTGGCCAGGTTTACTACCTGCAAATAACAAAGTTTGAACATATTTTTTCAGCTCTCATCTGCTCACAAACCTCAAAAGAAAATAATTACCTCAAAGGTGAGCTTGTTTTTCTCCTTGTCAGAGAAGGGAATGTTTTGTGACACCACCTCTCGCAGGTAGGTCTCAACGAAATCCATGGTGAGGCTGAAACGCTCTTTGATCTCATCTCTAGTGGTCCCGTCGTTATCGTAGCTGTTTAACACGACCATGACTCGTGTCAGAGACATTTGAAGATGTCTCTGACACGAGCAATTAAAAGTACACAGAAGTGACACTCACTCGTCAATGGCGATTTTAGATGGAATCTCGGACCACAGACGAGCATATTTGACCGGCGTGACCTGCTCCTGAGGGTCCCGGTCCACGTGCATGTGCAACATCAGGCGGCAGAAAGAGGCCCGCAGGTCAAAGGGCAGGTCTTCGTCGGACATGCAGCGCAGGATCAAATCGACATCAAGCTGACCAGAGATCTTGTTGATGGCCAAATACTGGCGGTCCAAACACATCCGAGCAAAGAGGTTCAGTTGGCACCTGGATGGAGAGAGATGGGAGCGTTAGAGGGATCAAACCTGGGAGAGTAACACTTATCCAATAAATGATTTGATACATGATGGGCATAAAATCTGTATTAATATTTGTCCTGTTAACAGATTCTGCCAACTGAGTTCTGGATTTACGTGGCTTTCTTCAAAATTACCAAAGGCCTCTTTGCTGATCAAAGTTCTGCTGTAAGTTTATGTAGATGGTCATGTCCTGGTAATTAATGCAACTCCTAATAGTCTCCTAATTTTCAAATAATGGACTGAGTTCAAGAGATATTCCAAGTTTGGGATATTGTTTATCCTCTAATGTTCCAACTTCTAGGAACCTTTAGAGATCACATTGAATTTACATTCCACAAAGTTTGACTCCATTTATTAAAGAGGCAACTTCTGAAGGCAAAGTCACACCACACCATTCATACGTTTCATTCTACTTTAAAATGACGCATGTCACCTAAAATTCCCAATAACTAAATTGTATTTTGCTGTAACATGACAAAATGTGGAAATTTACATGAAGTATCATCACTTTTTGAAGGCACTTCTAATGTTTTAATAGTCTTTTCATGCAAGACATCTCACCTGTAGTAGCTGACCACTTCCTGGTCCTCCTTCTGACCCTCCTTTGCATCCTGGGCCAACTCCCGAACGCTCTTACTGTGGACCTCCTTGCAGTTGTCTTTCCAGAACAACCAGACCTCCTCCACCTCTTCCGCCTCTACAGGATCCTCCCCATTTGCCGTCGACTCAATCTCAAACCTGGACAGCACTAATCTGGTGGCAAGTAGAAAAGCAATCGTATTCTTTTAGTGCTCATGTTTGCTCCTCCAATTCTCTCCCTTTCTTAAAACGAGTGTCTTACTTAGTTTCAATGAGGATGTCAGCGTTGCTGCTGTCCAGCACTGCGTTGCAGATGAGCTCCTGAGTAACTGGGATGGATTTGTGCATGGACACACAGAGATCTGACAAGTAGTCCAGAAATCTGTGAACAGATTATTTTATAAGTATTGGAGAAGCTAAGGCTGCAAAACATGGATTTATTTTATGTATCTTAATTTTAGGGTATATATCTGGAATAAAGTCCATGCATCGTAGATACATTCAAATTTTGTTAAAGGGGCAGCATTATGTGTTTCCCAGACACACAGGATGATTTTATAGCACAGGCAAGTAACTATGTTACCTTTACTTATTATAAAAATGCTACATATATTAAATATGACTTGACTTTGTAATTTAACGCCTTGAAATTGGGCCTCTGTCTCTTTAAGAAACTCCTGCTCTTTCTGAAACTCCGTCTTCAGGAAGTCATCACAACATGGCTCCTCTATTAACCGTTTCCCATAATGAGCTCAGCAGACCCTCAGCTCCACCAGGTGTTTGCTAATTGCTGCTGGCTAGTCTGAAGGAGCTGAGGGGGAAAATGGGGGAGTGAGGGCTTGGACACTGCAAGTCTGAAGAGGAGTTACGTCTCTAAAGTTGGTTGCCATGGGAGATTAAAGGATTCCTCAAAAATGCATGAAAAAAAATAAAAAAATCAAGGCAAGACTCCAGGTATACTTCATAACATGATGTAAAGCTCAAAAAGATACATTTTACATAATACTGCCCCTTTAACAAAACTCAACATGATCAAAACCTGGAAGAATTACAACAACTGGACAGGTTTTCCTCGGTTAATATATTTATAGCCAATAACATTCTTTTAGAAACCTTACAAACAAATCTTGGTCACATTAACAGCTTTCATCGCACTCTGCTCATCTGAAAACATCACCTCGGTTCCCGATTTTTCCTCACTAGAGTGACAAAGGTGTCAATCTCAGCAGCGGTGATGTGTTTTTCCAGGAGCTTCCGGTTGTTATGGAGCAGAGCTGTTATCGTGTCTTCTGCCAGAACGTCGTACCCAATCTGTTTCTGCATGAAGCGGAATTGTTTGGCTATATATTCCTGCGAACAGAATAAAAACGGTGTTGCTTATGACAAAAACAAAAAAACCCAAAAAAATCAAGATTTTAAGTTTTTATTGAAGTAGTTTGCAGCTTACTTGGTTCTTCCTGTAATCCTGTTGGGAATGGCGGAGAACTCTGTAACAGAGCCGGCAAATGTGCCTGAACGGAGCGTGGCGCTGATCTCCCAGCTCCTCCAGTCGTAGCATGGGACCGTCCCCGCTGTCTGTGAAAGGAGCTTGGAGAAGCTTGAAAATCTGGAAAGAAAACCAATAAGTTGTCGTTTTCAAACGTTTGGTTAAGCGGTAATCTTATGCCAGTTAATATGAAGTCTACAGAGTTAAAGGCCTACCTGTTTAAGGATGTTCTGCTCTCTCATCAGTTTTTGTCTCTCCCTATTGGGTTTATTGACCATGATCTCTAATACGTCCTGCCCACTGTTGGGGATGTCCACCACAAAGAAAACCAGATCTTCTAGCAGCTTTGTCACAAACCTGGAAAGTGAAGATGAAAGTATTTCACTCGAGGAGATTTTTGTTAAATCATACTCCCATGTTTACGAATGATAAATTTAAATAACACAGTACCAGACACAGTGAGGCGGACTGAGAAGCATACCTCCTTTCATTTTGCGTAATGGTTCCTTTTTCCAGCTTTCCGGCTATAGAAGCTAACACCTTACTAGCATCGTTGGCGAAGTCTAAATCTCGCACTTCTGATGGTGGAACCGGGACTATGGCGAACGCTTCCTTGTCTTCTTTCACGGCCGATGTTCCAATCTGGAAAATGAAGCAAAACGTCCATCTGTCAAAGAAGACTGACCAATGTCACACTTGGTCAACTGATGGCAGTAGGCAAACCCCTCACCCGTAGCATGACGGGTTTCTCCTCCTCCTTGTCAATTGGGAGGTTGGTACTATGAACCCACGTGTTGGTGCACAAGTGTCGAAGCCTGACGTAGGAACTCCTGAAAGTCAAGAGAGTTGTTTAAGAAAAAAAATGAAAGAAAGAAAAAAAAAAAAACAGAAGGACAATGATTCTAAGTCAACAAAAAATAATGAATAATTACAAAGCAGAATTAATACTGTAGATGTTTTTCAAAACTTTTGGCAAAAACATAGTATTTATTTGTTTTCAATCTCCAAGACATTTCGCCTTTCCAGTACACCACAAGAAACACAAAATATGAACAAGTACACTTGAAATAAGACAAAACTAACTTAAAAGTAACTTTTCAACAAGATATGGGAGCTTGTTTAAGTCAAATTTATTAATATTGATAAATAAGTTCTAGTTCCCCTTGGAGATTGTTTCCCTTATGACATGGCAAAATGTCAGTGGAACCAATAGTTTTTTATTATTAATTTTAAGGAATTGTTAACCTAAAAAAAACAAGCTCTTATATCTTGCTGTAAAGTTACTTGTAAGTTAGTTTTGTCTCATTTCAAGTGTCTTATGATATTTGCTCTGGATACTAGACCAAAAATACTTGGTAAGATTTTGTGTTTTTGCAGTGTAGGCCTCTACTAGTTTTGAAAATCTAGAGATCTGACGTTTTTGTTCATTCGTCTTTGCAAAAACAGGTCAGTCAGTCAGTTTGGGTGGAGTATGTCTGAACAATTTCAAATCTTCTCAACTGAATTTAGGTCTGGACTTTGACTGGACCACACTAACACAGAAAATATGGTTTGATCTATAACATATTTTATATGCTATAGATTTGTTTGTGGTCGTCCTCCTGGAAGCTGAGCCTCCTCCCCAGAATCAAGTATTTTGTGGCCTTCATCAGGTTTTCCTCTAGGATTGTTCAGCGTTTAGATATATTTATCCTCCCATCAACTGTGACAAGCTCCCATGTCATTGCTGGGGATGGTATTTGAAGGCGGCATGTTGTTTTGAAGGCCTAACGTCAATTCATGCAACATCTGACCAGAGAATGTTCTTCCACATGTTTGTGTCTATGTGGATCGCCACATCTAAAAACAGAACTCGTATACTAATTGGGTTGGAACAAACTCCTTCCACGGTCTCTCTTTGATTTCAAAACCTAAATTTAAGCATCCTGTTTTTGTGTGAAGGAGACAACTCGTAAATCACACATGTAGAGGCCTAGAGGTATCTTCTAGATAGCTTTATGAATTGTTGAGTTGTCAATCAAGACAACTCGAGACTTGTTACAAGTGCTCGACTACCTCTAAAGCAATGAAATGCAGCACCTGACAATAAAACAAACACCAAAAAGAAGCAGCTCCCTGAAACAGTGCCAAGTAAAACAGAGAGGAAAGTGCACAACAACAGGATTTATTGCACAATGTTTTGTGATAAAAAGGCACACCTAATAAATAACAAATGACTATAATAATCAGTCAGTGTCTGTTGCAACCTTATTGTCTCCCCGGTGAACTGTGTTGCATGTGTAGAGATTAGCTAGCGTTGGCTTGTGTGGCCTTATTGCTCCTGTAAGCACGTATTAAACTTCTACGTCAAAGGCTCGCTTCACTGCAACATCACCCGGCCTGCCCCATGTGTGACCGTCTGTGTCATCAGTCTGGCCTCAGGCGCACCACGCAGATAGTAGCCACATTCTTAGCAAAGATTATGTAACTGGCAACTGAGGCTAACAAGCTAACCTTTGTGTGCCAGTTCTGTCAGGTGCTAATTAGCTGGCCTGGCTAAAGTCTGAGAGGCAAGATTATATCAGGTTAAAGTGACAGGTAGTCACATAAAGGGCATGACATTGTAAAGGCTCTAATCAAACTGTGTAGCCTCTATTTTCATCTCGCAAGGATAAGTACACCATTGCACTTTCAGAACTAAAGTTTCATCCCTCATACCATGCAGTTAAAGAGAAGTCATAAAAAAAGCAAAACCTGAACACAGATGACAACAAGACTGCAGTCAACAAAGGCAGGAACATTGCTGTTTAAAGGGGCGGTGTAATATATTTTCCAGGCACATAGTGCCGTTTGGTAGCACAGTCAAGTAACTATAACTGTGTTTCTATTACAAATGTGGGGGAGCTGAGTGGGAAAGGTGTGCTCTGTGAAGCGGAAGCATGCAGGTGTGTTTTTGATGAGGGAATAACTTTAGAACAAAAAACAAAAAAAGGTCAATTTTACGTAATGCCCACCATTTGAACGGTTTCCATTAGCTTTGTTCTATTAAACCTACCAGAAATTCAAGGTCAGATCAGATTACAAAACATCCCCACTAAAAGTTACATAATATGTGGTTTGTATTCTTGCATAGAAACATTAATAATTATGTTGATATTTTGAAATCTGGGAGTTTTCTCCCTTTCTTGTTTTCATCTAGGCAAGCCTGACACATTTCCTGTTTTGTCTTTATAATACCATTCTTGTGTTTAAAAGATTTGCTTTTAGTCAAAACAGAGTGATCGCACAGTCAGAACAGACAGCACATAACAAAACTGGTCCGTGTCCACAGTTGCCCACTTTTAAACTCAATACCACAGAAACTAGTTTTGACTGATGCTTTAAATTCCCCCTCCACAAAAACACTTGACTCATGTTTTTCCTCTTTGAAATTTAGTTGTTTGACATCACTGTGGTCTTCATGAAGGGACAGTGCTTCGTCAACATAGTTGTCATTCATCAAGGTTTTTTTTTTTGCCCGGCACTTTAAGATTCCTTCAGTACTGTTTTCATTGAAAGTAAATGTGTCGTAGAGCTCAGGACTATAAGAAAGTTTGCGTCTTGAATTTTGCTTATTTTTCATCCCTTTATAAAATGATTTTGCTCCAAGTTTAAGCACTCTCAAGTAGCAGATGATTACATCGGCAAGTCTTTCAGGTTTCCTCTCTACCAGTTTTGCACATTTAGGAAACCGGATGTATTTATTTGTTTTAATTCATCTTTGAAAATCGCTCCAGCTCAGTCAGATTGGTTGGAGAAGATCCATGAAAAGCTATTTGTCTTCCTAAAGATTCGCAGTTGGATTTAGGTCTGGATCTTGATGGGGCCAATTTAAGATACGAATATTTTTTGATTCTACATATTTGCTGTCTTATAATGGCAAATTACAAACAGGTCTCGGTCACCGTCCCCCCGAGATTTTGTTTTATACTGCTGCTCCTCAAATGGCAAATTTGGTTAAAACATAATTTCTCACAATCAAGCTTGGCTGTTATGTAAAATGTTTGCAACTAGGTGAGGGCAATAAATTGATTTTTCTTTTTTTTTGAAGATTTAATTTTTTTAAAATCTGGAATTGTTTGTCACCAATGGACTTCTTTTGTTTCCACAGGGATGTTAACTCACCCAAGAATTATGACAAACATGTTTTACAACTTCATTTTATCTCCGCTTTGAATTCGGGTCAACTCGCTGAGGGAAATAAAATCCAGTTGTTGTTCTTTTTTTCTTTTAGATATTTTCTGTCATTGGTATTTCTTTAAAGGAAAAAAAACATGAGGGAAAGAAAATAGATTAAAATTTTAAATTGAACAAATGTGAGTCTTAAGTTTTAAGCCAGGTCACCCAGTCCTGGTTGTAACACGCGTTTCAGACGGGGGGATTTTAGAAGCTTGAACTCATTCACAGTTTGGACCAGGTTTCGTTTACGTGCCATACCTGGGAACCATTGAATCCCCTCCTCTTAGGGTGGTGGGGTCCAACTCAAAGATGGAGGACACCTCCATGCCGTCGGGTACAGGGACCAGGGTGTACATGATTTTCTCCTGTGGAGCGCGGAGGCGGCCTCGTAGAGCCTCGTTATCAGCATCCAGCTAAAAATAAAAATAAAAATACAGTAAAGGACCCCCTGCACAAACCTGTACAGGAGTTAAGAATCAGTGGCAACAATACTCAGCCATAAAGGTAAATCACCATGCCAAGTGAGCAAATGTAAATACTGAAGCTCTTTAAATTTGCTAAGTAATTTTATGTACATTTACAAGCATCCTGTGTTTTTTAAGCCTTCTACTCTAAGATGACGCTGGAATTTGCTGAACTGCTGTATTTGTGCTCTTAAAGAAAACAAAATATATTCTTATTCAATAACTACCAGCACTGCTGTGCATCAACTAAGATGATTACACAGTGACACCTTGTGGTAGTCAGGTGCTACTGACACACACAAAGCAAATGACGAGATTTTCTGCTGAATCTGGATTCGAGTACGGATTTTAATTTATATGCATATGCACACAAATTCACACTGACATAGCAACCAAACAACATCTATGGATGGTGTGACAATACCTGAAAATTGAAGGGTGTAAAGTCCACCACCTACAGCAGCAAAGAGAAACCCAGAGCAGATTTTTTAAAAAGCCCAAGAATGAAGCGGAGGCAAAGCTCCAACAATGAGAGAAAATCGGACTTACAGAAGATCGCTGCTCAGCGCTCTCCTCCTCAAAGTCTGGATTCACCTGGAAAATCCATTTGAAAAACATTATCCAATGAATCATTCACTTGATAATGATGTACTTATTTTATTTAAATAAAATATATACCACATATATACACCACAAATAACTGCAATTTTGAAATCGCTGCTTCCTGGACATTTCAGAATAGATATAAGGTGGTTTTGATGCCCTTTAAGCAGAACTATCTAAAATGTATTGCATTTGCAAAATTACTGATCACAACAACATTGCAGAGAATTGTTGGAACTACAATTGACATCAGCCAAATGTTGGGCTCTCTGCAACAATAATATGTATTTGGTGATGCTAGTTGCTTATCATAGCAGAACATGTAGACGTTTCTTTGCCAAAACAGCAGATCTAATCATATGTAGCTTTTCCAATAAAGTCATGCTGATGATATAATTTTTGATTTTTTTTTTTGCCAGAAGTTAAGTTTGCCAAAAAAAAAAAAAAAAAAATCATCACCTCTTTTTTGGCAAAAACAGACTTGGGTTATTATTTTCAGAAGGTGACAAAATTCACCTGGTAAAGATTACAGTAAAACTCAAACACAACACAAACATATAAAAATACACACCAATCAAATCAACACTTATCAGGACTTTATAATATTTTAAAGGATGTTAGGATTTGTGCATCATATATTTACATGTCCACCTTTAGCGTCTCCTCCTCATTAACAGACCTGTTTTTCAAGAGTCTTTAAAAACAACACTTATCTCCGTTATCTGAACAATTCTGATATTTTCCACATAATTTCCTTGTTTGCATTATTATTTCCATATGTTCTTTTATTACCTTTTGTTTTCATCTTCCCTAAAGTACTTTGTGTTGCTCTTGTTGTGCATGAAAAACTCTGTAAATTAGATGTCTCTTGGCGTTTAATTATTGTTGCCAGCTCAGAAATTGAATGTTTGTCTAAATTAGTAAACCGTAAAGAAAAAAAAAAGGGTGTAATCCACCGACACACACCTCACCCACCTCTGCAGCCAAATAGCACCCAGTGGCCAGATGCTTAAACCTGAACAGACTGTTCCAATAGCCTGCGCCTCCTCTGCATGGGTCATGGTGCACCACCTGGTGATGAGAAAAGAAACGGCATTTAAAGTAAAGCTAGCATCGTTTCCGTACCAGGGATCAGCATTTAATTGACAGGGGGACGGACTGTATTTTGGGAACACGTTTCACCAACCTCCACTTCCCACAGTGCTTTGCTGCTGGTGGCCGAAGTCGCCGACTGTCGACCGGTGGTTCGGAGAAAAACGTACTGCTTCTTCCTGTGGTCGTCACAAGTTAGAAACTTTTCCTGCTCTGCGTGGAATAACCGCACAACATCACCCTAAAACAAAACAAAAACAAAAAAGCCCATAGGACATGATCAAGTAAATGTCAATTTTTACTGTTGTGAAATCAAGTAATATCAAGTAATCGTGTCGGTGCCTACCCCCTTGAGTATAGTTTCCAGGTTGTCACTCCATTTCATGAATAGAACAACTTTCCAGCTTGTGTTGCAATTTACAGAATTAACCTGAAGAAAAAGGGCAACAAAAAAAAAAAACACATAGAGAAATGCTGTCTGACCATTCTAACACATGTATTATAGAGTTGTTACAAATGTTTCCCTTTTACCATAAATGCAGTAACAGTCGTACCTCGTTACACCCCGGGTTGTCAACTAGCTGGTGGCTGCTGGCATGGAGAGGTTGACCTGCATTCACAGGGTTGAGGACGACTTTGTCTCCGATCACCACCTGCAGGAGCAACGCAAATTTACAGAGGAAGACCACACTGCTTAGAAGCAAGAGATAAACATAGAAAACCTTAAAATATGATAAAAACAAATTAATCATTTTACAAAAGTGACCTAAATTTTATAAATCAAATAAAAACTCTACAAGCTCGGATTTGTTTCTAACTATAGATGCCATCTCTTGAACACTAGGTGGAGCTAGAGTCCCTTTTTGTCTCTTACCTACATGAGATACAAAACCCTCAAGCATTAATTTATGACAAACAGTGATTTAGCCAAAGCTTTGATTATCTACATGCACCACAAGCTGAACTCAACTTTTCAACACGGTGCAAGAATTCACCTTAAAAAGTATCCGTCTTTAAATATTTGATTTCAAAAGTCAAACATTTGTGCCACAGAGAGTAAATCTGCATGTTCTCAAAGAAACAGATTTTGAGGTTTTGCGGTCGTTGCTGCTTGACCGAGACACTGGTCAGACTGAAAGAAAGGCTGGTGACTCTTGGTCCTTTTAAAAGGATGAATCAAGTGTGGAGGACAAATCTTCCCAAAGGGATTAATTAGGTGGAACTTAATTAGCCAATCAGCCAGCTTAACTCTATCACCTCCCATTAGCCACGATTAGAAACTGCAGCTTGAGCAGCAGAGGTTACGTTCAGGTATGCTCCATTTACCCGAGCCACTCCGACTTCCCCTCAAAAAGCATTATGCAAATGTAGCTTTATATAAGCTATTACCAAGAAAACTCCATTTATTTTCTTTTATAACTTGTTGCTTTTATAAGCACTCTAGACAAAATGGGTGTGTTTTCTGCTTCAAGAAAAAAAAGAAAATCTTGACAAACTCAGAACAGGTGTGCTAAGCTAAGTGTCTAGCTGCCATTTTCATTCATACCAGAGACTTTCTCACATCTAATGAGTTTGTGTTGCCATCACAAACTTTAACATACTTTCATATTTTATATAGCAGACCAACATAACGTGGCATATAACTGGGGAAAGAAATGAAAGTGATGTATAGTTTTTAAAATTTAAACCATGAACCAAACCTTTTGTATGTCTAACCAGTATCGCTGCAGTTAAAGATGCAACTATCTTGGAAAATTACTCTAATTTTGTACATATTATCCATTTTTAATCAAAGACACCTCAGTTTCCACCTGGATGCCTGTGATTATCAAATTTCAAGTTTTGCTAAACATCCTTGCTTAGACTTCAGTTTCTACTTTGACTGGAAAAGGACTTTATAAGAGGAGTTTTGGGGGAACCGCTGCTTTATATTCAGATATTTTCAACTACAATGGCTTTTCCAGTATTGGGTCATATTTTGCATATATGTTATTTTCCCATTTGTCCCTCAAATGGGAACCTTTCTCCCACATGTTTGGAGTCTCCTCTGTGTGTTTTGACCTGTTACAAAGAAAAAGTCTTATGGTATCTGAAAACAAACATCTTATGTATCCTTTTCTTTACACTTCACAATTTTGGTCTGTTTTCTGTTGGTCCATCATATCAAATCCCAATGAAATACATTGCATTTTGTGTTTGTAAGTTGACAACATGAGCATAACTTCAATGGATCCGTATCTACAGCCTGTGGTTTCCTTTTTTTCAAGCACAGAGGAAATTGGCTGCACTCGAAATGAATTCTCACACTGCGTCTCATTTCCTGCAGCTCTCTCTGGATCAAACCGCAGGTCAGTACATCGGATTATAGCAGCATAGATATTAAGAGAGATGTAATTAATAGATTCTGTTTTACTGTACGCTGCGACAACGCAAACTCTTACCAAGTGTGGTTTTTTTTGGTCTAGTTTCTAGTGAAAATATTTTAGTACATTTGAAATAAGACAAAGCTAATTTACAAGTAGCTTTTTAGTAATTATGGGAATGTTTTAAGTCATAATTGTAAGAATATAATTCTTTAATATAGATGAAAAAGTTCTAATAACCACTGGCAGATTATTTCACTAAAACAACCATTTTCTTTTTGTATTTTCACAGTGTTTTTAGTGAAACCAGCCTAGTTTCTTTGCTCTGTATCAATTATGTTCTTCATCTTGATGCCTCGAGAGCCCGTCATCGTCCAGCTTTTCATCTGAGCTTGTAAAAACACACCGGAAAAGACTTTGGATACACAGTGCTTCTGATCCAACCAGACAGACTCGCTTTCACGAACAGATCATTGTTTATCTGCAGTTCCTCATTCTTGACAAGTTGAACATTTCAAAACAAACGGCGTCGAGCCTGAACTGGAGGCTCAGATGTGGCGAGTGCATGTGACTTCTGTTTTCGTGTAAAGTCTAAAAATACACGCTAGATTCCTTCTGCTGGGCATAATTAACTGGAATCCCACACCCGGCGCTACCCACACTGTCTCCCAGGGATCTCAGCTTGTAGAACGGCTGGATGTAGAACCAGGATCCCTCGTTCCCTGCCGAGTCCAGAGTCACTCTCATGGCATTCTTCTCCAGCAGCGCAGGTAGCCGCTTGTTCACCGTCAGGTATTTATTGCTTTTCAGGTGCAGCAACTGTTGGCACAACAAGTCATACGGTTACAGGAGACGTGACCACTCAATCTCTCTTTCTCTGGCGAGAGACGTGAAAAATGTTACACAGCTTGAGAAAAATGTGGAAAAACTGGTGCAACAGAGGCCATCGAGACAACTTAAATGAACTTTACAGCAGAGATGCTTGATGTTGTCGTTTTTTTTTTTTTAGGTCATGCAAGACTGACAATTCAAGGGGTTACTTTGGGAACTTTAGTCACAGCTGGTTTTCGCCTAACAAGCTTCTAAGTGTATATTTCCCAAGCAGCAGTTGAATTATATAAGGTATGTGCAGCCAGGACATCCCACACTATCTCCCTTATGCACATTACACAGCAAGTTTCTCAGATAAACGCACATGAATGCAAAACCTTCATGAGCATTGAGCGAAGGAAAAGACCTTTTAACGGTGACCCTATAGGACTTCTTTGTTCTGTGGCAATTATTTAAAACTCTTCAGATTATTGGTCAGTTTTATCAAGCGCTCAGCATCCTATAAGCGTGCCGCACAGCGCCGCAGTTCATTTCAGCAAAGCCCCTTATCTCGTCGGCCGCAGCGCACCTGAATCACATTTCCATACTGGATGACTGTTCCCAGCAGCTTGCGGTTTTCAGACTCATTCTGCTTCTTCTCGAGGTCTGCGGCGTGCTGGAAGGTCACGACAGAGCACACGGAGTGAATCACAAACACGCACTGTCGGAAATCGCCCATGTAGTTACACTGCAATTATGGTTTGTGAGGATGGAAATAGATCTTACGTGAAGTTTATTGAGCAGGACCGTGTCCGTTGTGCTGTTGCCGCCGGGCTTTGCCGCTTTCCAGAACTGTTTCTGTGCCGAGTATCTGTTCATTGGACACAGCTTGAAAAGGCAGTCTAAAAGCACAAACAGAAAGACACACGTTTCATAATTTATCGTAAGAGTCTGCACTCATGCCCAGCGTCCTGACCTCGGCAAACGCAGCCAAGTTTGGGGAAAGTGGTACACTGAGACTAAAAATAGTCGTTTTCAGAAGCGGCCTCTACTCGGTCTCGCTCATAACAAAACTTTAAGGATATGTGGGGATTCACAGACGAGAGTTACGAGAATGAAGAAATGGCAGGAATTCTGTTTCACCAGCAGCAGGTTTGAAGAATAAATGTTGGCCATGCAAGGAAAAAAAACAAACAAACCTAGACTTGCATTAATGGAATATAATCTTCTGAAAATATTTTATTCAAAGATAACAATAAGTTAAATCAAGTTAAATCAATTTCCATCTGGCATGAGAGAGGGCAGACTGACGGACCCGCCCAACCTCATGAGCAGTTCGAATAAGCCTGGATTGTTTCACAGGTATTGTTCAATGTTTTTCACAAAAAAGAAGAACATTGGAACATTAAAATGTACTGTATGTCACAATACATTATACATAACAACAACTGATAGAGTCAGTTATAGTTTTTTTTTTGTTAATTCAGTATCAGCAAAAATCAGAATCAGTAGCCCTGACTACAGCCCAGACGTCTTTGTTAAACTGTAAGGACAGATTTTGATGCTGCATAGTGACTGGAGGGATGGAAATAAAGACGCACCAATGTCAGCCATGAAACAGAACTGACTCCAAGTTTGGAGGGAGCTGCTGAGTCAAGTGGTGGAGGTGAAGTTTCTTGTTCATGAGTTCAGATAAAGTTTAGCAGGAAACTGGCATATTACATGCAATAGAGTACTGAGCCACAAAAAACAAGCTCTTTTATGCCAACCGTTTCCTATGCAGACTTGACAATTGATTTACAATTAATTTGTTTTCCTTAAAAAAATGACAAATGACAGAAAATAGTCTAAAAAAAGAAATCAATCTTTCAGAGTTGACCTGAGTTGAAAGTTGGAGAGGGATAAAAAAAGAAGCTGTAAAACATGTTTGTCAAACCAGATGGTAGCTCATTGGAGGGTTGACAATCTGAACTATGGAAACTCAAATGGAGAAAAAAAACAATAATCCAGATTTTTCAGAGAATTAAATGTTCAAAACCAGAAAATTTAGTTAATTGATAAAATCAATTTATTGCCCAGTCCTGATGTGCACAACATAAAAGAAAAACTCTGACTGAAATGGGGATTCAGTCTTATGGACAGCGTGAGGTTCACAGCTATTTTAAGGAGCAGAGAATATAGAAAGTGCTCTGCTCCTTACACAGGAGCAAACTGGGCTGGTTTGTGCCTCTGATAAAAAGACACCCACCTCACTCTTTTGGGAAAGGTTTCAAACACGTTATAACATCAGTGTCCGCTCCAAAGGAGAGAGGGAGATGTTTGGGTGACTTACTCTGCTCAGTCTGTCCTAAACACAAACTTGATTTGGATCGGATTTGATAAATATACAAGATACAACTAGAAAAAAAACTTTGTCAGTTGTAAAATGATAGACTGACTCATCCGTTCAAATATTTATTATGAACTACTGCATTCCAAGTGTCAACTAGAACTCCACTGAGAAATAACAGAGATAAAAATACGCATTTGGGCTACCGTACTCAGAAAAGCAAGCAAAGAGTGTCGAGGGGATTACCCATCATACAGCCTGGAGAGGAGGAAGCAGGGCAGGAAAGAGGAGGGCAAAGACCCAAAAAAAGAAATCGGGGCACTGGGAGAACATTTGTCCGCTGCAAATGGGCAATAATGGCTATTAAACGCAGAAAAATACCGTGGCTTACTACTACAGAAGAAAGGTATTTACTAAAAAGTTAATTGCAAAATGTAGACAGTATGCATCTGCAAAAATCTTCACACAACAGAGCTACTAAAGATAAAACACCTGTTGGACTTTCAACCTCATTGTCATCAAAAGCTGCATTTCCACAATTGCAGAATTTGACATTTCAAAAATAAATTTGCTTAATAAAAATAGAAAAAAAAATAGAAAAAACAATTACAGTCCAGTGGTGGATCAACCCCAAAGATATTATTGACCCTTCGCACGTGACGTCACCGCTTCAGACCTCTGCCCGCTCCGCCACGACGGATGTAAAAACAACCCATGTGCTCCTTTAAAGCCTGTCAAAGAGCAGACACCTATAGCCTAATATCGCTTTTATTTAGTCAATTTCACCTTAAAAATTGTCATAGGATGCTGTGCGATCGACTGCCAAAAACAGACAAGGAGACAAACCGAACTTGTCATTCACAACTTTTAATGAGGAAAGATAAGGCAGCGATGGATATCAGCTATCAATAATAAAGACTGTCAGCCCTCGGTGTGAACACTTTATACACTTTTTGCTTTACATCCCAGTTTCCTTTTCGTTATTGCAACATACAGGTGCAGCAATAACAAAAAGGGGGTTTAGAACATGAACTGGTCAATGAGTTTTAAAAGTTAACCATGTTGTGATTTTCTCATTAGGTATTAGGAAACTTGTGGATTGCCTTTTGCATCTAATAGGGATCTTTCAAACACAGAATGAAGAAGCAGAATTACAATATTTTCAATATTCTTTTCTTTTTACCATCAACCTGCCAGAGGACTACCGATAGAAATTAGCTTTTGTGGCTAAATCTAGCATATTTACATGGTTGTTTTAATGTACTCATGTTAATTAATATGCCCGGTCCTTTATGAAATAAATTCAAAAATACCCTCAAATGTGTTGCGAGCAGTTATGCTCTCTGCTTGCGATTCAGTCTTCAATTAACACCCAAGTCTGCATGTTCTCAGAGTTCACATTTCTTTCCATTTCTTGATCTTTGCAATGACGCTATGAAACCGTGATATTTCTGCACAGGAACTGTGCTCATAATGTGGATGGTTTGATTTCATACCCAGTTTATTGTGTACTTTTGAGAATAAATACAACCTGCATGTACAAAACATGAACTGATCATTTCATCCATTAGCCCCCCAAATCAGAGACAAGCTAGATTAAGAACTTCGCTCCCTGCAGAACTGACTTTTTATATAACGTTCAAGTGCTGTTAATACTCCACAAAGAGGTTAGGCTGCAGGCCGGTTACAACGCTTCTGATTAACTCTGGTGGCTGACACAATGGGGCTTTTTTGTGGACGGATTAACAATTATTTCACAATGCTGAGGTAAACGAGCTGCTTTTCCGAAAACCAATTTGGCGACAAGGATCAACATTTGCAAAACATGAATTATTATTATGTGTACTATGATGCAGTAACTAAAGCGTGCCGTAGGTCAACACAGTGAGAAATTCAGTCAGTGTGCCTCTGCAGTTACAGCAGTGTAGCGATAAACCACACTTTTGAATATCATTTGAATAGCTCAGTTAGAAGCGAGCAGGTCACTTCTCTGCATCTTTAACTAGGAAGAAGAGGCCTTGTGAAACGGCGACCAGGTAGTGACCAAGTGACCAGTCCTAACTAATCGCTCACAGATGTATCTCCACAGGATGGAATCGGAAAAATTGTGTCAAATTCCTGAAGTGTTTATAAGACAAAACATTTCTTAATGCTACATTTACCATTTAAAGCGACAGTACAAGATGCTAAATAATTTGTGCTTACAGAAACACATTGAAATGCAAGTAAAACAAAAAATTCTTTAAAATGTCTAATGAACAATAGAGACCAGCAGATATGAACTTACACAGCACACGCTATCGAAGGAGTTAGAATATTTGTTGTGATGAGACTAGTACCACTTCAAAATAGAAATTGTTTTGCTTGTTGGTCTGATGTAATGTTATAATCTGAAATGTGTTTTTATGAGCCGTAAACAGAAATCATATTTCAATGAAACAAAGATCTGAAAACACTCATGAGTGGTGTTACTTTAAACAGCAAGTCATTAGTGAACAGTTACTGAAATAAACTTTTCATTTACATAATAAATCTGACTTTGTAGTGCTATGAAAAACTAATTACCTCCTAAACCTAATGAGCATCTCTGGAAATTAGTCTTTTAGGATTCCTCGCCTTCTAAAGAGCTCCACTTTTGTCTTGTCTGTTAAAGTATTCTTCCAAACGTATCAAGCGTGAATGAATCTCTCTTAAACACATAGTCTCAAACATGTTTCAAATAAAATTGGAAAGATATTACAATTGTTTATTGAATTACACTGTTTAATTTAGTGTCACATTGTGGAGGTTATGCATTTAGCATGAACACAACTTTAGTCAAAATAGTGTTGTTGGTTTTTTTTTTGCCTTTCCTTTGATCTGCTGTAAATCACTTTAAATTGTCTTGTGTATTAAAGGTGCTTTGCAATGAAACTTGCCTTGCCTAATTTGACCAGGACATTCAAGACCGTTGACAAGAAGTAGTTGCTGTAGTAACCTACTTAAAAACAGGTTAACTTGTTTGAAATCGTTTAAAATTAAACAAGTTTTTTTGTTGTCCTCTATTTAAACATTACTGACTTCACACGACTCGACTGTGCAACTGTGTTTAGATTTGCTGCCCCATAAAAACAGGCTACCTTCTGATTGCCATGTAGCACACCAGGCTAAATTATTCAGGCACTAGCCTGCTGGGGCGGAGACTCCATCCTCACACGTTCAGTTAAACTTTAGTTAAAGAATCTAAAAAAAATTATAATAATTTTGTTAAAAACTTTCTGGTGCAGAATTGGTCAAAATTAGAGCTGAAATCTGGGAAGGATTTGTGTTTCTCTCCGATACGCAGGATGAAGCCGTCTCAGTTCCTGGAAAAATCCATGTGAGCTAAAAGCCTTTCTTCCGATGAGCAGCCACTCTGTGCTCGTCAACCACTGAGCAGCAGAAAATAACCATGTTAGAAACCACAACCAGACCACAATAAACAACTAACTTCAGTCAATTTAAAATGTGAAACATCTAAAAGCATCAGAAAAATAAGGAGAGCCACATTTAGAGTTCCCGTCAAGTATTGGTCCGTCTCGAGACCACAGCTTCTATTAGCCACCTAAAGTAAACTTTATTACTTTACTCAAACTTGGTTTTTTTAAATTAAATTTAGTTGCCAATTCATCACTAGTCAAAGAGTTCATGAAACAATAAATAATTTCGTCAATAAAGCTTTAGCAAATATTCCTCTGAGCCGAGTTCAATATCTCTTCTTTCCAAATTCATTAACATAAAACATAAATAATGTCTATATTATCAGATGTATTGTATTTGGTTCCCCATCAAACCGCTTCTAAATGACCAAAGTCCCAGACGAAGCTCAGCTTACAACACTTCCTGTTGCAATATGGCTAATTCATAACAATCACGACTTTATTTTGTTTGTGAAATCTGGGTTTGCCCCAATAGAATTAAAGCACTTTACACAGATTACAATAATGTTTGGGGAAAAAAGGCATTATTGACTGTAGTTAATGCCAGTCTGTCTGTGTCAATGTAATCTGCGGTCAGCTGCACTCAGATATCCACAGATACCCCCAGGTGTTGGAGAAAGAGCAAAACCACAGCTGGAATATTAGTCACTATGTTTATGACATTCTAACCAAATCAGAAAATTTTACACAACCAAACCATATTCACCATACCAATGAGGTGTATTTAAAACAAAACACAGTAAACATGCTAATGCTATCCTTGCACTTCATCAAACCACATGAAAACAGCAAGATGAGACTTCGTTAAAGTCAGCAGATGTATGAGCAGAGATAGTGCCCCAAAGTCCACTTTCTCTGTCCTAATCATATACATTTTAAAACAGAAAAAGTATATAATTATGGAGTGAATGAAAAATAATTAGCCAAATCAGTTGCCAACGAATTTTACATTTAGAGTTATTCAACTTTCACAGATAGTTTTGAAACATGTCTGGTGAATAAGCAGAAAGGAACATATTGGTACCGATTGATGGGAAAAAAACATGGCCAATCACCAGATTACGATGCCCCTAAAACAATAAAGATTAGATTACTGATAGCAAATATTCTGACAGAATAGGAATAAACTTAAAGCCAACATTTTGACATTTCCTTTATCCTTTCAGAAATCATTCATAACCATGTTCAATATGTCTGTAATGTAATTAATGACTTACATCATTAATTTGGTACATTTAATGATGCAAGTCAGTTAAATATGTTGACATTTAATGACAAATGTTAGAGTAAATGTTTCTGTTTCTTATTGATATATTCAACTTGATTCTGTGTGTTGCAAATGAATTTTTAATCTCAGAAATTTGCAGAAGGACAAAGTAGATGAGTATTTGCTTCATCTTTAATATGCCAAGGAGAAACTATAGTGCTTTAAAGAAATAGAAAAAACTTTAACTTTGGTGCAAATCAACACTTCATTTCCCCTCATAACCCTCTCAAAAGAGAGTAATGCTCAGTTTACAATAAATAAAAACAATGAAAACTGAGTGCAGTTATGAGCATACATACACAGTACTTTATTGTGGATGACCCACACACTTTTAGGAGGTTCTCTAATAAACTAAGCAGGTATAAAGCAAATCTTTCCCTTCTAATCCAAGCAATATATTTGAAGGCAGGAGATCTCAAACCAGGTAATATCACATTACAGCCTTTAGAAAGTCACTATGGTTTCAAAATGAAAAAAACACTAAGAGTGGGCCTGACTGCTTTCTGACAAAACAAAGGTCTAAAGGTTATACTGGACCTTCACAGCATGAATGTGAGGTTTAAGGTCTATAACTATCGAACCAGCATGAATCGATCAATGCAGCTTTTCAGCTCTAAACACGTCTGAGGTTATCGGAGAACTCAAGCCGTCCTGAAAAATCTAAGCGGTCCTAATGTGAAAGGGATACTTTTTGTGGAGTTTCTAAATGATTGCTTTGTCCGTTTTTAAAACAGCATGAGTCTAAAACTAAAAGAAAAGAAACAAGAAAATAAAATCCGTCAGAATGCCTTTAAAACAAACAACAAAAAAAACCAAACAAATGTCATCATAGAGCAAACAAAACTGGCAGTAAATCTTAAACAATGAAAAACTCAGACATGAATTGTCCTTACCTCTGAATTTCTTGGGTGGGTTGTTGAGGTCCCCTGCATCTGGTTGTACGACACAGCGGTCGTCCACAAGCCTGAAGACACAGATATTAATGTGAGCATATTTTCCAAGTTCAAAATGAGTGAGGGTATAAAGCTAAAAATACCTTTTAACCACTTTTTATGTTTTTCAATAACCAAATATTAGCGATAGACCGCAACACTGCAAGAATTGAATTATTATTTACGCAATATCAGCACCACATTAAAGTTATGCAAAAGTTGCTAAGAAATGGGTCAAATAATATGACAGGAGTCTGAAATAGTTTCCTGGCCAAATTCCCAAAGCACCAGTCTGAGGACCAATTCAGAAGGACAAAACACAGAAGCCAAAAGAATACATCGCTACGACCCCAGAGGATCCTCAAAGTCTATTTCTACACGTCTCTTCTGGTCGGGGTAGTTGAAGAGCTAGAAATCAGAATCTGCTTGGTGTTACTTTGTTTAGTTTCAGTGGCACTGAAATCTGCAAGTAGAGCTGGGCAACACATTTTTTTTATTTTTAAAGGTTTTATTGACTCTAGTGGCCTTTATTTGATAGTTTATTGCCAGGAAAGTGGGTAATGAGAGAAGGGGAAGACATGAAGCAAAGGTAGCCAGGCCGGGAATCGAACCTGCGACCACCACAGCACGTCCAATGGGCAACACATTTAAAAATTTTCTTGATTAAATCAAATATTTTGGTTTTGTTACCCCATCTAAGAACTACCTTTATTTGACAAACGTGTTTTACAGCTTCTATTTATTTTGGCTTTGAACCGAGGTCAACTCACAAAAAGAGTGACTGAGATAAAAGAGTTTTTAAAGATATTATCTGTCATTTGTACTTTTTTTTTTTTTTAAGAAAAAATGTGAGGAAAAAAATTGATTAAAATCAGAACTCAAACAAGAAAATATATATCAGATTTTACTTTTAAGCCGTATCGCCCAGCCACTCTGGCAAGATTGTATAAAATGCTGGGTTTCTTTAAACCTGGCAAAGACATAGAGCATACACAACATTAAAGTCTACTTATTTTTAATAAATCAGTGCATGTATCATATGGATTTCTGTATTGTTTTTTTTCCCAGCAGATTTTCTTTTTTTTTTTTTAATCACATGCATGTTGCACTGGCTGATGGCGCTTCATTTCATTCTCTATGTGACAACAAAGTCTCTAGTCTATTCTAAATTAGCATTACTTCCTTTACAAATGAGATGGGATGCACATTATTTTTGCTGCATGAATGTTATTTGTTAGGAAAGGTTTTGAGCTTCTACAGCTGTGCTTTATGAGGACTATATTTTAATCATGATGCATTAACTGGAAAAAAAAAAGCAAATCAAAATTCACCAACAAAAGTGAACAGAAAATTTATCAGGCTTAGGTGGGTAAACTATTCTGTGAAGTAACAATATGTATAACATCCTTTTTTTCCTGCTTTTCTCCTAGCTCCAAAAAAAGAAAGAAGGCAACTCAAAACCCATTAAGTGACCAAACCAAATGTTGAGATGGATTCTATTAGTTTCTCTCTTCCTTATTGGAAACCGCACAGAATTGTGCATCTGAGAACCACAGAGATATCACATGACTGTTGGGTAATGATGCTGTCAAATCCAATGAAGACACACCCAACTTAACGCAATTATATTGATAATGGCATCATAATTGTTGCAAAGCTCCCCAGAAATTAAAAACAGACTCACTAACAGCTCATAATTTAATCACCATGTTAGTGGAAAAGTAGAGTTTTTCCTTGTACACTTTTAAATTTTAGAGACTGAATGATCTCTAATCATTAAGATTTATATTTATGGCACTTTTATTTGTACTCTTGAAGTTCAGAGGCTGCATCAGTCAACAGCACCGGATAGATTACTGGAAAAATAAATTTACCACTGGCAATTTGTGTTTTAAGTGCCTGACATTTACAGTGAATGTGACAGGTTCATAAAACGAGCGCCGACACATTCAGCTTTTAATGCATGGGAACACGTAGGTCACAATCAGAATGACTAAACAGTTTTTATGATGCAGAATAACGTTCGACAGGTTCAACTAAATGCCGGCTCACTGTAGAATAAATATAACATCAATATAAATATATATATGTCCCCATTCAAATCCATGTGAATTAATTCATGAAGAGAGCTCACATTCACAGCTGGTTGCTTTTCTACTTAAGTGAAATGGATTCTATTTAATGTAAGAATTGTAATTGTCTTTAGTCAGGTTCAGGTTTTAATTTTGACAGTTAATCTTTTAATATGTCCTGAAACCACAACGTTTCAGGACAGCTTCATCAAAGGGTTGTTTTCAGTCTAGTTCCTTTTCCAAAAGAAACCAAGTAAGGACTGAAAAATGAAAAAATGCAAGACAACTGCTGCTGAGCTGTATTAAACATTTAATGTTATGATCCAATTAAATTTTACTTTTCAAATCCTTTACTGCCGACTCATCATCACAAATGGAAATATTTACAAAGGACAAACTCAAAAACTAATTTCTGTCTATCTTTTACGTATTTATACAGTATTTAATTGCCACCACACTGGGCATAGAAAGCCAGATTTAATCACTTTAAAAATAAAAAATTAACTTATCAGCAAGCAGGATGCAGGAAAGTGTTTCGAATCTATCAACTATACATGTATATAAAACCTAATTTGGTTATGTGTTCAAATTACTTCTTTAGTTGAGGCCTAAAATTAGTCATATCTCAGGCATGCGCAAGTTTAATGTAATATTTTAATTTTACCCAGCATGTTTCTTCTGGCTGGAAGCAGTAGGGGCATTTTGGAAGGATAATGATTTCACTGATATTTCATAACAAAATTCCAGTGAAATCATCCAAAAAAAATGATCAGCAAATATAAGAAGGCTTAGATTCCTGAAATTCCAAATAAAAAATCTATTTCTATGAAGAATTTTTTTAATGTAATTTTCTAATAAAACATATATTAAAAGCAAAGCTGACACTACTTTTTTCCCCTAGGAGGTGTGTCTCACTTTCTATCAAAAACTAGTGTTTCTGTTGAATGAAAATTATTTTACATATAAATCTGAATAAATTAATAATTTTCGTGCTTAGCTGCACAATCTCCTGTTGCTGCTACATAACTCTGAGTAGTCTCCAAGGTTCAGTTGGTTCCAGACATCAAAGTTTTTCCAATGGAGACGAGTTTATCCTTCAGGCATCCTGAACGCCTATGGTGAGGCCTCTTCCTGTCTTACAGGTTCTGCTGACAGGCAAATCCATATGAACATGCAGAAACTGGAGCAATTGTTGTCTTGCACCACAATGTTAGTCATTGATCCTACACTATATTGAGATGTTTTTGTTTTTTTTTTGGCTGTATTGAAGTTGGTTTACTTAGCAAAACTGCAATGGAAGAACTTTTTTCACATCACACGAGTTGCATGATCAACAACCAGATGTTGTCAGTGGCGCAAACCACGAAGAAGAAGACGACAGGAAGTAGTTGAAGGATGATGACGCAGCATGTTTTTCAATGACTTATCATGTGAACAAACTTTTTCAAGTGTGATTTTAATTGTGCTTATTTCGTGGAAACACCGCAATTGCGAAATTGTGCTTTTTCGACATTAGCAGAATATCAACAAGTTACATTTGTGATGGAAACGCAGCTACAGTTGAATAAAAAGGTGATTGACAAGAATTTTATCACGATAAATCATAAACGATGCAATAAATGCCCAACCTTAAAACCAAGCCTTTTTTCCCCACCAAAGTTACTTACTTAGCAACTACCTCCCCGTGTTGTGCTGTTTTTCTAAGTAGGGATGTTCTGATCCGATTCCAGGTATTGGCCTGCTAATTTGTGTTAATGCATTGTCATAGACTGTCAGCCACACCTGCCAGGAGCGGCTGAATTTTGTATAGCCGACTTTTAACAATCAGTCTATGACTCTGTGGACGGCTCCCAAAATAGTTTTATAGAATGTTTGGATTATTTTTGAATGTTTTTGAATATCAGATATCTGGATTTTCCCTAAAAAAACCAAGTGTTTTTTGCACTTTACAAACTTTACAATAAAGTTTGGTCTTTGTCATGGGATCCACCTCTGACCAGGCCACTTACAAGTAACAAAGTGAAGCAGCACAGAACTCCAGAAGGTTTTGTACACCCACAATTAACTGGAACGTCATTGAAATAAGTTACAAATCTAAATACTCATGAGTCATAGACAAAATGAGTGTAAACATGGTATCTTTAGTAGGACTTCAGATCAAATGACTGTTAATGTAGGATAAAAACATAGCAGGAGTAAGAGTTAAGTTTACAGACGATTGTATTTTGTGTTGGCCATGTGGTGACTTGAAATTTTGTTTTAATATGTCAAGGTAATGTTCTGTCCTCATGATGCCATCATCATCCGTTTTCTGGACTCTACCAGTCTATCCTGAACCAAAACATTCATTATAGCATGTTGCAGCGCCCTGAGTACTTCAGTCAGGATGACTGCTTGCAAGATTCCCTCTTTTTTTCCTACCGATGTAATGATGGTCATTACGGTCAACCCATTTTAACACCCCACAGAACTTTTGGTCTTTGTCCGAGAGTACATGCCTTCTTCCTCTCTGAGAGGCCTTTGAGCCCATGTCAGTGCAGGGTCTGTACAAGGTATTTTTCTTAGATTCTGGGATGGATATGTTTTCCACGACCCCATCTTGGATAACTGAAAGACAACAGATGGATGGAAGGACGGATCTTGTCAGGATATTTTTTACAAAGCTAACCAACCGAGCCTGGCCATTGCCTTCTGATGCAATTCTGCTCGAGTCTCACCTCCCTTCAGTGCTCTGTCTGGGATTTTTCCATTGAGTTGAATTTCTCCGGTAGAATTTCGACCGGTCGAATCCACGAACGGAAGGAGAAGTTACGAACGATGACCTTGATTTTCTGCGCCTTTTTGTAGTTTAGCAATCCAAATATTAAATTCGCTTCAACAGCCATTTGGCTTGGCTCTGCACTTTCTTCTCACTGCATTACATGTGTCATGGCCAAACATTAGCTACTGGGAAAAATTTTAAACTTAAACAGCATCCACACCTCCATGAAGCAATCTTTTCTCAGTAGCCAAGAGTCCAGACTTTAATGCGTTATATGTAAATATTTGGTTTGAACTGTACGTGGCAAAATGCTTACTGTTAAACTACATTTTAGCATGACGTAATAATTGTTTTATATAAGTTAGTAGATAAATACAATTAAAAGAATTTTTAAGGATACTCCAAAAAGCTGCATCCTTTTGCAACCCATTGACCATTGACCACTTCTGTAATGCTGAAAGAATTTACGTATCATCAACAAATGGATCCATTGTGTGTGATCAAAATGATGCAATAATGGGCCAAGGTCCAAAAGGGAACAGGTGTTTCAAGACTCCCTGTTATCCTGTGTCAAGGAGAATGCTGCTTCTGCTTTCTGCATCAAAGCTTAGGCCGCCAGGAGTGCACCAGGTGGATCCAGGTGTCTGTCAGGGGTCACATTCAGAGTTCTGACAGCACAAGCAAAATTGAATACAGAAACAATGCTGCTATTTTTAGCTACGCCCTTCATGCTTTCCTCTTTAAACACACGGCGCAGCAGCAGTGGGTGATCACAAGCACGAGAGCAGAGGACGTAAATTTAACAAATGAGAGATGTCTTGTTAGCGCTCATCAAAGCTGTGAACACGTTTGTTGCTATGGCGGTTGATGTAAAGCGCCAAACTGTGAAAGAGCGTGGCTTCTGAGGTCTTGCAAACAACAGGGCCACGGCACGGCCACTTCTGAGTGGCAAATAAAATTGCTACACAGCAGGAAGAAAAAAAACAAAACAGACTGCCTGTCTTTCCTTAAGAAGGTGAAGGAGGACAATATAGATGCAGAATGCACTTTAGAGACAAAAAAAATTTGGATAAGAAGTAAGAAAGAAACTAGAGATATTGGAAATCACACTCTTCCCCTCTTCCTCCTTGTTGCTACTTCTGACCGGTAATTGCATGACACAGTTTGTTCTATTTTCATATAATGAGACGCACTTTTAACTCTGCGCCTACAATTAGGGCGGAGGGGAGATGCCAACTACCTACCTAAATGCCGCTCAGACACAGAGTAATCTAAGGGACGAAAAGGAACACAGCAACAAGCCAATCTCGAATCTCAAAAATAAGAAAAAGAGGCATTACAAAGAAGAATTGCAACATAATTTTAAATAACCAGAATTTTAAGCACACTAACTTAATGGTTAGAGTGAATTCTTTGGTTAAGAGAAGCTGTCGCTAACCAAAACGTAATTCAAGCGCAGAAAAAAGATGAAAATGTATTTGTGTTATTACTCGCATCGTGTGTCACTGTGGTTGCTTTACTATGGACAGTGCACAACACTGCCTAAGGTTTTATCTTTGGAGGAATCCTTACAGGTACTTTGTGAAATGAAGGAAGTGGAAAGTGGATGTAGTGATGTGTGAATGAAAGCTCTTACCCCAGAGTGCTGATAAATCCACTGGTGGAGCCCTCCGCATACAGGGAACAAATGTCCCCTATATGGAGGAAACTGGACATTTTGTCTGACATGGTCTCTCTGGGTTAATTCACCTACAAAAAAAATAATAATAATAAATCAGAAATGTTAAATGTACAGTGAAGAGTGCAATTACTTACAAACTATTTATTTATTTCAAGCACTCATGAAATAATAAATAATGATAATTACATATTGATGTACCAAATCAATCTTCCAGGACAAGACACTCTTGACTGAATGACTCCCCCTAACCCCATGTTCATTTAACGCATTAAACTGAATAGTTCCACACTTTTTTCTTCAAAAACACAACAACAAATAGCACCTCTGATGCCTTTTTAGTAAAATGCAAATGCAGGTATAGACACGTTTTGATGCATCCCTTGAATTTCTGAGTGATTTTTAAAAACACTACTGCAGCCATTAGAAAAAAAAAAATTATGGAGACATTAATGATTTCCATAAATTTACAATTTATGGAAATCCCCCCCGCCCCCAAGAAAACCCAAATTTGGTATCAGAAGCTAAAACCATTTCTAAAATTTAGCTAAATATACAATTCAGACAGCAGCTGTTTTGAGTCAGAATTAATTCTACATTAGTTAAAATAATTTTACTGAAAATGTTTTTGTATTTTGTTTCTCCGTGGCATCTACTATATTCAAAACAGTGGTCAAGGCAACAAAAATGGGACATAGTAAATATATTTTACACCCACCTGCTGGAAACTCTACAGGGTAGATCTACTTTGCTTTTAAACAAGCTGCAAGGTATTAAAACAGGCACTGGACATCGTTCACAGAGTAATAACTAAAAGAGGAGGAACAAAGTGGTAGAGGCTTCATTAAAACCCTCAAGCTAAAACGAAGTAAACTGCTCAGTCAGGTTTGACACCCAGCAAAAATAGCTTCGAGGGTTAGAAATTAGCCCTTACAGGAGTACAGCTGGGAAATAGAAAACTACTTTCTGTGTGAACTGTGTTATTGTCATCTGCGTGAAACCAGTTCATCCTAAATTTGGGTCACCACTCAGAAAGCTTCGAGCATACAGCCAGCAGTAGTTATGCAGGTAAAATATTCTGTTTCATTTAAACAGTGCTCTTTGGTCAAAAATAACTCGGCTTCAATTTAAAATTACGAATAGCTTTGTGTTAATAAACAGAACTCTGACACATTACACAATATAATAAACTAAAAGCACGTAAAACATGTAAACAGTTAACAGAAACTGCACGTCTTACGGTAAAGGTCACATTAACCCATATCCCGACGGCCCACTGAACTTCCTACACACATATAAACTTTGCATTCTGTTACGTACAAAACTACGTAAACGTGAGTGCATTTAAGCGCCTGGGAATAACGTTAAACCGCGGACAGGTAAACATAAACATAAGCCAGAGTACATTTTTCCCTCGGCTAATTTTTTTTATGCCGTTTTAGCGCACGAGCAGCAGCCAGCGACAGAAACAAATGAGCGCGTGGGCTACTTCCTCGACAGGGATGCTGTCATCTCTGTGGGAAAAAAAAAAATATGAACAATGCGCGAGCTGGAAAACTACACACACAGAGAAGGAGTTCATACCTGGCAGGAATGAGAGAAGGCGTCAGAGGACAACGAGAGAAAAACGCGAGAAGTGGGTCAGCACGGGATAATTTCCACAGCGCTGTCCTCGGTTAAGTCCATGGCAGTGAAACTCCAGGTAGGCAAGAGTCGCATGAGCGGCGTTATCTCCGACAGCTCAATGCGTCCTCGGCAACAATCCTCTTCTTACCTCCTCCACATGTCACCACGGGAACGCCCATTCAGTTACTATTTATATTCGGCAGAGCTTGCTGGGTACTGTAGTTCTTAGTCTGCAGCTTCACTTTGAGACAAAACAATATTTTGGCATTGCAAAAATCCCTTCGGTCTTCTGACATTTCTGAACCGAAGCTTTATGGCCGCTTTTCAACTCAAAAAAGTTATTGACACTGTCTTAAATCTGTTTAGATAAAAAAGGTTTTTTTTTGGAAAAATTTAAAAAAAAGTTTAGATTTTCTTGTTTCTTATCATATTTATTTTAATTATTAATCAAATGTACTCAAATTGACAATTTTTGACATTTTAAAAATCTATTCATGTAGAGATCCCACTGCAGCTACACATTTTATCCTTGTAAATCTTTAGCAGGTGTGCCGGCAAACACAGAAAGCATAATTTGTCTCAAATACCTAGATAGGTGGATGTGTCAGTGGACTTTATACCATGTATGTAATGTCAGAACCAGAAGCCCACCGTCTCATGAACAGGGACTCAAGCTGTGCGTGTGAAAGAGACAAAATAAAGACAATTGTGTAGGGAGTATTCCTGTCAGAAACACTGACTCAGACACTGGCAGTCAGGAATGGATTTCTGAATCAGGTAAGTTATGTTGCCCTCAGAGATATTTAATTAATAAATGAATAACTCTGAAAAAATATATGTAATTAGACATTTGATTTTAAAGGGGAAATATTTTGTAAAATTGACCTTTTTGAGCTTTACATTCTGCTATTATGTTATTCCCACGCCAAAAACATACCTGGAGTGTTGCTTGATTCTTTCATTGTTGTGACGATTAGCTGAAGGCGGAGTTTCAGAAAGAGCAGGAGCTTCTTAAAGAGACAGAGGTCCAATTTCAAGGTATTAAATTACGACATCAAATTCAAATTTCCTTTAAGTCAGCATTTTTTATAACAATTGAAGGTGACATAGTTAATTGATTGAGCCATAAAATGGCATCAGGTGCCTGGAAAATACATAATAGCCTACCGCCCTTTTAAAAACATTTATTTGCTGTTTGCCAGAAGCCCATTAAAATGCTGTTTACATCGTTTTAAACTGTGTGATTGTGAGCGTGAGTGGGAATAAAAATAGCAGTAGGTATTTTGTTCCATATAACACAGTAGGAGTGGAACCGGTAAACCTTTTATGGATGCAAACTCGACTAAAAACCCACCTGTCTAGGATTGTATTTGAAATGTAATCAATTACAAATTTATTGATGGCACCTGACTTCATGCCGTGTTTTGATTGTTGACTCTATGTTGCTTTGTGTTTCTGTGTTTGATACGATGTAAAGCACTTTGAAATGCCTTGCTGCTGAAATGTGCTACACAAATAAAATTTGATTGATTGATTGATTGATTGCTTGTTAAATGTCAAAAACCATTCAGCCAAAGTAGGCGTGGCATATTTAATTAGAGGAGCGCGAAAAGAAACAGGAATCTACTGAAACAGTCAGAAGTACACCAATAAACTGTATGTGAAAATACCAAGATATACATATATATATATATATATATATATATATATATATATATATAAAACATAGCATAAAAGCTTCATCATCCATAATCATCCATGATTACAATATGAATGAAAATTGAGTGGCACCCGGGAAGAAAGAAGCACTTTCCTCCCTCAAATGGGCTCAATTGCATTCATCAGACCCACTAATTAGCTCTTAATGTAGTTTCTTAGCTGCAGGATCCAGAGAGATGGTAAGAATGGAGTATTTGAAAAATGATAAGTAACCATGATCATAAAAGATGGCCTATTTCCACTTTCCACATATGTTTTTTTTTTTTGTTTTTGTGTTTAACTGTGCACTCTCTTTGAGATGTTAATACCTGCCAAGTGTTCCCGTTCAGAACAACCTTCAGTAGTGGACACTGTGTGTTTTAAAGGTCTCCTGGTGCAGACATAAAAACACAGGGCCAGAATGAACCAGTGGAAAACAATAAATATGCAGGTAACAACACTGTCAGTGATGCCAGATAATCAGTCATCAGTATCCATGTCCTACAAAAACACAGTCTCTTGTTGAATCCACAGTCAATAATTCCTTAATATTGATGAGAAAGTGCTAGCTATAAGTGACATAATCTGACTTACACAGAAATACACAGCTTGGTCACAGGAGGATCTTGGTGCTGTCAATCATACTTGTGCACATACTGCTCTGTGCTGCGGTATAGCTTCATCCCGTCAGCAGAGCTTGTCATGAATGCAGAGGCTAGTTAGCATAGCCACCAATGAGTGGATAAATGGTTTTTCTGGAGAGTAAGTTGTTTCTCCGCCATTAGCACATTGGGCCCTGCAAACTGGAGTATGACTGACAACGCTAAGAACTTCCTCCTGGCTTTGATTGGTTATTTTTGACCGATAGCGGTGCATTTCTTCAGACGGCAATAGTAGCACAGAAAGGAGGTGTTTGATTTTTTTCACAGATATTCTGTCTTATAACATACTGTCACAACATATTGACAGTTTTAACAAATACGTTAAAAAAAACGTCTTCTTTTTTTAAATAAAAACTACATACCAAGAAATTATTGACTTAAAACAGGCTCCTATTTTTTGCTTAAAAGTCACAAGTTAGTTTTTCAAGTGTACTAAGATATTTGCACTAGAAACTAAACAACAACATTTTTGGTAAGATTTTCCTATTTTTTCCTTTTGCAGCGTTGCACTGATGCCTGAGAAAAATAGTTTCTTGGATTCTGTTGTACAAGAACAAACAACTGCATTAATCAGTTGCTTAAATGTAACAGCTGGGCTAAGTTTTTCTGTCTTGGGCTTGTGAGCAGTGGTTGGCCTGTCCAGTATCTGCGCTGCTGGTAAGTCTAGACTCCCCTCTGGGTCTGAAAAAGAAAAAGAAAATGGATTGATCAGTAGAGGACATCGGAACCATATTTCCAACAAGCTTTTGTATTAAAAAAACAGATAATGCTCCTCCCGTTGTTGAAAGAAGGCTGGAAAACAGATGCTTTGTTTCTGCACATCAACACCTGTTGCTCTAAATGGGACGTGTAATGTCATAATATCACGCAAACCTTTTTTATTTCCAGACTTAGGCTCAAACTGACATGAAGTGAAGTTGAATACAGATTATTTAGTACTCAGTTGTCATGGATACACTTCTCAGACGATAAGGCTTCCACACAGAGAAAAGAGGATTAAAACTGGACATTGCTGCTGCTGTGTTTGATAAAAGCAATAGTGTAGATGTGAAACTTGGTTTGAGGTTCCAGGAGCCTGTTGTGGTCTTTCCTCTCAGGGTATTATGATCAGCGTTTTATTCCAGTGGCCCACCATAACCCGATGTCTGCTGTCTCCCAGCATGAAGCATGAGTAAAAGAGAAGCAGCGCCTCATATGAGGAGAGGAGTGTGAAAACGGATTGATTTCCTTTATACCGCAAGGGCTCATGAACATGAGCACAAACATAGTGGGAGGCAGCAACGGCGCGTCCTGAGTGGTCGTCTGACATAAAAGTGACACGGAAAGCTGCTTCCGTCAAACAACGCCACATCTGCATGTTCAGGACGTTAAGGAGACAGTGGGATGACAGAATGCTGTAACCATCTGTGTAGGAGAGCCGGCCGAGAGTCATCCTCGCGTACGGTCCAGAGTTAGCGGGCCGAGGCCCTTCCCTTGGCAGCTCTGTGTGGGCAAAACAGTTGAATCTTTGAGGCATAGATGGTTTTCAGTGTGGGCCAGTTTGTGCAAAGCTAATCTTTTTGTGTAAATATTGCCCGAATCATGATTCGCTGGACACTCTATATTAAGTCTGAGCTTGTTAAGAGGTGACATGGAGGGTTCTGTCGTTCTCTGAGAGCAATTGTAAAACTAAAAACTAAAGACATGCCCCAAACGTATGGCATTTGGGGCAAACGCCATACGTAGACAATATGTATGGTAAAAACCATACGTATTAGCAATTATAAGCCAAGCTGTCATACTCGTAGAACTTCTTTTACTTTCCTATTTGCAGCATGGCTTTCTTTAAATGTAATAAACACAACTGGAGGAAAGAATCACAGTGCTTTACAAAAGCTTTTGTACCTCTTGAACGCGTCACATCTGGTCATGATGATACACCCACAAACTTCAATGGATCTTAGTGGAAATTTATCTGACCAACACAATGGTGAACGTAATTGTGAAGTGGAAAGACAATGATTTATAGTTTCAAAAGTTTCCCCAGTCTTCATTCTGATGTCACTAAATAAAGTCTTAGTATGAATATAACTGTGAAGACCTTAGAGTGGACTGGTAAAAACCAGCCCCTTGTTCTACACTTTGCTTCATTCAGAGCGTCTAAACTCTTGGCTAATGAGAAACGATTGCTTCCTGGAGGTGTGGACTCTGTTGAAGTTTTAAATTTCACCCAATCGCTAATGTTTAGAGATGGCGTATGTAATGCACCAGTACGACGCTATGAAGCTTACCGGAAGTTACCTGCGCTGTGAACAACCATCTCCAACAGCAAAGAGAGAAGTGCAGAGTCAAAATGCAGAGGATGCAAAAATTTATTCAATATTTGGAAGAGTGGCCAACGCAGACTGGACGGCTTCGATCGCTTCCTCTCCTGTCATTGCTATAACTACAGGCAGACTACAATTCTGAAACAGCGCAGAAAATCGACGTCTTCGTTCACAACTTCTGCTTCTGTTCACCGGTAGAATTTCAACCGGAGAAATTGAGTTCACTGGGGAAAATGCCACACAGAGCACTAAAGGGGGAGCAGGGCCGAGCAGGTTGCGTAGGAAGGCAATGACCTGGCTAACCTTAGAGGTTTCTTGGAAAACATTAGAGAATGAACTGTGTCATGAACACTGATGAACACAAAACAGAAAGATAATGGCACACAAGAAACCTGTCAAACATGACTGTCCACCTAACCGGAGAGGCTGCCAAGAAAAGGAGCAATCAAGAGGCCCATATTTAATGCCAGAGAAGCTAAGGAGATTCACTGCTCTAATGGGACAATCTGTTACCAGAAAAACAATCAGGCCGGCACTCCCTCAAGCTCCTTCAAAAAAAAAAAAAAAAAAAGAGTGGAAAAAAAATTTCAAAGCCGAAAGAAAGTCAGAATGGGACTAATTTCAAGTTTTTACACAGGGGGAACACAGCAGATATGTGGAAGTAGCTGCTCTGGTCTGATGTTACACTGAACACAACATCCTCATGGTGAAACATGGTGTTGGCAGAATCATTATGTGGGGATGCTTTTCTTTAGCAGGGACAGAGTGGCTAGGCAGACGGCTGTGGAGAAATACCTTTGCAATATGTATGTAATTATTTATACCATTTACAAATAGGCAGGAAAATGACAAAAACATTCATCTAGAAGTGGTTTAAGTGTTAGAATGGACTAGTCAAAGTCCAGAAAAAAAAAATCAAGCTGAGAATCCATGAGAAGACTTGAAATTGGGCGTTGTCCATGCAATCTGACTGGAAAAGTTTAAGGACTATGAAAACGTTAAAAGCTGTGGAAATAAAAGTTTTCTATTGCTTGAGGAACATGAAATCTTTCAAAGTGATGTAAAAGACAAATTACACTTTTTTACACTAGATCTCATAGCTTTCCTCAGTAGCATGACATCACACCTTAGATACAATCTAGACGAACATCAATTTACGCACTCACACACAAATAGTGCGAGATATGTCAACTGATATTCCCTCAAGCCTAAAACTTTGTGGAGGAAAAGTCTATTCAACCTGCTGTATTGTCCTTTACTGTCATCCAATCCTAATCATCTTTGCTAAACAGGCAGAGGGAAAAGAAACAGATTTACCACCATGAATGGGAAATTACTTTGTTTTATATCCGAGTCCCTAAAAAAAAAGGGACATGTTCTTGCCTTCATGGCATCAGACAATCCAGCATGAGGTAGCATGATGTACCTCTCTAAAAATAAAATACAATTATGCTGGTTTAATGGCCTCCATGTTCCCAGTGGAAATAGTCTGATTAGAGCAGCTGCAGAGATATTCTAATTAGGCCTTCTGATTTTTATCGCAGAACTTTGAAAAATAAGTTGGATTTGGCTGCGTTTAAGCTGAAGCCAGACGTTTGCCGGAGCGTTTCGAGAGGGAAGGTTTTTTTCTAGTGACATGATTGCTGCAGGTGTGCGCGTCTTTCCTTCATTTCCTGGCGCAGATGTTTACATAAATGGACAAATTCAGCTCGTCTCCTCCTCGTAAACATGTCCGCAGAGCGTAGGATCACTTCACCACGTCCCCTTGGTTACGGCATAATCAGTGTGACAGATCATGCCAAGAGGGACTGTGTGCGTGTCTGGATAGGGGGGACAGGTGTCGGATGTGTGCCGGCAGACACGAGTGGGAATTTTTTGACACTGTTGCCCATCAAGAAACTAATTTTTTTTTTGTTTTGTTGTTGGAGCTGATTTTGTTGAGGTGGAGGCAGTGGCCTTAAGTCATCTGTTTAACCTGGAGTCCAACAAGTTCCATAAGCTGCTTTAACAGCAGATAATCCAAAAGGATCAGTGAGAAGAAAGCTCTCTCACTACATGCAGTTAGGTGCATTGTTACCTTAATTAGTCTGTTTTGACATTTTTAAAAATACTTCACTGTTCTACTTTATGTATTTATTTCACACATTTTCTTATCCTGTGATGTGTTAGCTCAAATGGTAACAGGAGTGCGGTAAATACAATGTACAGCATAAAGTGGCAAATGTTTTAATCAGTTTGGTTTAATAACTGTGTGCCAGATTAATGATTTAGCTGAGTTTAGCTTAGCTCAGCTAACTTAAGTTTAGCTCAGCTTAGTTTACTTTAGCATAGCTTAGCTACAACCCATATTTAGCTGTAGGAATGCTTCCATTATTCTTATACCACATGATTTACACCACTAAGACTAAGACATTTTTCTAAAAAAAAATTATACAATTTTTCTATAAATAAAAATTTTAACATTTTTATTAAAACAAAAAACATGGAAGACAACATGGAAGAATGTCACTTTAGGCTAAATACAATTAACTGTAGAGTCATATATTCAATTTACAACCAGGAACTTACATTAACAAAATTTGCACAAGACCCAAAAAAGGGAACATTATTTTGGTCCAATTCCACCAACAGAACCCAGAACTGATTACACGTAGTCCTGTGGAAAAATAAAAAAAGAAGTAACTTAAATAGAACCATTCTGACAACACGAAGTCGGCAAAATGTCTTAAATAGCCACATTCTCCTCCAATCTGAAGAAATTGAAGAACGGGTGAGAAAATCAATGACATGCATCAGTTTGGAAACCACAGAAAACATGGACCAATGGTGAACCTTCTCATAAATCACCGGCATATCATAACTCCTGCAACAGAACATCAACATTCCCTTCCCTCAGCTGAGATTAGGGCTCATTATTCATAAGAAAGATGATGGGGAAAATGGCATCCAGAGGAGAGTTTTAAAGCATCCTATTACTTCTAACATAGGGCTTAAACATTAATGAAATGGTAAACGGACTGAATTTATATTGAACTTTTGTAGTTATGCTGACCACTAAAGCACTTTACACTAGAGCTACATTCATCAATCGCACTCAAACAGTCAGACACCAATATGCAGATCAGCAGGCAATTTGGGGCTAAGTGCTTCACCAAGGAAAACATAAATCAAGATGACAATTTCCAGATTACATGATTTCTCTCCACAGAGCCAGAAGGACATCTTAAAAGTCAAACATGGGGCTTGTTGTTATGGTCTGGGTTGGTTCAGGGCCTGGACGACCTTGATTTAATTTGAGAAAGTATTGAATTCTGCTCTCTATTCCAGAACGTCCAAAAAGGAAAATCCCTGCCCATCACCCGGCGAAACTAAAGCGTTTTTGGTCATGTAGAAATGCACATGCAATGATTTCTTAATGATTCAGAAAGTTTTGAAGTTAAAGTCAGGCATTAAATCCAACTGACAAGCTGAATTACAACAATTATTTGAAGAAGCATGTGTCAAAATAGGGAGAGAGAGAGAGAGAGATTATATTTTCACAAAGGACCAGATTGGTTTTCGATTGATACCCCCCCAACGTAATAATTAAAATAATCATTTCAAAACAGCATTTTATATTTAACTCAGGTCATTTTTGTCCGGTATTAACATCTTTTTGACAATGTGAAACCCACTTCTTCACACCACTGTATCTAAACTCTCACATGTGGAAGAAACGATCAGCGTGAAAAGCAGCCTGTGAAGGCGGGCGCCTCCTGCACTCCAGAACTTCCTGCTGGGCCCAGTGCAGGTGTCCTGGGCCAAATTTAACTTAACATCTGTGATGGGAGGAGTCAGTGTGAGAAACCCTTTTCACACCATCCTCTCTTAGCAGAGATGAGGCACGGCGCTCTACGGCTTACCCCGTGGGGGGGAAAAAAACCCAAACACAAATTCAGTGGAGTGCTTCATGGACTGATGATTCTGTATTAGCTGACCAAAAAAAAACTAAAATAAATCAACAAAAGTGGGGCAAATGTTTCAACTGGAACGTGTAAAATGTCTTCGCCAGCCGAGACCCTGAAAATAAGCCTTCAGTTTTTTTTTTTTCTTTTTTTAATTTGGCTGCAGGATTCAAGGCAAGGACATCTGCTCCCTCATCAGAGACGTGCTCCAGTTTAGAACAAATCGACTGAAAGTAGTAATTTCTCCGCTGGTCACTCACCCCGAAATAGTCAGGGCCCTTTATCAATGTGACACATAATCAAGCTGCATCTTGTCATCTGTACCCCTTTGAAACGTAGTTTGAAAAGACATACTGGCAAAGTTTGATTAAGCCCAATCAATTAATATTTAGCCATACGATCATTTCATGTGATGCATTAATTGCTTTTTTTTTTTTTTATGCGGCCATTCCTGGATTTCAGTTCTTACAGCTCCAAGCAAATTCAGTTAGGTTTATAATTTATTAAATTGAATCCGGTACCAACAGAAGCCACCTTATTAATGAACAGAGTTGGTGTAATTTCATGTCAGTCGAAATCCAGCTGTAATCTGAAGACTGTAAAGATTCGTAAAGAGAACTTCAGTGAACAAACAGCATCATAAAAACAAAACAAAACACACTGTATAAAACGTCATGGAGAAAGTTAAAGTTGATGCTTATGTCTTTGGGCAGGAAAGATCTCCTGTAGCAGTCTGTATTCCAGCAAGTCTGATGAAGTCTCTGACTGAAGACATTATAGTTGTGTAAAAGTCTCATAAGGAGGATGCTCAGCGTTGTTGTGTTCTTTGTATTATGAAGAATGAACAACAATTTCAATCTTTAAACTGGTTGAACACATACAGCTGTACTGACTTAAATGCATACCACACAGATTTATTTTTTTTTAAACAAATCATGAAAACAATTGTCCACTTCCCAATTACGCACTTCTATGTGTTGGTCTATTTCATTAAATTTCAATAAAAGACACAAAAGGTTGTAGCTGCAATCTGGAAAAAAAGTGTGGAAAAGTTCAAGGGTTTATGACTAAAAGGCTCTGGGCAGGTTTTCAAACCACAGTAAGTGTGGTTTAAAGGGAACACAGCAAAACGTGAGTACCTGTCACTTTTGGTATGAGAAGATTATATTACGACAACTCCACCGAGTACCAACAATGAAAACATTTTCATTGAAAATGATATTTAGCAAAGGCCAGAGCAGAACCGCTGCGCCTCTCAAAATCCAATCACATCCTGACTACAACACCCTCCTGCTCTGAACACGTTTCATTTTCCTTGTTCTCGTGTTGGATTTTGGGCAGGGGGGGGGACACAGGGAGTTTTGCAGGGAAGTTCACCTCCTGTGATTAAGTGCCGGTTGCTAGGTGACAGAGCTGGAGAGGAGCCGCTCTTGTTTGCAGCCGTTCTGCCGGGCAGATCTGAGATCGGCATTCGCGCGCCTCCAGAATCAGCCAGTCTCTGTCCAAATCACCTCCTGTACACACCGCCAGTTGTCATGGGGATTCCAGGGACATCTGACTCAAGAATGACATGAGTCATGGATTAAGAAGGAAAAAAAAAAGCTTTTCTTCTTACACTGATGTTTGAAATATTCAATTGAATTCATCCAAAGGCAAAAGGAAATATCCCTCATTTACAGGTGAATGAGGTTTATCACCAATGACATTTCTTCATTATAAGTAAATACAAATGAACAGAAGAGCTAAAAATGATCTGAATTATCCAACGATTGAATTAGGAGATGGAACTTATGTTTCAGTGTTAATTTTCTCCCATTTCCCTGCCCTACTTTCCTACAAGACCAGAGCATCAAGCTACACTTCTCCACATGAACGTTGAACATTTCTGATTATTCTGATTGCACCCTATCAAATACCTTTGATTTGGCTGCAAATTGTATGCAACTCCTCTCATATATTTCTTCCATATTCATCTTTTTTGTCACACAAATGTTTCCATGAGGGCCTTACGTGGAAAAAGTAATTGCCCTCAGACCTAATGACTTGTTGAGCAACCCTGTTGGCGGCAATGAGCCTGTCACAACGATGTGGAGGAATTGTGGCTCTGTCTCCTTTACAGAACTGCTTCATTTCAGCTGCGTTGGAGGATTTTTGATAATCAAGGTCATGCAGAAAATGTAAGGTCCGAAATCTTAAAATTTTCTTTTAGAGCTATTAAGAGTTGGACTTGTCTGTGTGCTTTGGGGCATTGCCTTGCGGCATAACCCAAGTGTGAAAGCACCCCTAAAATATTCTCAAGGTACTTTTTGTTACCTTCAAATAAACTAGAAAGTGATAAACTAGTCCCAGATAAAACTCAGATGGGAGGGAATTTACTGTAGGTCGACACCACAATTGCAGAATCCAGTCAACTCGCCACAGCGCTCCGATCGACAGAAGGTTTTCAGTGCCATCTCTCCGCCACCACCCTCCTCTCCACCCCGATGTGGCTGCAGCACTGGTCTCATTTCAGGATGAAACTTGGTCTCCATCCTAATTAACCCAAATGTGGATATTAATAAGATGAAAGCAGGTCTAGACTAGAAGTGGGGCAGATTGAGAGGAGATGGTCCTGATTTCAGAATGGTCACGTTAACGCTAAAGTAGGACACCTTCGCCCCTCCTTTGCCGGGGGAATAAAGTTGGTTTCTATATAAACTTGTACCCCCACTCCTTTAAAAAAAACAAAAACAACGGTCCCACCTCTCGTGATCGAGCACCACGAGAAGCAGAGAAAATATGGAAGGAAATGGGAAAATACACATCACAACGATAAATGTTGAACCAATAGACACATAAATATCTACAGCTAACAGGAATTTCTGCCTTCTAATTTGTGTAAGCCTTTGTGTCTGTCTAAAGAAACCTATTAAACACCAGTCCTTGTGGTGTGAAAAATGGAAGGAGACAGACTGCAAGTCTGTTGGGACACAACCAATATTTATTTGTGGAAATAAATATTCCATGACAGGTGAAATGGGTTGAAATAACAACAGGTTTACTCCCTTAGATAAATAAAGCTTTTTTTATTATTATTATTATTCTTCCTTATCTTATTCAGATCTGTTTTTACAGCGAGTGGGAGGCAGCATTAAGACAGGGGGAGAATCAGAAGGGAACCAAACAGGAAACAGTGACGAGCAAAGCCATGACTCATCCAAACGATTGTGCTGGAAACTGCCGATGCGCTCTACAGTCTTGTCTTAATGAGCTGCTGAACTGACCGAGGGTTCAAGGAAACTCATCATGGACCAACTACTTTTTGTTTGTTTTCTTTGTTTGTTTGTTTTTTTTACAGTTGAGTTAAAAACAACTTTATTTCAGCTGAGGATAGATAAATCGAGCGGAAGGAAGAGCGCGCAGTTCACGGAACCACAGTGGCACTGCTTCCTCTTCAGTCCATCGTTGGATAGAGCCTCTACAGGCTTCTGGGCACCATATCTTCCCGAGTAGTCAAACGTCAGTTCCTCCTGTGCGTGTATGCACCGTCCGGCGAACAGCGCCAGCCTCGGTATGGCAGAGTGAACGCGAACAGGAAGCATGTACAGGTTGGGTGTGCAGGAGTGGTTGAGGAAGCGGCCCACGTTTCCCGCCCGAGCGGGGTCCACGAACGTCTCTGTGACGGAGCCCGTCCCCGCGTGCTCCCTGACGGCGATGATGTAGTTGTTCTCCTCGTCTGTCTGGCTGAGCTGTCTGCGTGTAGCCTCTGCGAAAGAGATCACCTCCCCTGCGTATTCGCACACAAACATCCCGCGAGGGATTTCTTCCGACGCTCGTACTCCCCAGCCCTTGCTCTTGGTGCGGCAGACCTCCAGCCTGAGCCGGAGCCCCCTCCCTACCACACGGTTAGAGCAGGTGTCGCTGCAGGTACAAAGGGCATTGCACTCAAACACAGGGGAAGAGTAGTCGGATTCAGGTCCGTCGAGGTTCAGCAGCCTGCCCGTGTCGTCATAGGCCTTGCCAGACGTTTGAAGGCAAGAGCAGGTCTCGGGGTGGCAGGAATGGGAAATACAGGAGCAACCAGGAAGGGTGACTTCACTTGGATCTACGGAGCATCCTGGGCCCTGAACGTTATCTGTGGAATACTGGAGAAAAACAGAAAACTACAGAAGCTGCACCAGATTCATAAAAAAAAATAAAAATTGAAAAAATATCCATATGACTTGAATAATTTCTGAATTTTTACATCCATAAACTTATGCTTTGTAGGGATTTCTGTGTGATTAACACAATGTGGTGTATAAACGTAAAAGGGGTGGAAAAAGATACATCCTTCTGTGCTTATCACCAGCGGCCATTGGATGAGAGGCAGGGTACACCCTGGACAGGTCACTAGCCTACCACAGGGCAAACAACCATGCGTACACAAACACACACACAGACACACACACGTAAGGGAAGTTTAGAGAGTCCAATTAATCTAGCTGTCATGTTTTACCCTGGAGTACCAGGGAAGAACCCCTGCATGCACAGGGAGAACATACAAACTCTACGCAGAAAGGTCGGGATTTGAACCCAGGACTTTCTTGCTTCAAGGCTACAATGCTACAACTGTACCACAATAACATGCTTCTTTGTAATAGGCTGTTACGTAAAATATGTGGATGTTTGTGGTTGAATACTTCTGCAAGGCACTCTACGTGTAAAAAGAGTGCAACTAGAAATAAAAATTCATGAAATTTATGAATTTTCATGTCAGTGAATAAGTCAAACAAGTTCATAGCTCAAAGATGTTACTGCTTATTTCTTAACAAAAGGTGTGCTAATGTTTCACATGCTTTTTCAGACAAGTGCAGAGGTCACTTTTAGGGATTGTAGGCAACAGGAAATAAAAAAGGAAATAAATCTGCAATACATCACTATTTAACATAATCAGTAGCTATAACTGTCATTCATTTGTAATCAGCTTACAGAATACGTAACCCTACCTGTGGGCATAATAAATCAGTCTACATCCTCCTACTAAGGTTGCAGAAAGGCAGTCCTTGTTTGACTCGCTACAAGTTGTAGACAGGTTATGTTTGCAGTGATGATTTACTGACACCTGCTGGTGAAACAAGGCATTTCAGCTGATGGAGGCGAGGCTTCTCAGAGCAGATGGTTACAGTTTAAAAGGCATTTAATCTAATACCCACAAGGTATTATGCTTTATTACTCATATAAAATAATAACAACAATAAAATAAAATAGAAATACCCCGGACTCAGAAATTGTCTACTTCATTCACAGACCAAGCAAATATTAAAACTATTTTAGTGTTCACAGCAGCAGCTATAAACGTTAAGTTGTAAGCAATTTTGTTCCGGTTACGACACTTCCGAGAGCGAAAAACGGCAATTCTGCGCTTTCCTTTTCCTACCTCAAAGTAATAATTCAGTTACTGTTAGCCATCTTGGGTATTCATCTGCGGAAAAGGGCTCGGGTGTCATTACCTTGAATGTCGGACGTGTCAGAGCTTCACATAAAACAGGAACATCCTCCAAACCGCCGCTCAAATCCACACTGCGCTCCTCCGTCATGCTGTGGACCAGCTGTCTACCCGCAGCATGTCAACAACCTCCGAATCAAAACCAGAAGCGGCAGCTTCCGCTGATGAGGTTAACGACTATCTCCCCCTAGCGGTAAGTTGGAATCATTACATCCTGATAAGAGATGGCGAATGACGCCACCTTAAAAAAAACAATACATGCTTTGTCTCAATAAAGAATTTTGACGTCACATCTGTAAGGTCAATTGAATAAAAAAAGTGTTTTGAGATGTCAGAATCTTATTCTACACCACGTATTTAAAATGGAAGCGGTTTAAATGTTTTGCTAAGTTGCAACTTGTCTTTAAGTTGCCTGTAAAACGCTCAAAGTTTCATCAAGCAGGCTGTAATCTTTTGGAAACGGTGTCATACGCACAAATTTTCTCCACACAAAGAAATAGTATGGGAACAAAAAAGCTTATATAAAAATAAATACACTGATAGAGATATAGCATAGCATAGTTATTTGAGGATAAAAGTAACCGTTATGGAAACCTCATGAAAGCGGATAAGTGCTTTCCAGTGAAATATAAAGTTTGCCTCAGTTGTGAAAGTCGTTCCCCTGGGCATAGCCGGGCTGAAAGCTAAATTTATCAAAAATCAAGTCTGATTCCTAAAAACTCGGGGAATACACAATAAATGCACAAATAAATCTATAAGGAAACTTCTACCGTTATAACATGGTCCAAAGGAAAGTATTTCAGGAAAACACAATTTAGTAATATAAATAGGAACTGGTAACTTCTTCTTAATACTGTAGATAAAAAAATAAGGAAACTTACATAATTGATATAATGCAATGTGAGAATAAAATTATTACTATTATTTAAAGAGTCTAATTGGTTTTGCACAAGTGACACATTGTTAAAACGATAGATGAAACAAATCTGATTGGCTTTAAGAAAAGGTGAGAAAAAGAGGCTGACATGAAAACAGCTGTTTGTTGTTTTTTTTACTTATTTTTGTAATTATACAAAATTATTAAAAAGTATACATATTTGTTTTCACTCATATCAGAAAATGAACCTCAGATTCATTCAGTGAAATATTTGACTGTTAAATGTAACTGTTGGTTGTTCACGTTGCGCGATTGAAAAAATTTAAATAGAAAGTTACTATTGTTACAAAAAGAAAGTTTTCTTTTTCAAAGTTTCAGGAAAAGAAAATCGCTGCAGGAAAGTCTGGTAAAGTGATTGCATCTCTGTATGTTGAACACGAGGGGGCGTGCTCTCCACATAAGAAGGAATAACAAGAGGATTAAAAAAATAAATAAAAATCAGGAATATTTGTGGTTAGGTGAACGTAATGCATAAACATTAGAAATCTTTGAGGATATTTAAAACTTTAACACTTAGTCTTTGAGACCTTAAAGACAAAAGTATCAGTAAACCAAACATGCAGGGACACTAGTGTATTTTTTCCTTTTTTTTCCTTTAATATTCAAACCAGTCAGCATAACTAAAAACATTCTCCATCAATAAAATTGTCTGCTGGGGCTACTAACCTGACCAGCGTGCAAATACCTTTTGATCTTGTATGCTGCAACGGTGACTGAACCAGGAGAGGACAATGCAGTCCTGAAGCTAGAAGGTCAGACAAAACTAAACTTCTCTGAATTTTTTCCATAGGATGGAAACATAAACGGGGAGATGGTAACATATGTTGTATAATTGTTATTGTCAGTGGGTTGTGTTAAGAACTTCACACAAAGTCAGAGTTTGTTCCCTTAAGATAACATTAGCCCTTTTTTTTCTAAGCAGCTACCTCAGCCACCTAGCTTCAAAATTGGATATTAATCAATTTAACATTTGAATTTGGGTTGATAACCTGTTGTGTTAAATTAACCCTGGACTGAATCAGATCATATTTGGCAAATAACTGGGTTTCCAAAATAACTTCACACAAAATCAATGAGTTTGTTCCCTTAAGATAACATTAGCCCCGTTTTGCTAAGTAGCTGGAGAGCTACTTAGCACACCTAGCTTAGCCACCTAGCCTTAAAATTAAATATTAATCAATTTAACCTTTAAATTTGGGTTGAGAACTTGACCCTTTAGTGTTGAATTAACCTTGGGCTGAATCAGTCCATTTTTGGCATGTAACTGGGTTTCCAAAATAATCCAAACTGATTTGGTTTTAGGGGCGCAGTTGGTAGCACTGTTGCCTTGCAGCAACAAGATCCTGGGTTCGATTCCCGGCCCGGGGTCTTTCTGCATGGAGTTTGCATGTTCTCCCTGTGCATGCGTGGGTTTCTTTCCGGGTACTCCGGCTTCCTCCCACGGTCCAAAATCATGACTGTGAGGTTAATTGGTCCCTCTAAATTCCAGGGTGTACCCCACCTCTCGCCCAAAACGTTTGCTGGAGATAGGCACCACGATCACAAAAAGGACTAAGATCATCAAACGGTTTAAATCCACATGAATGTTTTAGGATTAGAATATTTCACGGTTTATAATTTCTGCAATATTTTAATGGCCTCCCCATTTAGGTTGTGGTACATTGTGAGATTGTACTTGCATCTGACAAGAGTGATACTTATTCTCTTGTTTGGAATGTCTTTGGAGGACTTCAACAGGCTTACTTGTTAGGAATGCTTGGGAGTTTGATGACAACAGACACACTGCGATGCTGAACTCTGAAGCTGTGCTGCAATTGGTTGGAGAGTTAAGGAACCCAAAGCCCATCAGAGCCCGTTCTCTGCAGATATTATCAACAACTGCCCACTGCTGCGTCTGATGCCGCGCTGATGGACTTGGCCTTAAATTGGCTGTGATGCTTCTCCCAGGCTGCAGGGAGGAGACTTGTGTTGAGGAGGACAGAGGAGAACAAAAGAAATTTCAAAGCTTTCCCTCATCTGCCTTGCCAACTTCGAGAAATATAATGACGGCGGTGACCAGGGAAACACCAGAGGGGTTGCTACAAGGATTAGCCGTGTAATGGAGCTGGGAGGCAGACGTGGAAATTACTAGAAGCTCTAGGTAGGTGAACACAGCAGGGTTCAGTTCAGGACGGACTCAGCGTTCGCCTACGCTGCAGGAGTCGCCTCATGTCACTTTTGGAAAGTTTAGTTTGGCTGTCAGCTAACTGCAGGGTTAACGTTTTTATCCATACCACAAGGTAATGCAAGCTAATTACACATGGAGTCAGAGGTGTTCACCAGCACCCAAAGGCAAGCTTCCTGACGAGCTTTGGAAAAATAGAAATGTATAACAGAGCGAGACTCTACACAGCTAGAAGAAAAGAAAATCCTACTTTTCAAACTTTTGCTCACTTCTCATTTACCTAAATATCACAATGAATTGAAACAGTGTTTGCGTGTCTGTGTGGGAACTCAGACTGTTTGCTAAATCTTTGAATGGTTCGAGAAGTTTTCCAGACCTTTGCTGTTGTTCAAGACTTTAAGTTTATTTATTAAGGATTTACGATATATCGACGATATTAGTCCTTTTTTTGTAACAGATTGAAGTTGGTCGAATAAATAAAACTGTGCCGATGTTTATCTTCATCTTATTGCAGTTTGTGTCTGGAGGAGGTTGGTCATGTGACAGCGATAGTGATGCAGCGCAGGACTGTGGGAAGTTTAACCAAACCAGCAGTGAAGTCAGCGGTATGGTCGTTTTAGTCAAGGTACCAATATTGGATATCGATTTAGGCCCACGTTTTCACATCAGCACATCCCTATTATTTATGTTTGACTTCACTGAATTCACAGCACTTTGTATTTTCCAGAATAAACCCCCCCACAGAACTTTCTAATAAGATACCAGGCCGACCTAAACGTTTCCCCGCTTGTTATCTTTCATGCTGTGAAGCAAATGAGCAACTCTATAAAGGTGAGGCCCATTTGGGTTTCGTTGGCTGACCTTTTCCAGCCTGCTTCAAATGTCATTCTTGTTGCAGGAGGAGAAGTCAGAGGCACAGAGCGGTGAATCAAACCGAGATATGTCGAAATGTTGCTGTGCTCGCCCGGAGCGTACACCCGCAGAAGTAGTCACGGTAACAATGAGTTGTTTTTAATAATCGCCCTGGAAACCGACTGATGCCAAGAAATCTCCTCTGCTTTTGTCCCGTCAACTTTTCACTTTCGCTACCATTGCAGCTACGTCCCCCCGTAGCAAATGAAGCTGAGTGGTTATCATATTCAATAATCTTATTACTGCTGGTTTTTTTTTGTGTGTGTTTAGATGATCAGTCTTACTGACGCTCACACACAAAACGCTTTCTGCTGGAGAAAAGCCACCGCCGGTTACAGAACGAGCTCCGTCTAAAAATACAGTAAAAACGAGCTTCGAGCGTCCGTGTCAGCGCCGAGACCGAACACACACTCAGCCTGGCAGTTTGCTCCAGGCAATACGCAGCACTCCTTTAATTGGGCCCTGAGAGAAAACACCAGAACAATCCGCCGAACAATTTATTATGCATCATACAGATGATTAACATCACAGACGTGTGCTACGTTTCCATGCTTCTCTGTGTTTCGCCACTTTCTTAAACGGTACAGGCCCAAAGCCTGGGTACAGCTTATTCTTTTTTATTATTATTATTTATTTTGAAACATACAATCAGCAACTATCCAGATTCATTTCCAATGGCTGTGAGCTTTGTAAAGGTGCGTTACACACACATTCACAGCTTTTTGCTTCCCTTGGAGTAAAAGTATTTGCATACTTTTATGATGGGGATTGGACATTTTCTTTGGATAATGTGCAACACTGAACTCTGGGTCAATGTTAAAGAAATTATGAGGCTTTTAATGCTTTTTTTGCATGCAGAAAAGCCCCACCTTTTTGACAGGTATAGTCAGGTATACTTTTTATTCACATTTATAAAGTATCGTATTTTCCGCACTATAAGGCGCACATAAAAAGGTTCAATTTTCTCAAAAGCCGTGAGTGCGCCTTATAATCCGGTGCACCTTATATATGGACCAATATTGAGCCATAACAGGTCTCGCAACTACGGTAAGCAGCCCCAACTTCATTTTCCCCCGTAGAAGAAGAAGCGCGCGGTGCACACTGGGTTTTGTGTAAAGACCCCAAAATGGCTCCTATTAGAGACACGCTTACGACGCAGAGTTTAAGCTCAAGGCGATCAGTCACGCAGTAGAACACGGAAATAGAGCAGCAGCGAGAAACTTAACATGAACGAATCAATGGTGCGGAAGTGGATATATTTGCGATTGCACAACGTTTGATTTACCGTAACAGTATCAGACTGTTTTTTACGTGTTTATTGAATCGAGGAAAAGTTCCCCTCCACTATATATAACTTGCTGTTGTTAAAAGATAAACTGTGTCACGAAAATACCACGTCACTGACTTTACCTCGGGGAAAATAATAAAGCAGCTGTTTATTCATTTTGGGAATGAACGGAGTTTTCAGAACGCTGGTTTGTAATCTATTAATAAAGTTTGACTGACCTATCTGACTATTTTGTTGACATTCCCTTTAGCGCAGTTCCATCTAATGGATGCATAACGTAACCCCAACCTCTACTGTAGCGTGTATTCTATGCGCCTTATAATGCGGTGCGCCTTATATAATATGAAAAAAGTTTTAAAATAGGCCATTCATTGAAGGTGCGCCTTATAGTGCGGAAAATACGGTAATGCAAGCATACATTATGTAGACAAAATAGGACAAAAGTAAATTGGCTCAGTTTTGAGTTATTTTCTGCAAAACAAAATGAATGGGACTGGTGGGAACTTCTGTGTAAAAGTGACGTTAGTATTTTGTTTTTTTTTTCTCCCAAATACACAACAGCCAGTGCAATCTGAAAAAGTAAAATTGTCCCATTTCAAAGATGATTTGCTTTGAGCAGTGTTCAAGTCTGTTAATCTAAAATAAAATGAAACTTCATAGTAGAGACGTTCTGAAGACTTACAGTATTTCCCAGCCACTTTTATGGATTCCTCACATCACCGTTAACATTTGCACAACATCCAGAGCAATTAGCACACACTGCACAAACTCCGAATCGACTCATTCATCCGAGTTTTGCTCAGAATGGATGACACGATCCTCAAAAGCAAATATTAGCATCGGTGAAAGTGTCAGTGTCACCGAAATGACAAGTCCTGGCAGCCTTGTTCCATATAAACAAGAACAAGAACCGTGTGGAATGGACAGATTTTGAGAAACAGTTCAACACATTCCTCTGTAATGACTCAAGCGATAAATCAAAGACGATTCGTTTTAGATGGAATGGTTATTAGGTGTGATTCGTTTTAACCGAGGCGACATAAGGAAGTGAAAACGTTAGAAACAGCAGAGAACTGAAATGTTGCAGCAGTTATGAGAATTTTCAGTCGGATCAGAGAAATGTTTATCGGGACATTTTTTGACACGCTACTCTTAAAATAAAACTGCTTACCACTTTTCTATGCTGTGGTAAATAAGTGTTGCTGAATATAATACAGACATGCAGAGCATGAATGCACGAAGCTTAAATAATGATGTATTGTTATCCAGACAGTTCTTTGTGGTAATTCTTAAAAAACAATAAGTTAAATTGTTCAACTCTAACTGTTTGAGGTGTTGCTTGTTCTCCCTTACTTTGATTAAATGTGTATTTTCTAATGGTAAAAGTGTAATTAAGAATTTTTTTTCTTGCATATTTCATTATGATTTTCAGTCTAGATGTAAAGCATATAAGGCCGGGACTCTGTCTGTTCCAGATGTGGTAGCCGATCTATTTCTCGGGTTTCTATCCCAGCTGCTGCGTCTCTGAAGACGTCGGCTTTTATCTCCGTATCGGCACAAGCAGGGCTGGGAGGCTTTAGTCCGGATCGATGAGGCGAGGCCGACGTGAATCTCATTTAAAATAGGAACTATGGGAACAATGAGACTCCAATTTCTCACAATTGCGTTTGAAAAAGTTGCATCTGTATGTTTTTACCAACACAGGAATAAGATGGATTTCCTGTCAGTGTAAAAACTTAAACTTGACTTCCTGTGCACAGCTAAAGATGAGGGGGGGGAAAAATAAGAGCCTCAGTGGAGAACACAGTTTAAAATGATTTAAAATGATTCTTGAAAACTCCACAGATTGCGGTGAGAACGTTTGGTTTGCAGGAGAGGAATTAAAGGAGCTCAGGTGGGACTTAGTAGGTAATACTCTGCATTTAGTTTATTTGGTTTATTATGGATGGGAGCTGTTGGGAAGTGGCTGAAAATCCATGAGCGATGAAGGTCGAGAGCAGCTTTGCAAGCATCGAATATGGAAGTAATCCTTGTTTTCTTTTATTGACGTTCTGATTGGGTTCAGAAATCAGCTAAGCAGTCAGTAGAAGAAGAGCTGAGGATGTGAAGAGGATAGATGTAGACCGTAAGTAATAACTAAATGCTTTCATTTGTTTCCTTCCAGCAGCTTTGCATAAGACCAGCAGCGTCAGGTGAATTTTTCTGCTATGTCGAGCAAAAGTATGGAGATAAATTGGGGCCAATACGTTTGTTCAAAAGGAAAATAAATGTTCTGAAAAAATATTTTTAAGCTGAAAAAAAGTTTGAAGAGCTTCAAACTTTTTTCAATTTCAAACTTTTTTTTTTTGGGGCTTAAAAATAATTTTATTGGCCTATAAAATAATTTTTTCTTTTTCAGTTTCCAACTTTTATTCAGTTTAAAACTAATTTTATAGATCTATGAAATTATTTATAAAAAAGTTTGAAACTGAAAAAGCAAATTTAAATGAAAAAGATTTGAAAGCGGAAAAAGGAACGCGAAACTGGAAAGAAATAGAAACTGAATAAAAATCTTTAAACTAAAAAAAAATTATGTTCAATCTTCTTTTCAGAATCTGAAAAAGTATTTTTATGGGAGAAATCCTTGTTTTTACTTAAATCTGCTGATTTCAGATTGAAATCGAAAAACTTGAATCTGAAAAGTAGTTTTGAACATCAAACAAAATCTGAAACTGGAAAAAACAATTTCAGTTTCAGATTCTTTTATTCGTTTGAACAAACTTTATGGCCCAAATTTAACTCCATACAGAAGCATAATGAATTTACAACAGAAAGAAAAGAGGGAGGGAAATGCTGGTACTTGGCAAATAATTAACATTTTTATTACAATGCCACATTGCTGATATTAATGACAGAATATTACGTTGTTTGTCTAATGGAGTACAGCTCTATTTTTTTTGTATTTGAGGATTTGGAACAACAACGCAGACTCACTAGTCTTGTCCCTCAAAATATGACACTTCAGATTTGTTTTCCTTGTCATTGGGTCAGAATATGAGCTTGTTTTTTATTTCACATCATTTTCTATTTGAAAATGTTAAGTTTATCTTTATTTGAGATCCAAAAATAGAGATAAAATTTGGGTTCTTTAAAAATGACAGTAAATGTTCTAAAGTTGGTATTTATCTACATTTCTAAGATATCTTTATTCAAAAAGTCGTGTGGCATTTTTGGCCTTTTATAAGTTTGCTTAAAAAAGGTTATAAATGTTGCAGACCTAGATGAAACTGTGTTAAATTGGTCCAGTCAAAGCCCAGGTCTAAATCCAAATCTGTTGCAAGACTTGAAATTGTTGTTCACATGTGCTCTTGTATCCAGGCTGACTGAGTCGACAGAAAATGTCGCAAAAAGTTTCATCTTCAGATTTGAAGACTCTCAGGACCAATTTCATCGAAAGTTGGTTTTAAAAAAGTAAACACCACCGCACTTTTCAGATTGTTATTTGTAAAAAAAGGCGTCATATAAACCATGTACTTCCTTCCACTTCACAGTTATGGCCTAATCTATGTTGCTGTAAAACCACAATAAAATGTTGTGGTTGTAATGAAACAATATGAAAAGGTTTTAGGGAACATGAGTAGTTTTTTGTTAAAGATGCACCGATCCACGTTTTTCCCCTTCTGATACCGATATTTGAGGTTTAGTATTGGCTGATACCGATCCGATACAGGAAAGCAGCGCTGAGTTGACTAAAAACATTTGTTTCTTTTTTTTTTTTTAAATGCAGATATTAATGTACTTGATTGAAATTTTATCTGATAACTTTGCACTTCTAAATCACACTTACACACACCAACAGCTTCACAAGTTTGGTCAAACATGTAAAAACAACAGCTTTAATTTTTTCAGTCAGTTTAATTAGGAGTACAGAAGCCAATGTGAAATAAAGAAACTGTAACTGACAAAAACAATAGATTAACTAGGTTGGTCAAACATGTGAAAATAAACTGCAACAAACCTTCTTTCAAATGGTTCAGAAAGTGCAGTTAGGATTTTTAAATGTAATGTAAAATTTATAAGAAAGCATGACATCACTCAGAGCACAAAGCATAGAATTAGACTGAATAGATTGGTTATTGGTGACAATGTGCCCAATCTACAATTTTTAAAAAAATATCAGGACTGACACAGATATTAATAAGACATTAATATTTGATTGGTGCATCTCTTATTTTGTTTTAATCCACAACCAGAGGTTCTGTTTGGATGAACTCAAAACATTTCAGGTCCATCAGGCCAGCTGTTGATAATCACACGCTTACCCAACACGACATGTACAACATACGCCTACCGACAGCACAAACGGTGTCTATCTGCCAGCTGCCCAACTGTACAATAAATACCTCCGTTATCTTTCCAAGAATGGCTGCCTGTCACAGGAGAAAAAGGTAGCTGCTGTGTCATCATGTATCACTAAACCTCTGCTCTGAGTTTTACAAGGGTAGACATCCAGACTCATAGATTAAACATCAGGATATTCAGTAGGGACAAAAGCATTTCACACACACACACCCACACACACACACGCCCACCCACACAAAAAAATACAGTTTCAGGGGATTTTTAAGTCTTTGATTCCCAGGAAAACTCATGAGAATTCCAGACATGGATTACTATGAGGTCACCACATAGCAACAACGTTTCATATACACGCCACATCCCACAATAACCTCGTGTTTCACATTCATATCTGGGAAGACGTCTACGTGCTGACTAAGCAGTGAACAGTTGAAACTACAGCGAACAATTCTCAGCATTCAGAGCCAGTGACTCAGCAACACAAACAAAAGTTTGGGAGTGGAGGAGGGGGTTGGAGACGATGGTGGGAAGTTATCTCTACTTACATACATATGGCGAGCCATCTGTGTAAAGGGAAAAAGTCAGCTTGAATGAAATAAAGCACAGGTGATGTGGGTCAGTTTTAAAGCTGCAGTTTGAAACTTTTATTAAAAGTATCTTTTTACATACTTGTTGAAACTGTCAGTATATTGTAACAGTGAGGTATGGAGACAGACAAAATGTGGAAAAAAATATGCCTTCACCCAGGGCTAACAAGAAAACAACCAATCACAACGAGGAGGAGGAGGGTCTTAGCCCTGTCAATCACTCTCCATGTAGCGCTGCTCATTCCCCTTTGTGACCTCCCCATGCTTTCTGCTACGGTGGCAATCAAAGCCTGTCGTGAATGCTAAGGCTTGCTAGCATAGCCACCGATGATGGCGGACAAACAGTTTCCTGTAACAATAAGTTGCTTCTCTGTCACTAGTAAGTACACAAGATTGATTGACAGCACTAAGACCCTCCCCCTGGCTCTGACTGGTTGTACTTCTTCAGACAGCAATAGTAGCTCAGGGAGGATCTTTCACATTTTATCTGTCTCATAAAATATTGTCACGACCTGGTGACGGTTTTAACAAACATGTAAAACGCTATATAAAAGTTGCATGCCGCAGCTTTAAGGAGACTTTCTCTTAAGCTGGAGAAAGGTTGTTGACTGTTGACTGCAGCAGTCAACAGTTGTTGACTGTATGCAACAACCTAAGAAACACACCTGCAAGCCTGCTCGTGTTATGTAAATCGGAAATCAGTCGTGTTAGCTTCCACTACCTGCAGGCTGGTGCTCTGGTCAGAGAAAGGAGAGCTGAAGAAACACGTGACTATGCTCATGACGTCTCGGTTACGTAACGCTCCAGGATCGTATCCGCATGCTTCCTGTCGCTGGTGTTGTTGCACACCTAAGAAACCACACAGGAGAGAGATTAGCGTGAGGCAAGGCAACAGGACCCAACTTCCTGGATGTAGGAGGCGGGTAACAAACGTGCACCAATTGCTTTGCGGACCTAAAAAAAAAACATCTACCAGAAGTTTATTTTCATTGTTTCAACAATGTCAAATAGTTGTTGGCTTACCCTGCAAATGTCCACCAAGAAGTTCTCGAACAGCTTCCACATGTGGTTGGATGTGTAAATCTCTTTCATCTCCACCTCGGTGTCCACATAGCAGTGGTTTAAGAAGTTGATATAGGCAATCTTCACCTTTCAGGATAAATCAAAGATTTTTATAAAGAAGATTAAGAAAAAGAGATTTCTAGAAAGCAAGTGATTGCTGAAAGCAATGCCATACAGATATATAATTATTTTTCATCACACATTTAGATATGACTCATCCCTAAAAGGACATGACTTAGTGGCCTAATTTATTAAATGCTTGATGGAGGAAAAAAAATGCATATTTAGAGCGGAATAAAAGGCGCCTACAGCTCTTTATTTATACAAATAAGATTTCATTTTGGGGGGGTATGTTACTGCGCAAGAAAGGAACTTTAGGGGAATTCGATAAACTTTATCTTTTTATGTGAGTGAATTGGCAGGCACAGTCATCAGAACGTGTGGTTATAGTGTACGTCAAGTGTGGTTGTAAAAAACACACATTAGTGGTCGCTAACAGGAAAGAAAACCAGTCACAACGGCCCTGCGAAGGAGCAAAACGTAGAAAAGACTTCAGAAAGTTGTTTCAGTTGCCTGTGTTGTGGTTTTACTTTCACAGCAGTGAGAATTGGCCTTTTTAATTCTCAAGATGAAAAATAAGCTCAGTTTCATTGTTCAAAATGTCAACTGAATCATATGTTTCTCCTCCTTCCAATGCACTTGAACTCTTTTGAAACAATTATCATAAACTGTAGTTAAAAAAAAAACAAACCAATGGAAATAGTAACTGCAAAAACATCTCTACAAAAAGCAAGCGACTCCAGACACAACCTATCTGTCACATGTAAGAGGGTCAGACATTAAAATCTGACCCTCTTTGGCAGCATTTGAGCCTTGAACCTTCTCATATCATAGCCGGAAAGATGTACAGCAAAGGTCACAGGTGAAGAAACATGAGAGGAAAAAAACAAACTAGAAAACTGCATTTCATCCAGGATGAAGTGCCCATTTAGTGCAGCGAGATCCAGCGAGAGCCTCTGGATCTCGCTGGTGCCCTCCAGAGTTGCACTGAAAATCTGGCAATTTTCAGGTCGACCCATCAACGGGGGATTCAGGAATCCGTTCTTCTTCTATTCCATAAAAGCACCATGTGTAATCACTCACAACAACTCTTCAGTGCTGAAATAAAGAAACTCAGAGAGTTGGTTTCACTTTTACTAAGGAGTTCAAGATTAAATAACAGAACCCGCCAAAGCAGCTGTTAAAGGAAACTGCATTTTCTATGATACGTCTAAGCATCATTCAGGTTACTACTATAGCAGAGTGAACCTTCCAGTGATTCCATTAAAAAATATTCAGAAAACTTTCACAAAAAGAAATTTATGACATTTTTTGCCTTTTTTGGAAGATTTGACCAAAAAACAGCAGAAATTGCGCTTCCTTTTCACACCAAACAGTAAGTCACTCTACCACCCACACACACACTCACAGACAACCTCTTCTAATCAGACCTCACCGCTACATACACAGCAGGTACTAATGTCACAATGAACAGTGAGCCTCTAAACTGAAAATGAATCGTGAATGATCCTAAAGTCCCCATACAGTTAAGAACCAAACCAGACGTTCCAAACTAAAGTCAGTAAATAATTCAGGTTGTCTGTTTAGGGTCACTTTATCATCAGATCATTTAGCTAATTTCCAGCTGACACCACTGAAAACTTCAGCTTATAGCAGGAAGATTGAACAAGTTGTTTAATTTTGTTCAGCTTTTAATCTCAATCTGCTGAGTAAAATTCTGGGATTTGGAGATGTAGGCAGGCTTCTATTAATCTCAGAGTAAAAGGTAAAGACCTACGTTCTCGAGGAAACACACAGAGACCGTTAACTGTAATGCTAACCACAAAAAACTGTAATTATCCATTTCAGATGTTCTACAAACTTAACCACTTTCACATTCCATGTGATGTTGCCCCTCTTCTCAAAATAAATGGGTAATAACGGCTCACAAGAAAAACTTTCAACGCTGTTAAACGTAGGGCTTAAAGAGAAACTGGAATTGACTCAAATCTTTATCAGTAGGTCAAACTTTTACAACTGGAAACCACAATTAGACATCGCATTTCTAATCGGAATACAGCTAGTTTAACTGAACTGCTCTTCAGAGGGAATGATTAGAAATCTTTTCCCTCACACCTCTGGGATGCAGTCTTCGTGGGTGACGACCCGCACTATGTCATCCAAGGGCAACAAGGAGTTGCACTTTATCTCGGTGTAGACGTTCTTTCCCTCGGTGCAGACGGCCAGCAGCTCCACCAGGTGGATGTGATACATCAGAGGGCTGTTCTCGTCCAACCGGTCCCGCTCCGACCGCATCATCTGGACGAGGGTCTGAAAGGACGCACGGTCGTTGTAGAAGACCAGGACGTCTTCGCCAGAGTTCACCAGCTGGGCAGAAGAACGGGGTGATGGTTGAGATTCCACATCAGATCACTACCTGGATAGCATCACTTTTGTTCTTACCAATATTGATTACTTTTTTTTATTTTTTAAATGTCAAATTACTGATAATTAGTTTGGTACAAACTATCTACACACATTTCTGATGTATACCAGTTAAATAAGTTACAGCAACAGCCTGAAAGGGTCAAACGAATCAGAGTAGATTAAAAAGTAGAGATGCACCAATCCGATGTTAATATCTGTGTTGGTCCTGATATTGAAAAAATATTCTAGATTGGGTATCGGTGACAATCTTCCCGATGCATGTGGGTAGATCTATTCAGTCTAATTCTATGCTTTGAGATCTGAGCGACGTCATGCTTTGTTATTTATTTTATATTTAGAATTCCTATTTATACTTTCTGAACTGTTTGAAAGAAGGTTTGCTGCAATTTATTTTTACATTTGACCAAAGTAGTGAACGTACTGTTTTTGTCAGTTTCAGTTTCGTTATTATTTATTTCTTATTGGCTGCTGTATTCCTAATACTACAGTCTGAACAAATTAAAGTTGTGCTGTTTTTACATGTTTGACCAAACTTGTGATTATCTTCACAATACTTTGGAGTATTAAACTGTGCTGCATTGGTGCAGAGTTGTCAAATAAATTTGTAATTCAGTACATTTATATCTGTGTTTAAACAAAACGTTTTAAGTCAATTCAGCACTTTTTCTGTACCGCATCGGCCAACACTAAACCTCAGATATCTTTATCGGACGTGAAAAAAGTGGATCAGTGCATCCCTTTTTATAGTTCTTTGCCTTTTTTTTCTTGTATGTTTCAGAGCCAAAGGCAATTTTCCACTCCAGTAGACCGTAGAAATTTATTCAATTCACCAAATGAGGAGGATTAAAAAAAGAAACAACAAAAATCTAAATTGACTCGATTTCCACAGACTTACCTCTGCCATGACAATGTCCTGACACTTCTTTATGAACTTGTTGTCAGCTTTAACAATCGTCTGAAGAAATTTAAGGTACTGAACATGTCGCCCGTGTGTCTCGGTGCAGTGGACAAAGTGCTGAACGACACGCTCGTTGATTTCATTGCACAGCTGCGAATTGTTCATGAAGATGTGCTGCATGGTGACAGCCTCAAGGATCTAAGAGGATGAAAAGAAGGGTGGAAAAAAAGAAAAAAAAATCAGCTTTCCCAGAATATCTTCTGTGTAAAATGAAACTCTCAGATGACACTCACTCCTGGGTTGAGGAATAAGTTAATGTGCTTATGGAGAAGAGTCTGGTTTTGCTGGTTCCCAGCGCAGAAATTCTGCAGAAATTCATGAGCCAATTTCATAATGTCCTGCATTCGAACATCTTCACCCTGGAGTCAAAACGAAAAACGTAGTTATTAGTTACTAAAAACGAAAAGGACGTGGATGCAGATTGAGTAAAAATTATGCAAATCTTTCAAGATCCCGCTATGAGTATTCACTTAATTCACTAGAGAGTTAGACTTTTTGAACCTTCTCGTAGGGGATTTGTAGCAGCTCCAGCACCACGCTGTGAGCTCCCATGTTCCTCAGCAGCCTCTGCTGCTGTTTCTTGCTCTTCTTCCCTGAGATGCCCTCCTGGACACACAGTTTACTGAGACGTACAAGGATCTAAGCAAGGTGGAAACAAAGTGGGACTTAGATTAGAATAAAATGCCTTTTAAACTTGCTGATCAAAATACAAAAACAAGTGCACCTCTTTCACAACTCTGTAGTTGTAGCTGCTGGTGCTTTCTGACTTCTTGTCTGAACCAGGAGAATCTCCCTGTATGGAGACAAAAACAATTACTTGGTCATATTTTTGGATCCTATTAAATCTTATAGTTGAATACTGAGAGCAGCCTAGGAAATATTAAGGCAACCTTCTTCTTGTTGTCAGACTCTGAAGGGCCATCTCCATCCATCCCGTCCTCTCCTTGCCTCTTGTAAACCCAGAGTTCAGATTTCTCCACAATAGACCGCAGCTGGTCCAGATCGGACTTAATCTGCTTGTAGTTCTCAACATCCTGACTGGTAACAAGCAGCTGAACCTATACATAGTGGAAGCACTGTAAAATTAATTTAGGATAAAATAACATATGGATAAAAATGAAGAATATTTGGTTGTTAACATCTTACTGAATGGGTGTTCAGTTGGAGTAGATTCAGGCTACTATTATTGCAAATTGTTGCATGATTGCTGTCAGTAATAATGATATATGTGTAGTCCAATGTTTTGCATCATGACTTAAAAACCAACTCTGTTAAAGATAAGGACTGTCAAAAGATTTGTGGTTGAAAAGGTTTCTGTGTTAGAGCCAGAGTTTAACTTTGTGCTCAGATTCAGCTAGCTTAGCAACAGTGCTAATGCTAAAAGATTGCTAGCAAGCATTTATTAACATTGAGGCAGTTGTTGCTAGTTAACATTTAGTGCCTCATTGGGCTAAATGTTTACATGCTTTATTCACAAATGAGCTCTTATTTATCTCGTTTTAACATGAACCACTAACCAGATGTTGAAATTGATACAAATAATTTTTGTTAGTTGAGTAATCATATTTTAAAAATTGGTGAGATTTGGATTCACTAAGGCATCTTTAAGAAATTCAGTGAACATTGGGCACCAATTTGTGTATTTCTGTGTAATTCTACTCAGAAATACAAATTGAAATCTAGTGAAATTAATTGTATGTGCATTGTTGCCAATTTTAACCCGTTTTATCAGCAAAACCCAAACTTCTAAAGATATGTTAAACATATTAACTCAACAGAATACCCTGGAAATGTATTGTGAGAAGCAAAAAAAGTGAACTCTGGTATGGTTTACTTGTTTGAAGGCCATGAGGACTTCCTGCCTCTGGCTGAAGTGTCTGAAGAGCAGGTGAAGCGCTCCAGACACAAGCGGCGGGTAGTCGTGCATCGTCAAATGCAACAGGACCCTCAGAAATGTCCGACCACCGTGATCGTCCAGATCTAAAGGAGTGTTTTCCTCGCTTTGGGAAAAACAAAAATATGGAAAAACTTTATCTTTTTGTAACATTCCATTTGAGATTTCACCCCCAAAAGTCTGGAAATACAGAGAATCCTGAGTTACCTTCCACCAAAGATCCCTTCTGCTTGTTCCTCAATGTTCTCAAAGTCAAGATTTCCTACAGTTCAGAGTTAAGACACTTTTACCAACGCTACAAATCAAAGTATCAAATAAAAAATCTGCTTTGTTAAATAATGTGGTTCTGTACCAGGCATCTGAGTTGTAATGTTGTTGCCTCCGTTTGCACTGACAGCGTTGTCTCCTTGAGGGTTGCTCTCGTCAAACTCGCGTTTGAAAATGCAGAGCAGGCATGAAATCCTGTAGTCTAGCCGCACATTTAAAATGAACTACAGGGGGGAAAAAAAGTTACAGCACGAACTAATATTTGTTCCGGAACAATTAGACATTTCACCGACACGTACCTGCAGGATCTCGATAATTTTGAGCTTTGTGTCCATGACCATGATGTCTTCTCTCTCGGGTTCGGTCTGCGTTTTCACCACGTCTCCTTCAGGCTGATGGGTTGGTGTGGTGGGCAGTAAGCCCCCTCCTCGCAGCACTACCTGCGTCATCAACTCCCCCACTCCATGAATAGACTTCATTACGTTACTACCACCTGAAGAACACAGAGCAACATCCAAACTAAAGCAAATAATGACGATCTGAGACAAACTGGCTTTGTGTCTCTTTCGTATTACTACAAGGAATATCTTAGGTTGTAAAATGGGACAAGTTGGGCTCCAGAAACAAACTGCTTACCTTTGCTTTCATCCCCCTTCTCAATCTTGTTGATGGGGAAAACAGTGCTGACGTGTACACAGTCTAAAATGTTGAGTAAGATCTTTGTCAAGCGTAGCAAGTCACTGAAGTTGTAGAAGCCAAAGTATATGAGGTTTCTGGCCAGGTTTACTACCTGCAAATAATAAAGTTTGAACATATTTATTCAGCTCTCATCTGCTCACAAACCTCAAAAGAAAATAATTACCTCAAAGGTGAGCTTGTTTTTCTCCTTGTCGGAGAAGGGAATGTTTTGTGACACCACCTCTCGCAGGTAGGTCTCAACGAAATCCATGGTGAGGCTGAAACGCTCTTTGATCTCATCTCTAGTGGTCCCGTCGTTATCGTAGCTGTTTAACACGACCATGACTCGTGTCAGAGACATTTGAAGATGTCTCTGACACGAGCAATTAAAAGTACACAGAAGTGACACTCACTCGTCAATGGCGATTTTAGATGGAATCTCGGACCACAGACGAGCATATTTGACCGGCGTGACCTGCTCCTGAGGGTCCCGGTCCACGTGCATGTGCAACATCAGGCGGCAGAAAGAGGCCCGCAGGTCAAAGGGCAGGTCTTCGTCGGACATGCAGCGCAGGATCAAATCGACATCAAGCTGACCAGAGATCTTGTTGATGGCCAAGTACTGGCGGTCCAAACACATCCGAGCAAAGAGGTTCAGTTGGCACCTGGATGGAGAGAGATGGGAGCGTTAGAGGGATCAAACCTGGGAGAGTAACACTTATCCAATAAATGATTTGATACATGATGGGCATAAAATCTGTATTAATATTTGTCCTGTTAACAGATTCTGCCAACTGAGTTCTGGATTTACGTGGCTTTCTTCAAAATTACCAAAGGCCTCTTTGCTGATCAAAGTTCTGCTGTAAGTTTATGTAGATGGTCATGTCCTGGTAATTAATGCAACTCCTAATAGTCTCCTAATTTTCAAATAATGGACTGAGTTCAAGAGATATTCCAAGTTTGGGATATTGTTTATCCTCTAATGTTCCAACTTCTAGGAACCTTTAGAGATCACACTGAATTTACATTCCACAAAGTTTGACTCCATTTATTAAAGAGGCAACTTCTGAAGGCAAAGTCACACCACACCATTCATACGTTTCATTCTACTTTAAAATGACGCATGTCACCTAAAATTCCCAATAACTAAATTGTATTTTGCTGTAACATGACAAAATGTGGAAACTTACATGAAGTATCATCACTTTTTGAAGGCACTTCTAATGTTTTAATAGTCTTTTCATGCAAGACATCTCACCTGTAGTAGCTGACCACTTCCTGGTCCTCCTTCTGACCCTCCTTTGCATCCTGGGCCAACTCCCGAACGCTCTTACTGTGGATCTCCTTGCAGTTGTCTTTCCAGAACAACCAGACCTCCTCCACCTCTTCCGCCTCTACAGGATCCTCCCCATTTGCCGTCGACTCAATCTCAAACCTGGACAGCACTAATCTGGTGGCAAGTAGAAAAGCAATCGTATTCTTTTAGTGCTCATGTTTGCTCCTCCAATTCTCTCCCTTTCTTAAAACGAGTGTCTTACTTAGTTTCAATGAGGATGTCAGCGTTGCTGCTGTCCAGCACTGCGTTGCAGATGAGCTCCTGAGTAACTGGGATGGATTTGTGCATGGACACACAGAGATCTGACAAGTAGTCCAGAAATCTGTGAACAGATTATTTTATAAGTACTGGAGAAGCTAAGGCTGCAAAACATGGATTTATTTTATGTATCTTAATTTTAGGGTATATATCTGGAATAAAGTCCATGCATCGTAGATACATTCAAATTTTGTTAAAGGGGCAGCATTATGTGTTTCCCAGACACACAGGATGATTTTATAGCACAGGCAAGTAACTATGTTACCTTTACTTATTATAAAAATGCTACATATATTAAATATGACTTGACTTTGTAATTTAACGCCTTGAAATTGGGCCTCTGTCTCTTTAAGAAACTCCTGCTCTTTCTGAAACTCCGTCTTCAGGAAGTCATCACAACATGGCTCCTCTATTAACCGTTTCCCATAATGAGCTCAGCAGACCCACAGCTCCACCAGGTGTTTGCTAATTGCTGCTGGCTAGTCTGAAGGAGCTGAGGGGGAAAATGGGAGAGTGAGGGCTTGGACACTGTAAGTCTGAAGAGGAGTTACGTCTCTAAAGTTGGTTGCCATGGGAGATTAAAGTATTCCTCAAAAATGCATGAAAAAAAATAAAAAAATCAAGGCAAGACTCCAGGTATACTTCATAACATGATGTAAAGCTCAAAAAGATACATTTTACATAATACTGCCCCTTTAACAAAACTCAACATGATCAAAACCTGGAAGAATTACAACAACTGGACAGGTTTTCCTCGGTTAATATATTTATAGCCAATAACATTATTTTAGAAACCTTACAAACAAATCTTGGTCACATTAACAGCTTTCATCGCACTCGGCTCATCTGAAAACATCACCTCGGTTCCCGATTTTTCCTCACTAGAGTGACAAAGGTGTCAATCTCAGCAGCGGTGATGTGTTTTTCCAGGAGCTTCCGGTTGTTATGGAGCAGAGCTGTTATCGTGTCTTCTGCCAGAACGTCGTACCCAATCTGCTTCTGCATGAAGCGGAATTGTTTGGCTATATATTCCTGCGAACAGAATAAAAACGGTGTTGCTTATGACAAAAACAAAAACAAAAAAAATCAAGATTTTGAGTTTTTATTGAAGTAGTTTGCAGCTTACTTGGTTCTTCCTGTAATCCTGTTGGGAATGGCGGAGAACTCTGTAACAGAGCCGGCAAATGTGCCTGAACGGAGCGTGGCGCTGATCTCCCAGCTCCTCCAGTCGTAGCATGGGACCGTCCCCGCTGTCTGTGAAAGGAGCTTGGAGAAGCTTGAAAATCTGGAAAGAAAACCAATAAGCTGTCGCTTTCAAACGTTTGGTTAAGCGGTAATCTTATGCCAGTTAATATGAAGTCTACAGAGTTAAAGGCCTACCTGTTTAAGGATGTTCTGCTCTCTCATCAGTTTTTGTCTCTCCCTATTGGGTTTATTGACCATGATCTCTAATACGTCCTGCCCACTGTTGGGGATGTCCACCACAAAGAAAACTAGATCTTCTAGCAGCTTTGTCACAAACCTGGAAAGTGAAGATGAAAGTATTTCACTCGAGGAGATTTTTGTTAAATCATACTCCCATGTTTACGAATGATAAATTCAAATAACACAGTACCAGACACAGTAAGGCGGACTGAGAAGCATACCTCCTTTCATTTTGCGTAATGGTTCCTTTTTCCAGCTTGCCGGCTATAGAAGCTAACACCTTACTAGCATCGTTGGCGAAGTCTAAATCTCGCACTTCTGATGGTGGCACCGGGACTATGGCGAACGCTTCCTTGTCTTCTTTCACGGCCGATGTTCCAATCTGGAAAATGAAGCAAAACGTCCATCTGTCAAAGAAGACTGACCAATGCTACACTTGGTCAACTGATGGCAGTAGGCAAACCCCTCACCCGTAGCATGACGGGTTTCTCCTCCTCCTTGTCAATTGGGAGGTTGGTACTATGAACCCACGTGTTGGTGCACAAGTGTCGAAGCCTGACGTAGGAACTCCTGAAAGTCAAGAGAGTTGTTTAAGAAAAAAAATGAAAGAAAGAAAAAAAAAAAAACACCAGAAGGACAATGATTCTAAGTCAACAAAAAATAATGAATAATTACAAAGCAGAATTAATAGATGTTTTTCAAAATTTTGGCAAAAACATAGTATTTATTTGTTTTCAATCTCCCAAGAAATTTCGCCTTTCCAGTACACCACAAGAAACACAAAATATGAACAAGTACACTTGAAATAAGACAAAACTAACTTAAAAGTAACTTTTCAACAAGATATGGGAGCTTGTTTAAGTCAAATTTATTAATATTGATAAATAAGTCCTAGTTCCACTGGGAGATTGTTTCCCTTATGACATGGCAAAATGTCAGTGGAACCAATAGTTTTTTATTATTAATTTTAAGGAATTGTTAACCTAAAACAAGCTCTTATATCTTGCTGTAAAGTTACTTGTAAGTTAGTTTTGTCTCATTTCAAGTGTCTTATGATATTTGCTCTGGATACTAGACCAAAAATACTTGGTAAGATTTTGTGTTTTTGCAGTGTAGGCCTCTACTAGTTTTGAAAATCTAGAGATCTGACGTTTTTGTTCATTCGTCTTTGCAAAAACAGGTCAGTCAGTCAGTTTGGGTGGAGTATGTCTGAACAATTTCAAATCTTCTCAACTGAATTTAGGTCTGGACTTTGACTGGACCACACTAACACAGAAAATATGGTTTGATCTATAACATATTTTATATGCTATAGATTTGTTTGTGGTCGTCCTCCTGGAAGCTGAGCCTCCTCCCCAGAATCAAGTATTTTGTGGCCTTCATCAGGTTTTCCTCTAGGATTGTTCAGCGTTTAGATATATTTATCCTCCCATCAACTGTGACAAGCTCCCATGTCATTGCTGGGGATGGTATTTGAAGGCGGCATGTTGTTTTGAAGGCCTAATGTCAATTCATGCAACATCTGACCAGAGAATGTTCTTCCACATGTTTGTGTCTATGTGGATAGCCACATCTAAAAACAGAACTCATATACTAATTGGGTTGGAACAAACTCCTTCCACGGTCTCTCTTTGATTTCAAAACCTAAATTTAAGCATCCTGTTTTTGTGTGAAGGAGACAACTCGTAAATCATACATATAGAGGCCTAGAGGTATCTTCTAGATAGCTTTATGAATTGTTGAGTTGTCAATCAAGACAACTCGAGACTTGTTACAAGTGCTCGACTACCTCTAAAGCAATGAAATGCAGCACCTGACAATAAAACAAACACCAAAAAGAAGCAGCTCCCTGAAACAGTGCCAAGTAAAACAGAGAGGAAAGTGCACAACAACAGGATTTATTGCACAATGTTTTGTGATAAAAAGGCACACCTAATAAATAACAAATGACTATAATAATCAGTCAGTGTCTGTTGCAACCTTATTGCCTTGCCGGTGAACTGTGTTGCATGTGTAGAGATTAGCTAGCGTTGGCTTGTGTGGCCTTATTGCTCCTGTAAGCACGTATTAAACTTCTACGCCAAAGGCTCGCTTCACTGCAACATCACCCGGCCTGCCCCATGTGTGACCGTCTGTGTCATCAGCCTGGCCTCAGGCGCACCACGCAGATAGTAGCCACATTCTTAGCAAAGATTATGTAACTGGCAACTGAGGCTAACAAGCTAACCTTTGTGTGCCAGTTCTGTCAGGTGCTAATTAGCTGGCCTGGCTAAAGTCTGAGAGGCAAGATTATATCAGGTTAAAGTGACAGGTAGTCACACAAAGGGCATGACATTGTAAAGGCTCTAATCAAACTGTGTAGCCTCTATTTTCATCTCACAAGGATAAGTACACCATTGCACTTTCAGAACTAAAGTTTCATCCTTCATACCATGCAGTTAAAGAGAAGTCATAAAAAAAGCAAAACCTGAACACAGATGACAACAAGACTGCAGTCAACAAAGGCAGGAACATTGCTGTTTAAAGGGGCGGTGTAATATATTTTCCAGGCACATAGTGCCGTTTGGTAGCACAGTCAAGTAACTATAACTGTGTTTCTATTACAAATGTGGGGGAGCTGAGTTGGAAAGGTGTGCTCTGTGAAGCGGAAGCATGCAGGTGTGTTTCTGATGAGGGAATAACTTTAGAACAAAAAACAAAAAAAGGTCAATTTTACTTAATGCCCACCATTTGAATGGTTTCCATTAGCTTTGTTCTATTAAACCTACCAGAAATTCAAGGTCAGATCAGATTACAAAACATCCCCACTAAAAGTTACATAATATGTGGTTTGTATTCTTGCATAGAAACATTAATAATTATGTTGATATTTTGAAATCTGGGAGTTTTCTCCCTTTCTTGTTTTCATCTAGGCAAGCCTGACACATTTCCTGTTTTGTCTTTATAATACCATTCTTGTGTTTAAAAGATTTGCTTTTAGTCAAAACAGAGTGATCGCACAGTCAGAACAGACAGCACATAACAAAACTGGTCCGTGTCCACAGTTGCCCACTTTTAAACTCAATACCACAGAAACTAGTTTCGACTGATGCTTTAAATTCCCCCTCCACAAAAACACTTGACTCATGTTTTTCCTCTTTGAAATTTAGTTGTTTGACATCACTGTGGTCTTCATGAAGGGACAGTGTTTCGTCAACATAGTTGTCATTCATCAAGGTTTTTTTTTTTGCCCGGCACTTTAAGATTCCTTCAGTACTGTTTTCATTGAAAGTAAATGTGTCGTAGAGCTCAGGACTATAAGAAAGTTTGCGTCTTGAATTTTGCTTATTTTTCATCCCTTTATAAAATGATTTTGCTCCAAGTTTAAGCACTCTCAAGTAGCAGATGATTACATCGGCAAGTCTTTCAGGTTTCCTCTCTACCAGTTTTGCACATTTAGGAAACCGGATGTATTTATTTGTTTTAATTCATCTTTGAAAATCGCTCCAGCTCAGTCAGATTGGTTGGAGAGGATCCATGAAAAACTATTTGTCTTCCTAAAGATTCGCAGTTGGATTTAGGTCTGGATCTTGATGGGGCCAATTTAAGATACGAATATTTTTTGATTCTACATATTTGCTGTCTTATAATGGCAAATTACAAACAGGTCTCGGTCACCGTCCCCCCGAGATTTTGTTTTATACTGCTGCTCCTCAAATGCCAAATTTGGTTATAACATAATTTCTCACAATCAAGCTTGGCTGTTATGTAAAATGTTTGCAACTAGGTGAGGGCAATAAATTGATTTTTCTTTTTTTTTTGAAGATTTAATTTTTTTAAAATCTGGAATTGTTTGTCACCAATGGACTTCTTTTGTTTCCAGAGGGATGTTAACTCATAACAAACATGTTTTACAACTTCTTTTTATCTCCACTTTGAACTCGGGTCAACTCGCTGAGGGAAATAAAATCCAGTTGTTGTTCTTTTTTTCTTTTAGATATTTTCTGTCATTGGTATTTCTTTAAAGGAAAAAAAAACATGAGGGAAAGAAAATAGATTAAAATTTTAAATTGAAAAAATGTGAGTCTTAAGTTTTAAGCCAGGTCACCCAGTCCTGGTTGTAACACGCGTTTCAGACGTGGGGATTTTAGAAGCTTGAACTTATTCACAGTTTGGACCAGGTTTCGTTTACGTGCCATACCTGGGAACCATTGAATCCCCTCCTCTTAGGGTGGTGGGGTCCAACTCAAAGATGGAGGACACCTCCATGCCGTCGGGTACAGGGACCAGGGTGTACATGATTTTCTCCTGTGGAGCGCGGAGGCGGCCTCGTAGAGCCTCGTTATCAGCATCCAGCTAAAAATAAAAATAAAAATACAGTAAAGGATCCCCTGCACAAACCTGTACAGGAGTTAAGAATCAGTGGCAACAATACTCAGCCATAAAGGTAAATCACCATGCCAAGTGAGCAAATGTAAATACTGAAGCTCTTTAAATTTGCTAAGTAATTTTATGTACATTTACAAGCATCCTGTGTTTTTTAAGCCTTCTACTCTAAGATGACGCTGGAATTTGCTGAACTGCTGTATTTGTGCTCTTAAAGAAAACAAAATATATTCTTATTCAATAACTACCAGCACTGCTGTGCATCAACTAAGATGATTACACAGAGACACCTTGTGGTAGTCAGGTGCTACTGACACACACAAAGCAAATGACGAGATTTTCTGCTGAATCTGGATTCGAGTACAGATTTTAATTTATATGCATATGCACACAAATTCACACTGACATAGCAACCAAACAACATCTATGGATGGTGTGACAATACCTGAAAATTGAAGGGTGTAAAGTCCACCACCTAGAGCAGCAAAGAGAAACCCAGAGCAGATTTTTTAAAAAAGCCCAAGAATGAAGCGGAGGCAAAGCTCCAACAATGAGAGAAAATCTGACTTACAGAAGATCGCTGCTCAGCGCTCTCCTCCTCAAAGTCTGGATTCACCTGGAAAATCCATTTGAAAAACATTATCCAATGAATCATTCACTTGATAATGATGTACTTATTTTCTTTAAATAAAATATATACCACATATATACACCACAAATAACTGCAATTTTGAAATCGCTGCTTCCTGGACATTTCAGAATAGATATAAGGTGGTTTTGATGCCCTTTAAGCAGAACTATCTAAAATGTATTGCTTTTGCAAAATTACTGATCACAACAACATTGCAAAGAATTGTTGGAACTACAATTGGCATCAGCCAAATGTTGGGCTCTCTACAACAATAATATGTATTTGGTGATGCTAGTTGCTTATCATAGCAGAACATGTAGACGTTTCTTTGCCAAAACAGCAGATCTAATCATATGTAGCTTTTCCAATAAAGTCATGCTGATGATATAATTTTTGATTTTTTTTTTTGCCAGAAGTTAAGTTTGCCAAAAAAAAAAAAAAAAAATCATCACCTCTTTTTTGGCAAAAACAGACTTGGGTTATTATTTTCAGAAGGTGACAAAATTCACCTGGTAAAGATTACAGTAAAACTCAAACACAACACAAACATATAAAAATACACACCAATCAAACCAACACTTATCAGGACTTTATAATATTTTAAAGGATGTTAGGATTTGTGCATCATATATTTACATGTCGACCTTTAGCGTCTCCTCCTCATTAACAGACCTGTTTTTCAAGAGTCTTTAAAAACAACACTTATCTCCGTTATCTGAACAATTCTGATATTTTCCACATAATTTCCTTGTTTGCATTATTATTTCCATATGTTCTTTTATTACCTTTTGTTTTCATCTTCCCTAAAATACTTTGTGTTGCTCTTGTTGTGCATGAAAAACTCTGTAAATTAGATGTCTCTTGGTGTTAAATTATTGTTGCCAGCTCAGAAATTTAATGTTTGTCTAAATTAGTAAACCGTAAAGAAAAAAAAAGGGTGTAATCCACCGACACACACCTCACCCACCTCTGCAGCCAAATAGCACCCAGTGGCCAGATGCTTAAACCTGAACAGACTGTTCCAATAGCCTGCGCCTCCTCTGCATGGGTCATGGTGCACCACCTGGTGATGAGAAAAGAAACGGCATTTAAAGTAAAGCTAGCATTGTTTCCGTACCAGGGATCAGCATTTAATTGACAGGGGGACGGATTGTATTTTGGGAACACGTTTCACCAACCTCCACTTCCCACAGTGCTTTGCTGCTGGTGGCCGAAGTCGCCGACTGTCGACCGGTGGTTCGGAGAAAAACGTACTGCTTCTTCCTGTGGTCGTCACAAGTTAGAAACTTTTCCTGCTCTGCGTGGAATAACCGCACAACATCACCCTAAAACAAAACAAAAACAAAAAAGCCCATAGGACATGATCAAGTAAATGTCAATTTTTACTGTTGTGAAATCAAGTAATATCAAGTAATCGTGTCGGTGCCTACCCCCTTGAGTATAGTTTCCAGGTTGTCACTCCATTTCATGAATAGAACAACTTTCCAGCTTGTGTTGCAATTTACAGAATTAACCTGAAGAAAAAGGGCAACAAAAAAAAAAACACATAGAGAAATGATGTCTGACCATTCTAACACATGTATTATAGAGTTGTTACAAATGTTTCCATTTTACCATAAATGCAGTAACAGTCGTACCTCGTTACACCCCGGGTTGTCAACTAGCTGGTGGCTGCTGGCATGGAGAGGTTGCCCTGCATTCACAGGGTTGAGGACGACTTTGTCTCCGATCACCACCTGCAGGAGCAACGCAAATTTACAGAGGAAGACCACACTGCTTAGAAGCAAGAGATAAACATAGAAAACCTTAAAATATGATAAAAACAAATTAATCATTTTACAAAAGTGACCTAAATTTTATAAATCAAATAAAAACTCTACAATCTTGGATTTGTTTCTAACTATAGATGCCATCTCTTGAACACTAGGTGGAGCTAGAGTCCCTTTTTGTCTCTTACCTACATGAGATACAAAACCCTCAAGCATTAATTTATGACAAACAGTGATTTAGCCAAAGCTTTGATTATTTACATGCACCACAAGCTGAACTCAACTTTTCAAAGCGGTGGAAGAATTCACCTTAAAAAGTAACCGTCTTTAAATATTTGATTTCAAAAGTCAAACATTTGTGCCACAGAGAGTAAATCTGCATGTTCTCAAAGAAACAGATTTTGAGGTTTTGCGGTCGTTGCTGCTGACCAAGACACTGGTCAGACTGAAAGAAAGGCTGGTGACTCTTGGTCCTTTTAAAAGGATGAATCAAGTGTGGAGGACAAATCTTCCCAAAGGGATTAATTAGGTGGAACTTAATTAGCCAATCAGCCAGCTTAACTCTATCACCTCCCATTAGCCACGATTAGAAACCGCAGCTTGAGCAGCAGAGGTTACGTTCAGGTATGCTCCATTTACCCGAGCCACTCCGACGTCCCTTCAAAAAGCATTACGCAAATGTAGCTTTATATAACCTATTACCAAGAAAACTCCATTTATTTTCTTTTATAACTTGTTGCTTTTATAAGCACTCTAGACAAAATGGGTGTGTTTTCTGCTTCAAGAAAAAAAAGAAAATCTTGACAAACTCAGAACAGGTGTGCTAAGCTAAGTGTCTAGCTGCCATTTTCATTCATACCAGAGACTTTCTCACATCTAATGAGTTTGTGTTGCCATCACAAACTTTAACATACTTTCATATTTTATATAGCAGACCAACATAACGTGGCATATAACTGGGGAAAGAAATGAAAGTGATGTATAGTTTTTAAAATTTAAACCATGAACCAAACCTTTTGTATGTCTAATCAGTATCGCTGCAGTTAAAAATGCAACTATCTTGGAAAATTACTCTAATTTTGTACATATTATCCATTTTTAATCAAAGACACCTCAGTTTCCACCTGGATGCCTGTGATTATCAAATTTCAAGTTTTGCTAAACATCCTTGCTTAGACTTCAGTTTCTACTTTGACTGGAAAAGGACTTTATAAGAGGAGTTTTGGGGGGAACCGCTGCTTTATATTCAGATATTTTCAACTACAATGGCTTTTCCAGTATTGGCCATATTTTGCATATATGTTATTTTCCCATTTGTCCCTCAAATGGGAACCTTTCTCCCACATGTCTGGAGTCTCCTCTGTGTGTTTTGACCTGTTACAAAGAAAAAGTCTTATGGTATCTGAAAACAAACATCTTATGTATCCTTTTCTTTGCACTTCATAATTTTGGTCTGTTTTCTGTTGGTCCATCATATCAAATCCCAATGAAATACATTGCATTTTGTGTTTGTAAGTTGACAACATGAGCATAACTTCAATGGATCCGTATCTACAGCCTGTGGTTTCCTTTTTTTCAAGCACAGAGGAAATTGGCTGCACTCGAAATGAATTCTCACACTGCGTCTCATTTCCTGCAGCTCTCTCTGGATCAAACCGCAGGTCAGTACATCGGATTATAGCAGCATAGGTATTAAGAGAGATGTAATTAATAGATTCTGTTTTACTGTACGCTGCGACAACGCAAACTCTTACCAAGTGTGTGGTTTTTTTTGGTCTAGTTTCTAGTGAAAATATTTTAGTACATTTGAAATAAGACAAAGCTAATTTACAAGTAGCTTTTTAGTAATTATGGGAATGTTTTAAGTCATAATTGTAAGAATATAATTCTTTAATATAGATGAAAAAGTTCTAATAACCACTGGCAGATTATTTCACTAAAACAACCATTTTCTTTTTGTATTTTCACAGTGTATTTAGTGAAACCAGCCTAGTTTCTTTGCTCTGTATCAATTATGTTCTTCATCTTGATGCCTCGAGAGCCCGTCATCGTCCAGCTTTTCATCTGAGCTTGTAAAAACACACCGGAAAAGACTTTGGATACACAGTGCTTCTGATCCAACCAGACAGACTCGCTTTCACGAACAGATCATTGTTTATCTGCAGTTCCTCATTCTTGACAAGTTGAACATTTCAAAACAAACGGCGCCGAGCCTGAACTGGAGGCTCAGATGTGGCGAGTGCATGTGACTTCTGTTTTCGTGTAAAGTCTAAAAATACACGCTAGATTCCTTCTGCTGGGCATAATTAACTGGAATCCCACACCCGGCGCTACCCACACTGTCTCCCAGGGATCTCAGCTTGTAGAACGGCTGGATGTAGAACCAGGATCCCTCGTTCCCTGCCGAGTCCAGAGTCACTCTCATGGCATTCTTCTCCAGCAGCGCAGGTAGCCGCTTGTTCACCGTCAGGTATTTATTGCTTTTCAGGTGCAGCAACTGTTGGCACAACAAGTCATACGGTTACAGGAGACGTGACCACTCAATCTCTCTTTCTCTGGCAAGAGACGTGAAAAATGTTACACAGCTTGAGAAAAATGTGGAAAAACTGGTGCAACAGAGGCCATCGAGACAACTTAAATGAACTTTACAGCAGAGATGCTTGATGTTGTCTTTTTTTTTTAGGTCATGCAAGACTGACAATTCAAGGGGTTACTTTGGGAACTTTAGTCACAGCTGGTTTTCGCCTAACAAGCTTCTAAGTGTATATTTCCCAAGCAGCAGTTGAATTATATAAGGTATGTGCAGCCAGGACATCCCACACTATCTCCCTTATGCACATTACACAGCAAGTTTCTCAGATAAACGCACATGAATGCAAAACCTTCATGAGCAATGAGCGAAGGAAAAGACCTTTTAACGGTGACCCTATAGGACTTCTTTGTTCTGTGGCAATTATTTAAAACTCTTCAGATTATTGGTCAGTTTTATCAAGCGCTCAGCATCCTATAAGCGTGCCGCACAGCGCCACAGTTCATTTCAGCAAAGCCCCTTATCTCGTCGGCCGCAGCGCACCTGAATCACATTTCCATACTGGATGACTGTTCCCAGCAGCTTGCGGTTTTCAGACTCATTCTGCTTCTTCTCGAGGTCTGCGGCGTGCTGGAAGGTCACGACAGAGCACACGGAGTGAATCACAAACACGCACTGTCGGAAATCGCCCATGTAGTTACACTGCAATTATGGTTTGTGAGGATGGAAATAGATCTTACGTGAAGTTTATTGAGCAGGACCGTGTCCGTTGTGCTGTTGCCGCCGGGCTTTGCCGCTTTCCAGAACTGTTTCTGTGCCGAGTATCTGTTCATTGGACACAGCTTGAAAAGGCAGTCTAAAAGCACAAACAGAAAGACACACGTTTCATAATTTATCGTAAGAGTCTGCACTCATGCCCAGCGTCCTGACCTCGGCAAACGCAGCCAAGTTTGGGGAAAGTGGTACACTGAGACTAAAAATAGTCGTTTTCAGAAGCGGAATGGCCTCTACTCGGTCTCGCTCATAACAAAACTTTAAGGATATGTGGGGATTCACAGACGAGAGTTACGAGAATGAAGAAATGGCAGGAATTCTGTTTCACCAGCAGCAGGTTTGAAGAATAAATGTTGGCCATGCAAGGAAAAAAAAACAAACAAACCTAGACTTGCATTAATGGAATATAATCTTCTGAAAATATTTTATTCAAAGATAACAATAAGTTAAATCAAGTTAAATCAATTTCCATCTGGCATGAGAGAGGGCAGACTGACGGACCCGCCCAACCTCATGAGCAGTTCGAATAAGCCTGGATTGTTTCACAGGTATTGTTCAATGTTTTTCACAAAAAAGAAGAACATTGGAACATTAAAATGTATGTCACAATACATTATACATAACAACAACTGATAGAGTCAGTTATAGTTTTTTTTTTTGTTAATTCAGTATCAGCAAAAATCAGAATCAGTAGCCCCGACTACAGCCCAGACGTCTTTGTTAAACTGTAAGGACAGATTTTGATGCTGCACAGTGACTGGAGGGATGGAAATAAAGACGCACCAATGTCAGCCATGAAACAGAACTGACTCCAAGTTTGGAGGGAGCTGCTGAGTCAAGTGGTGGAGGTGAAGTTTCTTGTTCATGAGTTCAGATAAAGTTTAGCAGGAAACTGGCATATTACATGCAATAGAGTACTGAGCCACAAAAAACAAGCTCTTTTATGCCAACCGTTTCCTATGCAGACTTGACAATTGATTTACAATTAATTTGTTTTCCTTAAAAAAATGACAAATGACAGAAAATAGTCTAAAAAAAGAAATCAATCTTTCAGAGTTGACCTGAGTTGAAAGTTGGAGAGGGATAAAAAAAGAAGCTGTAAAACATGTTTGTCAAACCAGATGGTAGCTCTTTAGAGGGTTGACAATCTGAACTATGGAAACTCAAATGGAGAAAAAAAACAATAATCCAGATTTTTCAGAGAATTAAATGTTCAAAACCAGAAAATTTAGTTAATTGATAAAATCAATTTATTGCCCAGTCCTGATGTGCACAACATAAAAGAAAAACTCTGACTGAAATGGGGATTCAGTCTTATGGACAGCGTGAGGTTCACAGCTATTTTAAGGAGCAGAGAATATAGAAAGTGCTCTGCTCCTTACACAGGAGCAATCTGGGCTGGTTTGTGCCTCTGATAAAAAGACACCCACCTCACTCTTTTGGGAAAGGTTTCAAACACGTTATAACAAAATACATCAGTGTCCGCTCCAAAGGAGAGAGGGAGATGTTTGGGTGACTTACTCTGCTCAGTCTGTCCTAAACACAAACTTGATTTGGATCGGATTTGATAAATATACAAGATACAACTAGAAAAAAAACTTTGTGAGTTGTAAAATGATAGACTGACTCATCCGTTCAAATATTTATTATGAACTACTGCATTCCAAGTGTCAACTAGAACTCCACTGAGAAATAACACAGATAAAAATACGCATTTGGGCTACCGTACTCAGAAAAGCAAGCAAAGAGTGTCGAGGGGATTACCCATCACACAGCCTGGAGAGGAGGAAGCAGGGCAGGAAAGAGGAGGGCAAAGACCCAAAAAAAGAAATCGGGGCACTGGGAGAACATTTGTCCGCTGCAAATGGGCAATAATGGCTATTAAACGCAGAAAAATACCGTGGCTTACCACTACAGAAGAAAGGTATTTACTAAAAAGTTAATTGCAAAATGTAGACAGTATGCATCTGCAAAATCTTCACACAACAGATCTACTAAAGATAAAACACCTGTTGGACTTTCAACCTCATTGTCATCAAAAGCTGCATTTCCACAATTGCAGAATTTGACATTTCAAAAATAAATTTGCTTAATAAAAATAGACAAAAAATAGAAAAACCAATGACAGTCCAGTGGTGGATCAACCCCAAAGATACTATTGACCCTTCGCACGTGACGTCACCGCTTCAGACCTCTGCCCGCTCCGCCACGACGGATGTAAAAACAACCTATGTGCTCCTTTAAAGCCTGTTAAAGAGCAGACACCTATAGCCTAATATCGCTTTTATTTAGTCAATTTCACCTTAAAAATTGTCATAGGATGCTGTGCGATCGACTGCCAAAAACAGACAAGGAGAAAAACCGAACTTGTCATTCACAACTTTTAATGAGGAAAGATAAGGCAGCGATGGATATCAGCTATCAATAATAAAGACTGTCAGCCCTCGGTGTGAACACTTTATACACTTTTTGCTTTACATCCCAGTTTCCTTTTTGTTATTGCAACATACAGGTGCAGCAATAACAAAAAGGGGGTTTAGAACATGAACTGGTCAATGAGTTTTAAAAGTTAACCATGTTGTGATTTTCTCATTAGATATTAGGAAACTTGTGGATTGCCTTTTGCATCTAATAGGGATATTTCAAACACAGAATGAAGAAGCAGAATTACAATATTTTCAATATTCTTTTCTTTTTACCATCAACCTGCCAGAGGACTACCGATAGAAATTAGCTTTTGTGGCTAAATCTAGCATATTTACATGGTCGTTTTAATGTACTCATGTTAATTAATATGCCCGGTCCTTTATGAAATAAATTCAAAAATACCCTGAAATGTGTTGCGAGCAGTTATGCTCTCTGCTTGCGATTCAGTCTTCAATTAACACCCAAGTCTGCATGTTCTCAGAGTTCACATTTCTTTCCATTTCTTGATCTTTGCAATGACGCTATGAAACCGTGATATTTCTGCACAGGAACTGTGCTCATAATGTGGATGGTTTGATTTCATACTCAGTTTATTGTGTACTTTTGAGAATAAATACAACCTGCATGTACAAAACATGAACTGATCATTTCATCCATTAGCCCCCCAAATCAGAGACAAGCTAGATTAAGAACTTCGCTCCCTGCAGAACTGACTTTTTATATAACGTTCAAGTGCTGTTAATACTCCACAAAGAGGCTGCAGGCCGGTTACAACGCTTCTGATTAACCCTGGTGGCTGACACAATGGGGCTTTTTTGTGGACGGATTAACAATTACTTCGCAATGCTGAGGTAAACGAGCTGCTTTTCCAAAAACCAATTTGGCGACAAGGATCAACATTTGCAAAACATGAATTATTATTATGTGTAGTATGATGCAGTAACTAAAGCGTGCCGTAGGTCAACACAGTGAGAAATTCAGTCAGTGTGCCTCTGCAGTTACAGCAGTGTAGCGATAAACCACACTTTTGAATATCATTTGAATAGCTCAGTTAGAAGCGAGCAGGTCACTTCTCTGCATCTTTAACTAGGAAGAAGAGGCCTTGTGAAACGGCGACCAGGTAGTGACCGAGTGACCAGTCCTAACTAATCGCTCACAGATGTATCTCCACAGGATGGAATCGGAAAAATTGTGTCAAACTCCTGAAGTGTTGATAAGACAAAACATTTCTTAATGCTACATTTACCATTTAAACCGACAGTACAAGACGCTAAATAATTTGTGCTTACAAAAACACATTGAAATGCAAGTAAAACAAAAAATTCCTTAAAATGTCTAATGAACAATAGAGACCAGCAGATATGAACTTACACAGCACACGCTATCGAAGGAGTTAGAATATTTGTTGTGATGAGTCTAGTACCACTTCAAAATAGAAATTGTTTTGCTTGTTGGTCTGATGTAATGTTATAATCTGAAATGTGTTTTTATGAGCCGTAAACAGAAATCATATTTCAATGAAACAAAGATCTGAAAACACTCATGAGTGGTGTTACTTTAAACAGCAAGTCATTAGTGAACAGTTACTGAAATAAACTTTTCATTTACATAATAAATCTGACTTTGCAGTGCTATGAAAAACTAATTACCTCCTAAACCTAATGAGCATCTCTGGAAATTAGTCTTTTAGGATTCCTCGCCTTCTAAAGAGCTCCACTTTTGTCTTGTCTGTTAAAGTATTCTTCCAAACGTATCAAGCGTGAATGAATCTCTCTTAAACACATAGTCTCAAACATGTTTCAAATAAAATTGGAAAGATATTACAATTGTTTATTAAATTACACTGTTTAATTTAGTGTCACATTGTGGAGGTTATGCATAAATTGTCTTGTGTATTAAAGGTGCTTTGCAACGAAACTTGCCTTGCCTAATTTGACCAGGACATTCAAGACCGTTGACAAGAAGTAGTTAATGTAGTAACCTACTTAAAAACAGGTTAACTTGTTTGAAATAGTTTAAAATTAAACAAGTTTTTTTGTTGTCCTCTATTTAAACATTACTGACTTCACACTACTCGACTGTGCAACTGTGTTTAGATTTGCTGCCCCATATATATTCCTTTATTTAATCAGGTAAACCCCGTTGAGATCTAGATCTCATTTTCAAGAGGGACCTGAGCAAAAAATTTGCAATACATAGCAACCTGGTTACAAGATAAAAACAATTAATACATAGATAATACATAGATACATAGATTGCCATGTAGCACACCAGGCTAAATTATTCAGGCACTAGCCTGCTGGGGCGGAGACTCCATCCTCACACGTTCAGTTAAACTTGAGTTAAAGAATCTAAAAAAAATTATAATAATTTTGTTAAAAACTTTCTGGTGCAGAATTGGTCAAAATTAGAGCTGAAATCTGGGAAGGATTTGTGTTTCTCTCCGATACGCAGGATGAAGCCGTCTCAGTTCCTGGAAAAATCCATGTGAGCTAAAAGCCTTTCTTCCGATGAGCAGCCACTCTGTGCTCGTCAACCACTGAGCAGCAGAAAATAACCGTGTTAGAAACCACAACCAGACCACAATAAACAACTAACTTCAGTAAATTTAAAATGTGAAACATCTAAAAGCATCAGAAAAATAAGGAGAGCCACATTTAGAGTTCCCGGCAAGTATTGGTCCATCTCGAGACCACAGCTTCTATTAGCCACCTAAAGTAAACTTTATTACTTTACTCAAACTTGGTTTTTAAAAAAATTAAATTTAGTTGCCAATTCATCACTAGTCAAAGAGTTCATGAAACAATAAATCATTTCGTCAATAAAGCTTTAGCAAATATTCCTCTGAGCAGAGTTCAATATCTCTTCTTTCCAAATTCATTAACATAAAACATAAATAATGTTTATATTATCAGATGTATTGTATTTGGTTCCCCATCAAACCGCTTTTAAATGACCAAAGTCCCAGACGAAGCTCAGCTTACAACACTTCCTGTTGCAATATGGCTAATTCATAACAATCACGACTTTATTTTGTTTGTGAAATCTGGGTTTGCCCCAATAGAATTAAAGCACTTTACACAGATTACAATAATGTTTGGGGGAAAAAGGCATTATTGACTGTAGTTAATGCCAGTCTGTCTGTGTCAATGTAATCTGCGGTCAGCTGCACTCAGATATCCACAGATACCCCCAGGTGTTGGAGAAAGAGCAAAACCACAGCTGGAATATTAGTCATTATGTTTATGACATTCTAACCAAATCAGAAAATTTTACACAACCAAACCATATTCACCATACCAATGAGGTGTATTTAAAACAAAACACAGTAAACATGCTAATGCTATCCTTGCACTTCATCAAACCACATGAAAACAGCAAGATGAGACTTCGTTAAAGTCAGCAGATGTATGAGCAGAGATAGTGCCCCAAAGTCCACTTTCTCTATCCTAATCATATATATTTTAAAACAGAAAAAGAATATAATTATGGAGTGAATGAAAAATAATTAGCCAAATCAGTTGCCAAAGAATTTTACATTTAGAGTTATTCAACTTTCACAGATAGTTTTGAAACATGTCTGGTGAATAAGCAGAAAGAAACATATTGGTACCGATTGATGGGAAAAAAACATGGCCAATCACCAGATTACGATGCCCCTAAAACAATAAAGATTAGATTACTGATAGCAAATATTCTGACAGAATAGGAATAAACTTAAAGCCAACATTTTGACATTTCCTTTATCCTTTCAGAAATCATTCATAACCATGCTCAATATGTCTGTAATGTAATTAATGACTTACATCATTAATTTGGTACATTTAATGATGCAAGTCAGTTAAATATGTTGACATTTAATGACAAATGTTAGAGTAAATGTTTCTGTTTCTTATTGATATATTCAACTTGATTCTGTGTGTTGCAAATGAATTTTTAATCTCAGAAATTTGCAGAAGGACAAAGTAGATGAGTATTTGCTTCATCTTTAATATGCCAAGGAGAAACTATAGTGCTTTAGGCCATAAAGAAATAGAAAAAACTTTAACTTTGGTGCAAACCAACACTTCATTTCCCCTCATAACCCTCTCAAAAGAGAGTAATGCTCAGTTTACAATAAATAAAAACAATGAAAACTGAGTGCAGTTATGAGCATACATACATAGTACTTCATGGTGGATGACCCACACACTTTTAGGAGGTTCTCTAATAAACTAAGCAGGTATAAAGCAAATCTTTCCCTTCTAATCCAAGCAATATATTTGAAGGCAGGAGATCTCAAACCAGGTAATATCACATTACAGCCTTTAGAAAGTCACTATGGTTTCAAAATGAAAAAAACACTAAGAGTGGGCCTGACTGCTTTCTGACAAAACAAAGGTCTAAAGGTTATACTGGACCTTCACAGCATGAATGTGAGGTTTAAGGTCTATAACTATCGAACCAGCATGAATCGATCAATGCAGCTTTTCAGCTCTAAACACGTCTGAGGTTATCGGAGAACTCAAGCCGTCCTGAAAAATCTAAGCGGTCCTAATGTAAAAGGGATACTTTTTGTGGAGTTTCTAAATGATTGCTTTGTCCGTTTTTAAAACAGCATGAGTCTAAAACTAAAAGAAAAGAAACAAGAAAATAAAATCCGTCAGAATGCCTTTAAAAAAAACAACAAAAAAAACCAAACAAATGTCATCATAGAGCAAACAAAACTGGCAGTAAATCTTAAACAATGAAAAACTCAGACATGAATTGTCCTTACCTCTGAATTTCTTGGGTGGGTTGTTGAGGTCCCCTGCATCTGGTTGTACGACACAGCGGTCGTCCACAAGCCTGAACACACGGATATTAATGTGAATATATTTTCCAAGTTCAAAATGAGTGAGGGTATAAAGCTAAAAATACCTTTTAACCACTTTTTATGTTTTTCAATAACCAAATATTAGCGATAGACCGCAACACTGCAAGAATTGAATTATTATTTACGCAATATCAGCACCACATTAAAGTTATGCAAAAGTTGCTAAGAAATGGGTCAAATAATATGACAGGAGTCTGAAATAGTTTCCTGGCCAAATTCCCAAAGCACCAGTCTGAGGACCAATTCAGAAGGACAAAACACAGAAGCCAAAAGAATACATCGCTACGACCCCAGAGGATCCTCAAAGTCTATTTCTACACGTCTCTTCTGGTCGGGGTAGTTGAAGAGCTAGAAATCAGAATCTGCTTGGTGTTAGTTTGTTTAGTTTCAGTGGCACTGAAATCTGCAAGTAGAGCTGGGCAACACATTTTTTTTATTTTTAAAGGTTTTATTGACTCTAGTGGCCTTTATTTGATAGTTTATTGCCAGGAAAGTGGGTAATGAGAGAAGGGGAAGACATGCGGCAAAGGTAGCCAGGCCGGGAATCGAACCTGCGACCACCACAGCACATCCAATGGGCAACACATTTAAAAATTTTCTTGATTAAATCTAATATTTTGGTTTTGTTACCCCATCTAAGAACTACGTTTATTTGACAAACGTGTTTTACAGCTTCTATTTATTTTGGCTTTGAACCGAGGTCAACTCACAAAAAGAGTGACTGAGATAAAAGAGTTTTTAAAGATATTATCTGTCATTTGTACTTTTTTTTTTTTTAAGAAAAAATGTGAGGAAAAAAATTGATTAAAATCAGAACTCAAACAAGAAAATATATATCAGATTTTACTTTTAAGCCGTATCGCCCCGCCACTCCGGCAAGATTGTATAAAATGCTGGTTTTCTTTAAACCTGGCAAAGACATAGAGCATACACAACATTAAAGTCTACTTATTTTTAATAAATCAGTGCATGTATCATATGGATTTCTGTATTGTTTTTTTTTCCCCAGCAGATTTTCTTTTTTTTTTTTAATCACATGCATGTTGCACTGGCTGATGGCGCTTCATTTCATTCTCTATGTGACAACAAAGTCTCTAGTCTATTCTAAATTAGCATTACTTCCTTTACAAATGAGATGGGATGCACATTATTTTTGCTGCATGAATGTTATTTGTTAGGAAAGGTTTTGAGCTTCTACAGCTGTGCTTTATGAGGACTATATTTTAATCACGATGCATTAACTGGAAAAAAAAGCAAATCAAAATTCACCAACAACAGTGAACAGAAAATTTATCAGGCTTAAGTGGGTAAACTATTCTGTGAAGTAACAATATGTATAGCATCCTTTTTTTCTTGCTTTTCTCCTAGCTCCAACAAAAGAAAGAAGGCAACTCAAAACCCATTAAGTGACCAAACCAAATGTTGAGATGGATTCTATTAGTTTCTCTCTTCCTTATTGGAAACCGCACAGAATTGTGCATCTGAGAACCACAGAGATATCACATGACTGTTGGGTAATGATACTGTCAAATCCAATGAAGACACACCCAACTTAACGCAATTATATTGATAATGGCATCATAATTGTTGCAAAGCTCCCCAGAAATTAAAAACAGACTCACTAACAGCTCATAATTTAATCACTATGTTAGTGGAAAAGTAGAGTTTTTCCTTGTACACTTTTAAATTTTAGAGACTGAATGATCTCTAATCATTAAGATTTATATTTATGGCACTTTTATTTGTACTCTTGAAGTTCAGAGGCTGCATCAGTCAACAGCACCGGATAGATTACTGGAAAAATAAATTTACCACTGGCAATTTGTGTTTTAAGTGCCTGACATTTACAGTGAATGTGACAGGTTCATAAAACGAGCGCCGACACATTCAGCTTTTAATGCATGGGAACACGTAGGTCACAATCAGAATGACTAAACAGTTTTTATGATGCAGAATAACGTTCGACAGGTTCAACTAAATGCTGGCTCACTGTAGAATAAATATAACATCAATATAAATATATATATATGTCCCCATTCAAATCCATGTGAATTAATTCATGAAGAGAGCTCACATTCACAGCTGGTTGCTTTTCTACTTAAGTGAAATGGATTCTATTTAATGTAAGAATTGTAATTGTCTTTAGTCAGGTTCAGGTTTTAATTTTGACAGTTAATCTTTTAATATGTCCTGAAACCACAACGTTTCAGGACAGCTTCATCAAAGGGTTGTTTTCAGTCTAGTTCCTTTTCCAAAAGAAACCAAGTAAGGACTAAAAAATGAAAAAATGCAAGACAACTGCTGCTGAGCTGTATTAAACATTTAATGTTATGATCCAATTAAATTTTACTTTTCAAATCCTTTACTGCCGACTCATCATCACAAATGGAAATATTTACAAAGGACAAACTCAAATACTAATTTCTGTCTATCTTTTACGTATTTATACAGTATTTAATTGCCGCCACACTGGGCATAGAAAGCCAGATTTAATCACTTTAAAAATAAAAAATTAACTTATCAGCAAGCAGGATGCAGGAAAGTGTTTCGAATCTATCAACTATACATGTATATAAAACCTAATTTGGTTATGTGTTCAAATTACTTCTTTAGTTGAGGCCTAAAATTAGTCATATCTCAGGCATGCGCAAGTTTAATGTAATATTTTAATTTTACCCAGCATGTTTCTTCTGGTTGGAAGCTGTAGGAGCATTTTGGAAGGATAATGATTTCACTGGTATTTCATAACAAAATTCCAGTGAAATCATCCAAAACAAAAATGATCAGCAAATATAAGAAGGCTTAGATTCCCGAAATTCCAAATAAAAAAATAAAAAATCTATTTCTATGAAGAATTTTTTAAATTTAATTTTCTAATAAAACATATATTAAAAGCAAAGCTGACACTACTTTTTTCCCCTAGGAGGTGTCTCTCACTTTCTATCAGAAACTAGTGTTTCTGTTGAATGAAAATTATTTTACATATAAATCTGAATAAATTAATAATTTTCATGCTTAGCTGCACAATCTCCTCTCGCTGCTACATAACTCTGAGTAGTCTCCAAGGTTCAGTTGGTTCCAGACATCAAAGTTTTACCAATGGAGACGAGGAGTTTATCCTTCAGGCATCCTGAACGCCTATGGTGAGGCCTCTTCCTGTCTTACAGGTTCTGCTGACAGGCAAATCCATATGAACATGCAGAAACTGGAGCAACTGTTGTCTTGCACCACAATGTTAGTCATTGATCCTACACTATATTGAGATGTTTTTTTTTTTTTTTTTTGGCTGTATTGAAGTTGGTTTATTTAGCAAAACTGCAATGGAAGAACTTTTTTCACATCACACGAGTTACATGATCAACAACCAGATGTTGCCACTGGCGCAAACCACGAAGAAGACGACGACAGGAAGTAGTTGAAGGATGATGACGCAGCATGTTTTTCAATGACTTATGTGAACAAACTTTTTCAAGTGTGATTTTAATTGTGCTTATTTCGTGGAAACACCGCAATTGCGAAATTGTGCTTTTTCGACATTAGCAGAATATCAACAAGTTACATTTGTGATGGAAACGCAGCTACAGTTGAATAAAAAGGTGATTGACAAGAATTTTATCATGATAAATCATAATCGATGCAATAAATGCCCAACCTTAAAACCAAGCCTTTTTTCCCCACCAAAGTTACTTACTTAGCAACCACCTCCCCGTGTTGTGCTGTTTTTCTAAGTAGGGATGTTCTGATCCGATTCCAGGTATTGGCCTGCTAATTTGTGTTAATGTATTGTCTTAGACTGTCAGCCACACCTGCCGGGAGCGGCTGAATTTTGTATAGCCGACTTTTAACAATCAGTCTATGACTCTGTGGACGGCTCCCAAAATAGTTTTATAGAATGTTTGGATTATTTTTGAATGTTTTTGAATATCAGATATTTGGATTTTCCCTAAAAAACCAAGTGTTTTTTGCACTTTACAAACTTTACAATAAAGTTTGGTCTTTGTCATGGGATCCACCTCTGACCAGGCCACTTACAAGTAACAAAGTGAAGTAGCACAGAACTCCAGAAGGTTTTGTACACCCACAATTAACTGGAACGTCATTGAAATATTTTTCAAATCTAAGTACTCATGAGTCATAGACAAAATGAGTGTAAACATGGTATCTTTAGCGTAGGACTTCAGATCAAATGACTGTTAATGTAGGATAAAAACATAGCAGGAGTAAGAGTTGAGTTTACTGATTGTATTTTGTGTTGGCCATGTGGTGACTTGAAATTTTGTTTTAATATGTCAAGGTAATGTTCTGTCCTCATGATGCCATCATCATCCGTTTTCTGGACTCTACCAGTCTATCCTGAACCAAAACATTCATTATAGCATGTTGCAGTGCCCTGAGTACTTCAGTCAGGATGACTGCTTACAAGGTTCCCTCTTTTTTTCCTACCGATGTAATGACGGTCATTACGGTCAACCCATTTTAACACCCCACAGAACTTTTGGTCTTTGTCCGAGAGTACATGCCTTCTTCCTCTCTGAGAGGACTTTGAGCCCATGTCAGTGCAGGGTCTGTACAAGGTATTTTTCTTAGATTCTGGGATGGATATGTTTTCCACGACCCCATCTTGGATAACTGAAAGACAACAGATGGATGGAAGGACGGATCTTGTCAGGATATTTTTTACAAAGCTAACCAACCGAGCCTGGCCATTGCCTTCTGATGCAATTCTGCTCGAGTCTCACCTCCCTTCAGTGCTCTGTCTGGGATTTTTCCATTGAGTTGAATTTCTCCGGTAGAATTTCGACCGGTCCAATCCACGAACGGAAGGAGAAGTTACGAACGATGACCTTGATTTTCTGCGCCTTTTTGTAGTTTAGCAATCCAAATATTACATTCGCTTCAACAGCCATTTGGCTTGGCTCTGCACTTTCTTCTCACTGCATTACATGTGTCATGGCCAAACATTAGCTACTGGGAAAAATTTTAAACTTAAACAGCATCCACACCTCCATGAAGCAATCTTTTCTCAGTGGCCAAGAGTCCAGACTTTAATGCGTTATATGTAAATATTTGGTTTGAACTGTACGTGGCAAAATGCTTACTGTTAAACTACATTTTAGCATGACGTAATAATTGTTTTATATAAGTTAGTAGATAAATACAATTAAAAGAATTTTTAAGCATACTCCAAAAAGCTGCATCCTTTTGCAACCCACTGACCATTGACCACTTCTGTAATGCTGAAAGAATTTACGTATCATCAACAAATGGATCCATTGTGTGTGATCAAAATGATGCAATAATGGGCCAAGGTCCAAAAGGGAACAGGTGTTTCAAGACTCCCTGTTATCCTGTGTCAAGGAGAATGCTGCTTCTGCTTTCTGCATCAAAGCTTAGGCTGCCAGGAGTGCACCAGGTGGATCCAGGTGTCTGTCAGGGGTCACATTCAGAGTTCTGACAGCACAAGCAAAATTGAATACAGAAACAATGCTGCTATTTTTAGCTACGCCCTTCATGCTTTCCTCTTTAAACACACGGCGCAGCAGCAGTGGGTGATCACAAGCACGAGAGCAGAGGACGTAAATTTAACAAATGAGAGATGTCTTGTTAGCGCTCATCAAAGCTGTGAACACGTTTGTTGCTATGGCGGTTGTTGTAAAGCGCCAAACTGTGAAAGAGCGTGGCTTCTGAGGTCTTGCAAACAACAGGGCCACGGCACGGCCACTTCTGAGTGGCAAATAAAATTGCTACACAGCAGGAAGAAAAAAAACAAAACAGACTGCCTGTCTTTCCTTAAGAAGGTGAAGGAGGACAATATAGATGCAGAATGCACTTTAGAGACAAAAAAAATTTGGATAAGAAGTAAGAAAGAAACTAGAGATATTGGAAATCACACTCTTCCCCTCTTCCTCCTTGTTGCTACTTCTGACCGGTAATTGCATGACACAGTTTGTTCTATTTTCATATAATGAGACGCACTTTTAACTCTGCGCCTACAATTAGGGCGGAGGGGAGATGCCAACTACCTACCTAAATGCCGTTCAGACACAGAGTAATCTAAGGGACGAAAAGGAACACAGCAACAAGCCAATCTCGAATCTCAAAAATAAGAAAAAGAGGCATTACAAAAAAGAATTACAACGTAATTTTAAATAACCAGAATTTTAAGCACACTAACTTAATGGTTAGAGTGAATTCTTTGGTTAAGAGAAGCTGTCGCTAACCAAAACGTAATTCAAGCGCAGAAAAAAGATGAAAATGTATTTGTGTTATTACTCGCATCGTGTGTCACTGTGGTTGCTTTACTATGGACAGTGCACAACACTGCCTAAGGTTTTATCTTTGGAGGAATCCTTACAGGTACTTTGTGAAATGAAGGAAGTGGAAAGTGGATGTAGTGATGTATGAATGAAAGCTCTTACCCCAGAGTGCTGATAAATCCACTGGTGGAGCCCTCCGCATACAGGGAACAAATGTCCCCTATATGGAGGAAACTGGACATTTTGTCTGACATGGTCTCTCTGGGTTAATTCACCTACAAAAAAAATAATAATAATAAATCAGAAATGTTAAATGTACAGTGAAGAGTGCAATTACTTACAAACTATTTATTTATTTCAAGCACTCATGGAATAATAAATAATGATAATTACATATTGATGTACCAAATCAATCTTCCAGGACAAGACACTCTTGACTGAATGACTCCCCCTAACCCCATGTTCATTTAACGCATTAAACTGAATAGTTCCAAACTTTTTTCTTCAAAAACACAACAACAAATAGCACGTCTGATGCCTTTTTAGTAAAATGCAAATGCAGGTATAGACACGTTTTGATGCATCCCTTGAATTTCTGAGTGATTTTTAAAAACACTACTGCAGCCATTAGAAAAAAAAAATTATGGAGACATTAATGATTTCCATAAATTTACAATTTATGGAAATACCCCCCCCCCCCCCCCCCAAGAAAACCCAAATTTGGTATCAGAAGCTAAAACCATTTCTAAAATTTAGCTAAATATACAATTCAGACAGCAGCTGTTTTGAGTCAGAATTAATTCTACATTAGTTAAAATAATTTTACTGAAAATGTTTTTGTTTTTTGTTTCTCCGTGGCATCTACTATATTCAAAACAGTGGTCAAGGCAACAAAAATGGGACATAGTAAATATATTTTACACCCACCTGCTGGAAACTCTACGGGGTAGATCTACTTTGCTTTTAAACAAGCTGCAAGGTATTAAAACAGGCACTGGACATCGTTCACAGAGTAATAACTAAAAGAGGAGGAACAAAGTGGTAGAGGCTTCATTAAAACCCTCAAGCTAAAACGAAGTAAACTGCTCAGTCAGGTTTGACACCCAGCAAAAATAGCTTCAAGGGTTAGAAATTAGCCCTTACAGGAGTACAGCTGGGAAATAGAAAACTACTTTCTGTGTGAACTGTGTTGTTGTCATCTGCGTGAAACCAGTTCATCCTAAATTTGGGTCACCACTCAGAAAGCTTCGAGCATAAAGCCAGCAGTAGTTATGCAGGTAAAATATTCTGTTTCATTTAAACAGTGTTCTTTGGTCAAAATAACTCGGCTTCAATTTAAAATTACGAATAGCTTTGTGTTAATAAACAGAACTCTGACACATTACACAATATAATAAACTAAAAGCACGTAAAACATGTAAACAGTTAACAGAAACTGCACGTCTTACGGTAAAGGTCACATTAACCCATATCCCGACGGCCCACTGAACTTCCTACACACATATAAACTTTGCATTCTGTTACGTACAAAACTACGTAAACGTGAGTGCATTTAAGCGCCTGGGAATAACGTTAAACCGCGGACAGGTAAACATAAACATAAGCCAGAGTACATTTTTCCCTCGGCTAATTTTTTTTATGCCGTTTTAGCGCACGAGCAGCAGCCAGCGACAGAAACAAATGAGCGCGTGGGCTACTTCCTCGACAGGGATGCTGTCATCTCTGTGGGAAAAAAAAAAAAAATGAACAATGCGCGAGCTGGAAAACTACACACACAGAGAAGGAGTTCATACCTGGCAGGAATGAGAGAAGGCGTCAGAGGACAACGAGAGAAAAACGCGAGAAGTGGGTCAGCACGGGATAATTTCCACAGCGCTGTCCTCGGTTAAGTCCATGGCAGTGAAACTCCAGGTAGGCAAGAGTCGCATGAGCGGCGTTATCTCCGACAGCTCAATGCGTCCTCGGCAACAATCCTCTTCTTACCTCCTCCACATGTCACCACGGGAACGCCCATTCAGTTACTATTTATATTCGGCAGAGCTTGCTGGGTACTGTAGTTCTTAATCTGAAGCTTCACTTTGAGACAAAACAATATTTTGGCATTGCAAAAATCCCTTCGGTCTTCTGACATTTCTGAACCGAAGCTTTATGGCCGCTTTTCAACTCAGAAAAGTTATTGACACTGTCTTAAATCTGTTTAGATAAAAAAGTTTTTTTTTTGGAAAAATTAAAAAAAAAGTTTAGATTTTCTTGTTTCTTATCATATTTATTTTAATTATTAATCAAATGTACTCAAATTGACAATTTTTGACATTTTAAAAATCTATTCATGTAGAGATCCCACTGCAGCTACACATTTTATCCTTGTAAATCTTTAGCAGGTGTGCCGGCAAACACAGAAAGCATAATTTGTCTCAAATACCTAGATAGGTGGATGTGTCAGTGGACTTTATACCATGTATGTAATGTCAGAACCAGAAGCCCACCGTCTCATGAACAGGGACTCAAGCTGTGCGTGTGAAAGAGACAAAATAAAGACAATTGTGTAGGGAGTATTCCTGTCAGAAACACTGACTCTGACACTGGCAGTCAGGAATGGATTTCTGAATCAGGTAAGTTATGTTACCCTCAGAGATATTTAATTAATAAATGAATAACTCTGAAAAAATATATGTAATTAGACATTTGATTTTAAAGGGGAAATATTTTGTAAAATTGACCTTTTTGAGCTTTACATTCTGCTATTATGTTATTCCCACACCAAAAACATACCTGGAGTGTTGCTTGATTCTTTCATTGTTGTGACGATTAGCTGAAGGCGGAGTTTCAGAAAGAGCAGGAGCTTCTTAAAGAGACAGAGGTCCAATTTCAAGGTATTAAATTACGACATCAAATTCAAATTTCCTTTAAGTCAGCATTTTTTATAACAATTGAAGGTGACATAGTTAATTGATTGAGCCATAAAATGGCATCAGGTGCCTGGAAAATACATAATAGCCTACCGCCCTTTTAAAAACATTTATTTGCTGTTTGCCAGAAGCCCATTAAAATGCTGTTTACATCGTTTTAAACTGTGTCATTGTGAGCGTGAGTGGGAATAAAAATAGCAGTAGGTATTTTGTTCCATATAACACAGTAGGAGTGGAACAGGTAAACCTTTTATGGATGCAAACTCGACTAAAAACCCACCTGTCTAGGATTGTATTTGAAACGTAATCAATTACAAATTTATTGATGGAACCTGACTTCATGCCGTGTTTTGATTGTTGACTCTATGTTGCATTGTGTTTCTGTGTTTGATACGATGTAAAGCACTTTGAAATGCCTTGCTGCTGAAATGTGCTACACAAATAAAATTTGATTGATTGATTGATTGCTTGTTAAATGTCAAAAACCATTCAGCCAAAGTAGGCGTGGCATATTTAATTAGAGGAGCGCGAAAAGAAACAGGAATCTACTGAAACAGTCAGAAGTACACCAATAAACTGTATGTGAAAATACCAAGATATACATATATATATATGTATATATATATATATATAAAACATAGCATAAAAGCTTCATCATCCATAATCATCCATGATTACAATATGAATGAAAATTGAGTGGCACCCGGGAAGAAAGAAGCACTTTCCTCCCTCAAATGGGCTCAATTGCATTCATCAGACCCACTAATTAGCTCTTAATGTAGTTTCTTAGCTGCAGGATCCAGAGAGATGGTAAGAATGGAGTATTTGAAAAATGATAAGTAACCATGATCATAAAAGATGGCCTATTTCCACCTTCCACATATGTTTTTTTTTTTTTTTTTTTTTTTTTTAACTGTGCACTCTCTTTGAGATGTTAATACCTGCCAAGTGTTCCCGTTCAGAACAACCTTCAGTAGTGGACACTGTGTGTTTTAAAGGTCTCCTGGTGCAGACATAAAAACACAGGGCCAGAATGAACCAGTGGAAAACAATAAATATGCAGGTAACAACACTGTCAGTGATGCCAGATAATCAGTCATCAGTATCCATGTCCTACAAAAACACAGTCTCTTGTTGAATCCACAGTCAATAATTCCTTAATATTGATGAGAAAGTGCTAGCTATAAGTGACATAATCTGACTTACACAGAAATACACAGCTTGGTCACAGGAGGGTCTTGGTGCTGTCAATCATACTTGTGCACATACTGCTCTGTGCTGCGGTATAGCTTCATCCCGTCAGCAGAGCTTGTCATGAATGCAGAGGCTAGTTAGCATAGCCACCAATGAGTGGATAAATGGTTTTTCTGGAGAGTAAGTTGTTTCTCCGCCATTAGCACATTGGGCCCTGCAAACTGGAGTATGACTGACAACGCTAAGAACTTCCTCCTGGCTTTGATTGGTTATTTTTGACCGATAGCGGTGCATTTCTTCAGACGGCAATAGTAGCACAGAAAGGAGGTGTTTGATTTTTTTCACAGATATTCTGTCTTATAACATACTGTCACAACATATTGACAGTTTTAACAAATACGTTAAAAAAAACGTCTTCTTTTTTTAAATAAAAGCTACATACCAAGAAATTATTGACTTAAAACAAGCTCCTATTTTTTGCTTAAAAGTCACAAGTTAGTTTTTCAAGTGTACTAAGATATTTGCACTAGAAACTAAACAACAAAATTTTTGGTAAGATTTTCCTTTTCTTTTTTTTTGCAGCGTTGCACTGATGCCTGAGAAAAATAGTTTCTTGGATTCTGTTGTACAAGAACAAACAACTGCATTAATCAGTTGCTTAAATGTAACAGCTGGGCTAAGTTTTTCTGTCTTGGGCTTGTGAGCAGTGGTTGGCCTGTCCAGTATCTGCGCTGCTGGTAAGTCGAGACTCCCCTCTGGGTCTGAAAAAGAAAAAGAAAATGGATTGATCAGTAGAGGACATTGGAACCATATTTCCAACAAGCTTTTGTATTAAAAAAACAGATAATGCTCCTCCCGTTGTTGAAAGAAGGCTGGAAAACAGATGCTTTGTTTCTGCACATCAACACCTGTTGCTCTAAATGGGATGTGTAATGTCATAATATCACGCAAACCTTTTTTATTTCCAGACTTAGGCGCAAACTGACATGAAGTGAAGTTGAATACAGATTATTTAGTACTCAGTTGTCATGGATACACTTCTCAGACGATAAGGCTTCCACACAGAGAAAAGAGGATTAAAACTGGACATTGCTGCTGCTGTGTTTGATAAAAGCAATAGTGTAGATGTGAAACTTGGTTTGAGGTTCCAGGAGCCTGTTGTGGTCTTTCCTCTCAGGGTATTATGATCAGCGTTTTATTCCAGTGGCCCACCATAACCCGATGTCTGCTGTCTCCCAGCATGAAGCATGAGTAAAAGAGAAGCGGCGCCTCATATGAGGAGAGGAGTGTGAAAACGGATTGATTTCCTTTATACCGCAAGGGCTCATGAACATGAGCACAAACATAGTGGGAGGCAGCAACGGCGCGTCCTGAGTGGTCGTCTGACATAAAAGTGACACGGAAAGCTGCTTCCGTCAAACAACGCCACATCTGCATGTTCAGGACGTTAAGGAGACAGTGGGATGACAGAATGCTGTAACCATCTGTGTAGGAGAGCGGGCCGAGAGTCATCCTCGCGTACGGTCCAGAGTTAGCGGGCCGAGGCCCTTCCCTTGGCAGCTCTGTGTGGGCAAAACAGTTGAATCTTTGAGGCATAGATGGTTTTCAGTGTGGGCCAGTTTGTGCAAAGCTAATCTTTTTGTGTAAATATTGCCCGAATCATGATTCGCTGGACACTCTATATTAAGTCTGAGCTTGTTAAGAGGTGACATGGAGGGTTCTGTTGTTCTCTGAGAGCAATTGTAAAACTAAAAACTAAAGACATGCCCCAAACGTATGGCATTTGGGGCAAACGCCATACGTAGACAATATGTATGGTAAAAACCATATGTATTAGCAATTATAAGCCAAGCTGTCATACTCGTAGAACTTCTTTTACTTCCCTATTTGCAGCATGGCTTTCTTTAAATGTAATAAACACAACTGGAGGAAAGAATCACAGTGCTTTACAAAAGCTTTTGTACCTCTTGAACGCGTCACATCTGGTCATGATGATACACCCACAAACTTCAATGGATCTTAGTGGAAATTTATCTGACCAACACAATGGTGAACGTAATTGTGAAGTGGAAAGACAATGATTTATAGTTTCAAAAGTTTCCCCACTCTTCATTCTGATGTCACTAAATAAAGTCTTAGTATGAATATAACTGTGAAGACCTTAGAGTGGACTGGTAAAAACCAGCCCCTTGTTCTACACTTTGCTTCATTCAGAGCGTCTAAACTCTTGGCTAATGAGAAACGATTGCTTCCTGGAGGTGTGGACTCTGTTGAAGTTTTAAATTTCACCCAATCGCTAATGTTTAGCGATGGCGTATGTAATGCACCAGTACGACGCTATGAAGCTTACCGGAAGTTACCTGCGCTGTGAACAACCATCTCCAACAGCAAAGAGAGAAGTGCAGAGCCAAAATGCAGAGGATGCAAAAATTTATTCAATATTTGGAAGAGTGGCCAACGCAGACTGGACGGCTTCGATCGCTTCCTCTCCTGTCATTGCTATAACTACAGGCAGACTACAATTCTGAAACAGCGCAGAAAATCGACGTCTTCGTTCACAACTTCTGCTTCTGTTCACCGGTAGAATTTCAACCGGAGAAATTGAGTTCACTGGGGAAAATGCCACACAGAGCACTAAAGGGGGAGCAGGGCCGAGCAGGTTGCGTAGGAAGGCAATGACCTGGCTAACCTTAGAGGTTTCTTGGAAAACATTAGAGAATGAACTGTGTCATGAACACCGATGAACACAAAACAGAAAGATAATGGCACACAAGAAACCTGTCAAACATGACTGTCCACCTAACCGGAGAGGCTGCCAAGAAGAGGAGCAATCAAGAGGCCCATGTTAATGCCAGAGAAGCTAAGGAGATTCACTGCTCTAATGGGACAATCTGTTACCAGAAAAACAATCAGGCCGGCACTCCCTCAAGCTCCTTCAAAAAAAAAAAGAGTGGAAAAAAAATTTAAAAGTCCAAAGAAAGTCAGAAGGGGACTAATTTCAAGTTTTTACACAGGGGGAACACAGCAGATATGTGGAAGTAGCTGCTCTGGTCTGATGTTACACTGAACACAACATCCTCATGGTGAAACATGGTGTTGGCAGAATCATTATGTGGGGATGTTTTTCTTTAGCAGGGACAGAGTGGCTAGGCAGACGGCTGTGGAGAAATACCTTTGCAATATGTATGTAATTATTTATACCATTTACAAATAGGCAGGAAAATGACAAAAACATTCAGCTAGAAGTGGTTTAAGTGTTAGAATGGACTAGTCAAAGTCCAGAAAAAAAATCAAGCTGAGAATCCATGAGAAGACTTGAAATTGGGCGTTGTCCATGCAATCTGACTGGAAAAGTTTAAGGACTATGAAAACGTTAAAAGCTGTGGAAATAAAAGTTTTCTATTGCTTGAGGAACATGAAATCTTTCAAAGTGATGTAAAAGACAAATTACACTTTTTTACACTAGATCTCATAGCTTTCCTCAGTAGCATGACATCACACCTTAGATACAATCTAGACGAACATCAATTTACGCACTCACACACAAATAGTGTGAGATATGTCAACTGATATTCCCTCTAGCCTAAAACTTTGTGGAGGAAAAGTCTATTCAACCTGCTGTATTGTCCTTTACTGTCATCCAATCCTAATCATCTTTGCTAAACAGGCAGAGGGAAAAGAAACAGATTTACCACCATGAATGGGAAATTACTTTGTTTTATATCCGAGTCCCTAAAAAAAAGGGACATGTTCTTGCCTTCATGGCATCAGACAATCCAGCATGAGGTAGCATGATGTACCTCTCTAAAAATAAAATACAATTATGCTGGTTTAATGGCCTCCATGTTCCCAGTGGAAATAGTCTGATTAGAGCAGCTGCAGAGATATTCTAATTAGGCCTTCTGATTTTTATCGCAGAACTTTGAAAAATAAGTTGGATTTGGCTGCGTTTAAGCTGAAGCCAGACGTTTGCCGGAGCGTTTCGAGAGGGAAGGTTTTTTTCTAGTGACGTGATTGCTGCAGGTGTGCGCGCCTTTCCTTCATTTCCTGGCGCAGATGTTTACATAAATGGACAAATTCAGCTCGTCTCCTCCTCGTAAACATGTCCGCAGAGCGTAGGATCACTTCACCACGTCCCCTTGGTTACGGCATAATCAGTGTGACAGATCATGCCAAGAGGGACTGTGTGCGTGTCTGGATAGGGGGGACAGGTGTCGGATGTGTGCCGGCAGACACGAGTGGGAATTTTTTGACACTGTTGCCCATCAAGAAACAAATTTTTTTTTTGTTTTGTTGTTGGAGCTGATTTTGTTGAGGTGGAGGCAGTGGCCTTAAGTCATCTGTTTAACCTGGAGTCCAACAAGTTCGATAAGCTGCTTTAACAACAGATAATCCAAAAGGATCAGTGAGAAGAAAGCTCTCTCACTACATGCAGTTAGGAGCATTGTTACCCTATTTAGTCTGTTTTGACATTTTTAAAAATACTTCACTGTTCTACTTTATGTATTTATTTCACACATTTTCTTACCCTGTGATGTGTTAGCTCAAATGGTAACAGGAGTGCGGTAAATACAATGTACAGCATAAAGTGGCAAATGTTTTAATCAGTTTGGTTTGTGCCAGATTAATGATTTAGCTGAGTTTAGCTTAGCTCAGCTAACTTAAGTTTAGCTCAGCTTAGTTTACTTTAGCATAGCTTAGCTACAACCCATATTTAGCTGTAGGAATGCTTCCATTATTCTTATACCACATGATTTACACCACTAAGACTAAAACATTTTTCTAAAAAAAAATTATACAATTTTTCTATAAATAAAAATGTTAACATTTTTATTAAAACAAAAAACATGGAAGACAACATGGAAGAATGTCACTTTAGGCTAAACACAATTAACTGTAGAGTCATATATTCAATTTACAACCAGGAACTTACATTAACAAAATTTGCACAAGACCCAAAAAAGGGAACATTATTTTGGTCCAATTCCACCAACAGAACCCAGAACTGATTACACGTAGTCCTGTGGAAAAATAAAAAAAGAAGTACAGTAACTTAAATAGAACCATTCTGACAACACGAAGTCGGCAAAACGTCTTAAATAGCCACATTCTCCTCCAATCTGAAGAAATTGAAGAACGGGTGAGAAAATCAATGACATGCATCAGTTTGGAAACCACAGAAAACATGGACCAATGGTGAACCTTCTCATATATCACCAGCATATCATAACTCCTGCAACAGAACATCAACATTCCCTTCCCTCAGCTGAGATTAGGGCTCATTATTCATAAGAAAGATGATGGGAAAAATAGCATCCAGAGGAGAGTTTTAAAGCATCCTATTACTTCTAACATAGGGCTTAAACATTAATGAAATGGTAAACGGACTGAATTTATATTGAGCTTTTGTAGTTATGCTGACCACTAAAGCACTTTACACTAGAGCTACATTCATCAATCGCACTCAAACAGTCAGACACCAATATGCAGATCAGCAGGCAATTTGGGGCTAAGTGCTTCACCAAGGAAAACATAAATCAAGATGACAATTTCCAGATTACAAGATGATTTCTCTCCACAGAGCCAGAAGGACATCTTAAAAGTCAAACATGGGGCTTGTTGTTATGGTCTGGGTTGGTTCAGGGCCTGGACGACTTTGATTTAATTTGAGAAAGTATTGAATTCTGCTCTCTATTCCAGAACGTCCAAAAAGGAAAATCCCTGCCCATCACCCGGCGAAACTAAAGCGTTTTTGGTCATGTAGAAATGCACATGCAATGATTTCTTAATGATTCAGAAAGTTTTGAAGTTAAAGTCAGGCATTAAATCCAACTGACAAGCTGAATTACAACAATTATTTGAAGAAGCATGTGTCAAAATAGGGAGAGAGAGAGAGATTATATTTTCACAAAGGACCAGATTGGTTTTCGATTGATACCCCTCCCCCCCCCCCCCCCCCCCCTGTAATAATTAAAATAATCATTTCAAAACAGCATTTTATATTTAACTCAGGTCATTTTTGTCCGGTATTAACATCTTTTTGACAATGTGAAACCCACTTCTTCACACCACTGTATCTATAAACTCTCACATGTGGAAGAAACGATCAGCGTGAAAAGCAGCCTGTGAAGGCGGGCGCCTCCTGCACTCCAGAACTTCCTGCTGGGCCCAGTGCAGGTGTCCTGGGCCAAATTTAACTTAACATCTGTGATGGGAGGAGTCAGTGTGAGAAACCCTTTTCACACCATCCTCTCTTAGCAGAGATGAGGCACGGCGCTCTACGGCTTACCCCGTGGGGGGGAAAAAAACCAAACACAAATTCAGTGGAGTGCTTCATGGACTGATGATTCTGTATTAGCTGACCAAAAAAAAACTAAAATAAATCAACAAAAGTGGGGCAAATGTTTCAACTGGAACGTGTAAAATGTCTTCGCCAGCCGAGACCCTGAAAATAAGCCTTCAGTTTTTTTTTTTCTTTTTTTAATTTGGCTGCAGGATTCAAGGCAAGGACATCTGCTCCCTCATCAGAGACGTGCTCCAGTTTAGAACAAATCGACTGAAAGTAGTAATTTCTCCGCTGGTCACTCACCCCGAAATAGTCAGGGCCCTTTATCAATGTGACACATAATCAAGCTGCATCTTGTCATCTGTACCCCTTTGAAACGTAGTTTGAAAAGACATAGTGGCAAAGTTTGATTAAGCCCAATCAATTAATATTTAGCCATACGATCATTTCATGTGATGCATTAATTGCTTTTTTTTTTTAATGCGGCCATTCCTGGATTTCAGTTCTTACAGCTCCAAGCAAATTCAGTTAGGTTTATAATTTATTAAATTGAATCCGGTACCAACAGAAGCCACCTTATTAATGAACAGAGTTGGTGTAATTTCATGTCAGTCGAAATCCAGCTGTAATCTGAAGACTCTAAAGATTCGTAAAGAGAACTTCAGTGAACAAACAGCATCATAAAAACAAAACAAAACACACTGTATAAAATGTCGTGGAGAAAGTTAAAGTTGATGCTTATGTCTTTGGGCAGGAAAGATCTCCTGTAGCAGTCTGTATTCCAGCAAGTCTGATGAAGTCTCTGACTGAAAGACATTATAGTTGTGTAAAAGTCTCATAAGGAGGATGCTCAGCGTTGTCCATTGTGTTCTTTGTATTATGAAGAATGAACAACAATTTCAATCTTTAAACTGGTTGAACACATACAGCTGTACTGACTTAAATGCATACCACACAGATTTTTTTTTTTTTTTAAAACAAATCATGAAAACAATTGTCCACTTCCCAATTACGCACTTCTATGTGTTGGTCTATTTCATTAAATTTCAATAAAAGACACAAAAGGTTGTAGCTGCAATCTGGAAAAAAAGTGTGGAAAAGTTCAAGGGTTTATGACTAAAAGGCTCTGGGCAGGTTTTCAAACCACAGTAAGTGTGGTTTAAAGGGAACACAGCAAAACGTGAGTACCTGTCACTTTTGGTATGAGAAGATTATATTACGACAACTCCACCGAGTACCAACAATGAAAACATTTTCATTGAAAATGATATTTAGCAAAGGCCAGAGCAGAACCGCTGCGCCTCTCAAAATCCAATCACATCCTGACTAAAACACCCTCCTGCTCTGAACACATTTCATTTTCCTTATTCTCGTGTTGGATTTTGGGCAGGGGGGGGGGGTACACAGGGAGTTTTGCAGGGAAGTTCACCTCCTGTGATTAAGTGCCGGTTGCTAGGTGACAGAGCTGGAGAGGAGCCGCTCTTGTTTGCAGCCGTTCTGCCGGGCAGATCTGAGATCGGCATTCGCGCGCCTCCCGAATCAGCCAGTCTCTGTCCAAATCACCTCCTGTACACACCGCCGGTTGTCATGGGGATTCCAGGGACATCTGACTCAAGAATGACATGAGTCATGGATTAAAAAGAAAAAAAAAAAGCTTTTCTTCTTACACTGATGTTTGAAATATTCAATTGAATTCATCCAAAGGCAAAAGGAAATATCCCTCATTTACAGGTGAATGAGGTTTATCACCAATGACATTTCTTCATAAGTAAATACAAATGAACAGAAGAGCTAAAAATGATCTGAATTATCCAACGATTGAATTAGGAGTTGGAACTTACGTTTCAGTGTTAATTTTCTCCCATTTCCCTGCCCTACTTTCCTACAAGACCAGAGCATCAAGCTACACTTCTCCACATGAAGGTTGAACATTTCTGATTATTCTGATTGCACCCTATCAAATACCTTTGACTTGGCTGCAAATTGTATGCAACTCCTCTCATATATTTCTTCCATATTCATCTTTTTTGTCACACAAATGTTTCCATGAGGGCCTTACGAGGAAAAAGTAATTGCCCTTAGACCTAATGACTTGTTGAGCAACCCTGTTGGCGGCAATGAGCCTGTCACAACGATGTGGAGGAATTGTGGCTCTGTCTCCCTTACAGAACTGCTTCATTTCAGCTGCGTTGGAGGATTTTTGGTAATCAAGGTCATGCAGAAAATTTAAGGTCCGAAATCTTAAAATTTTCTTTTAATTAAGAGTTGGACTTGTCTGTGTGCTTTGGGTCATTGCCTTGAAGCATAACCCAAGTGTGAAAGCACCCCTAAAATATTCTCAAGGTACTTTTTGTTACCTTCAAATAAACTAGAACGTGATAAACTAGTCCCAGATAAAACTCAGATGGGAGGGAATTTACTGTAGGTCGACACCACAATTGCAGAATCCAGTCAACTCGCCACAGCGCTCCGATCGACAGAAGGTTTTCAGTGCCATCTCTCCGCCACCACCCTCCTCTCCACCCCGATGTGGCTGCAGCACTGGTCTCATTTCAGGATGAAACTTGGTCTCCATCCTAATTAACCCAAATGTGGATATTAATAAGATGAAAGCAGGTCTAGACTAGAAATGGGGCAGATTGAGAGGAGATGGTCCTGATTTCAGAATGGTCACGTTAACGCTAAAGTAGGACACCTTCGCCCCTCCTTTGCCGGGGGAATAAAGTTGGTTTCTATATAAACTTGTACCCCCACTCCCGCGGTCCTTTAAAAAAAACAAAAACAACGGTCCCACCTCTCGTGATCGAGCACCACGAGAAGCAGAGAAAATATGGAAGGAAATGGGAAAATACACATCACAACGATAAATGTTGAACCAATAGACACATAAATATCTACAGCTAACAGGAATTTCTGCCTTCTAATTTGTGTAAGCCTTTGTGTCTGTCTAAAGAAACCTATTAAACACCAGTTCTTGTGGTGTGAAAAATGGAAGGAGACAGACTGCAAGTCTGTTGGGACACAACCAATATTTATTTGTGGAAATAAATATTCCATGACAGGTGAAATGGGTTGAAATAACAACAGGTTTACTCCCTTAGATAAATAAAGCTTTTTTTATTATTATTATTATTATTCCTTATCTTATTCAGATCTGTTTTTACAGCGAGTGGGAGGCAGCATTAAGACAGGGGGAGAATCAGAAGGGAACCAAACAGGAAACAGTGACGAGCGAAGCCATGACTCATCCAAACGATTGTGCTGGAAACTGCCGATGCGCTCTACAGTCTTGTCTTAATGAGCTGCTGAACTGACCGAGGGTTCAAGGAAACTCATCATGGACCAACTACTTTTTTTGTTTGTTTGTTTGGTTTTTTTTACAGTTGAGTTAAAAACAACTTTATTTCAGCTGAGGATAGATAAATCGAGCGGAAGGAAGCGCGCGCAGTTCACAGAACCACAGTGGCACTGCTTCCTCTTCAGTCCGTCGTTGGATAGAGCCTCTACGGGCTTCTGGGCACCATATCTTCCCGAGTAGTCAAACGTCAGTTCCTCCTGTGCATGTATGTCCCGTCTGGCAAACAGCGCCAGCCTCGGTATGGCAGAGTGAACGCGAACAGGAAGCATGTACAGGTTGGGTGTGCAGGAGTGGTTGAGGAAGCGGCCCACGTTTCCCGCCCAAGCGGGGTCCACGAACGTCTCTGTGACGGAGCCCGTCCCCGCGTGCTCCCTGACGGCGATGATGTAGTTGTTCTCCTCGGCTCTCTGGCTGAGCTGTCTGCGTGTAGCCTCTGCGAAAGAGATCACCTCCCCTGCGTATTCGCACACAAACGTCCCGCGAGGGATTTCTTCCGACGTTCGTACTCCCCAGCCCTTGCTCTTGGTGCGGCAGACCTCCAGCCTGAGCCGGAGCCCCCTCCCTACCACACGGTTAGAGCAGGTGTCGCTGCAGGTACAAAGGGCATTGCACTCAAACACAGGGGAAGAGTAGTCGGATTCAGGTCCGTCGAGGTTCAGCAGCCTGCCCGTGTCGTCATAGGCCTTGCCGGACGTTTGAAGGCAAGAGCAGGTCTCGGGGTGGCAGGAATGGGAAATACAGGAGCAACCAGAAAGGGTGACTTCACTTGGATCTACGGAGCATCCTGGGCCCTGAACGTTATCTGTGGAATACTGGAGAAAAACAGAAAACTACAGAAGCTGCACCAGATTCATAAAAAAAAATAAAAATTGGAAAAATATCCATATGACTTGAATAATTTCTGAATTTTTACATCCATAAACTTATGCTTTGTAGGGATTTCTGTGTGATTAACACAATGTGGTGTATACAAGTAAAAGGGGTAGAAAAAGATACATCCTTCTGTGCTTATCACCAGTGGCCATTGGGTGAGAGGCAGGGTACACCCTGGACAGGTCACTAGCCTACCACAGGGCAAACAACCATGCGTACACAAACACACACACGTAAGGGAAGTTTAGAGAGTCCAATTAATCTAGCTGTCATGTTTTACCCTGGAGTACCAGGGAAGAACCCCTGCATGAACAGGGAGAACATACAAACTCTACGCAGAAAGGTCGGGATTTGAACCCAGGACTTTCTTGCTTCAAGGCTACAATGCTACAACTGTACCACAATAGCATGCTTCTTTGTAATAGGCTGTTGCGTAAAATATGTGGATGTTTGTGGTTGAATACTTCTGCAAGGCACTCTACGTGTAAAAAGAGTGCAACTAGAAATAAAAATTCATGAAATTTATGAATTTTCATGTCAGTGAATAAGTCAAACAAGTTCATAGCTCAAAGATGTTACTGCTTATTTCTTAACAAAAGGTGTGCTAATGTTTCACATGCTTTTTCAGACAAGTGCAGAGGTCACTTTTAGGGATTGTAGGCAACAGGAAATAAAAAAGGAAATAAATCTGCAATACATCACTATTTAACATAATCGGTAGCTATAACTGTCATTCATTTGTAATCAGCTTACAGAATACGTAACCCTACCTGTGGGCATAATAAATCAGTCTACATCCTCCTACTAAGGTTGCAGAAAGGAAGCAGGAAGCATTGTTTGACTCGCTACAAGTTGTAGACAGGTTATGTTTGCAGTGATGATTTACTGACACCTGCTGGTGAAACAAGGCATTTCAGCTGATGGAGGCGAGGCTTCTCAGAGCAGATGGTTAGTTTAAAAGGCATTTAATCTAATACCCACAAGGTATTATGCTTTATTACTCATATAAAATAATAACAACAATAAAATAAAATAGAAATACCCCGGACTCAGTAAATGTCTACTTCATTCACAGACCAAGCAAATATTAAAACTATTTTAGTGTTCACAACAGCAGCTATAAACGTTAAGTTGTAAGCAATTTTGTTCCGGTTACGACACTTCCGAGAGCGAAAAACGGCAATTCTGCGCTTTCCTTTTCCTACCTCAAAGTAATAATTCAGTTACTGTTAGCCATCTTGGGTATTCATCTGCGGAAAAGGGTTCGGGTGTCATTACCTTGAATGTCGGACGTGTCAGAGCTTCACATAAAACAGGAACATCCTCCAAACCGCCGCTCAAATCCACACCGCGCTCCTCCGTCATGCTGTGGACCAGCTGTCTACCCGCAGCATGTCAACAACCTCCGAATCAAAACCAGAAGCGGCAGCTTCCGCTGATGAGGTTAACGACTATCTCCCCCTAGCGGTAAGTTGGAATCATTACATCCTGATAAAAGATGGCGAATGACGCCACCTTAAAAAAAACAATACATGCTTTGTCTCAATAAAGAATTTGACGTCACATCTGTAAGGTCAATTGAATAAAAAAAAGTGTTTTGAGATGTCAGAATTTAAAATGGAAGCGGCTTAAATGTTTTGCTAAGTTGCAACTTGTCTTTAAGTTGCCTGTAAAACGCTCAAAGTTTCATCAAGCAGGCTGTAATCTTTTGGAAACGGTGTCATACGCACAAATTTTCTCCACACAAAGAAATAGTATGGAAACAAAAAAGCTTATATAAAAATAAATACACTGATAGAGATATAGCATAGCATAGTTATTTGAGGATAAAAGTAACAGTTATGGAAACCTCATGAAAGCGATAAGTGCTTTCCAGTGAAATATAAAGTTTGCCTCAGTTGTGAAAGTCGTTCCCCTGGGCATAGCCGGGCTGAAAGCTAAATTTAT